>NC_136414.1:107967500-108567500 GCF_051521515.1 Lactuca serriola
ATAAACCTTGGACTCAACTTCCCTCGTTTCCCAAATCTTATAAGTCCCTTCCACGACGAGACTTTAAGTAAAACCGAATCTCCAACATCGAAGGATATCGGTTGTCTTTTCTTGTCAGCATAACTCTTTTGTCGATCTTGAGCAGCTAACATCCTTTCCCTTATTACTTTCAACTTTTCAGCAGTCTCATGGACTATTTCAGGTCCCATAAACTGCTCTTCCCAAGCTTCCAGCCAACATGATGGCGTTCGACACTTCTCCCATACAAAGCGTGATAAGGTGCAATTTTAATGCTTGAGTGGAAACTATTATTATAGGAGAATTCTACTAAAGGTAAGTGTTCATCCCAGTTACCTTGAAATTCTAGGGTACATGCTCTCAGCATATCCTCCAATGTTTGAATCGTTCGCTCGCTCTGACCATCGGTTTGCGGATGGTAAGTTGTACTCAAACACAACTTGGTACCCAATTCCTCTTGTAGACTCCTCCAAAACCTTGAGGTAAAACGGCTGTCATGATCGGACACAATCGTTAGCGGAACACCGTGAAGCCTCACAATTTCCTTCACGTAAGAATTCGTAAGTTTATCCATAGACCATTTCTCTTTGGCCGCTATGAAATGCGCACTCTTAGTGAAGCGATCAACGACCACCCAAATCATGTCATGACCGTTCCTTGTTCTGGGCAGTTTAGTCACAAAATCCATGGTGACGTCTTCCCATTTACCCATGGGTACGAGTAAAGGTTCTAAACTCCCATACGGTTTCTGATGTTGTGCCTTAACCCTAGCACAAGTTACACACTCGGCCACATACTTAGCAACATTGAGCTTCATCGTCGGCCACCAATAATAGGGTTTTAGATCCCTATACATTTTCGTACTGCCGGGATGAATTGAGTACATGGTCTTGTGAGCTTCTTCCATCAGAAGATCTCTTATTCCGCCCGTCTTAGGTACCCAAATTCTATCTTGAAATACCTTCAACCCTTGTTTGTTTGTACCGAACACTAACGTTTTGCCCAAACGTTCTTCCTTTCGGTCATTTTTCTCTAAAGCTTCCTCTTGAGCTTTCTTTATACTTTCCACAATTGTTGAGACAACTTCAATTCTCAATGCTCTTGGCCTTTTCTTTTCAAGGTTTACCTTCCGACTGAGAGCATCGGCAACAACATTTGCTTTACCAGGGTGGTAAAGTATCTCGCAGTCGTAGTCCTTGAGTAACTCTAGCCAGCGTCGTTGCCTCATGTTCAATTCCTTCTGATTAAAGAGATATTGGAGACTCTTATGATCAGTGAAAAGTTTACACTTGGTGCCATAAAGATAATGCCTCCATATCTTCAAGGCAAATACTACCGCTGCCAACTCCAAATCATGAGTGGGGTAGTTCTTTTCATGCTCCTTTAATTGCCTCGATGCATACACGATCACTTTATCCCTTTGGGTCAGAACACAACCTAACCCAACTCCGGATGCATCGCTATAAACTGCAAAGTCATCAACTCCTTCAGGCAATGAAAGAATTGGTGCTTCACACAATCTCTTCTTCAACTTCTCAAAGGCTTCCTTATGCTTCTCATTCCAAGCATAAGTGGCTCCTTTGTGGGTCAAAGCTGTTAAGGGAGTAGCAATCGAAGAAAAGCCTTGGATAAACCTTCGGTAATATCCAGCTAATCCTAAAAAGCTTCGAATCTCCGTAGGACTTTTTGGTTGTTCCCACTTCATTACAGCTTCAATCTTTGCTGGGTCGACCATTATCCCTTCTTGGTTAACCACATGACCTAAAAATTGGACTTCTTGAATCCAAAATTCACACTTGGAGAACTTTGCATACAACTTCTCCTTTTTCAGGACTTCTAGCACTTCACGCAGATGCTTTTCAGGCTCCTACTTGCTTTTAGAATAAATCAAGATATCATCTATGAATACTATCACGGATTTATCTAAGAATGGTTTACAAACCCTATTCATCAAATCCATGAAAGCTGCTGGGGCATTGGTTAGTCCGAACGACATAACCAAAAATTCATAATGTCCATATCTCGTTATAAAAGCAGTCTTTTCGATGTCCTGCTCTCTCACCTTTAGTTGATGGTATCCCAACCTAAGATCGATCTTCAAGAAATAGCTCGAACCCTGCAACTGGTCGAACAAGTCATCGATCCTTGACAACGGGTACTTGTTCTTTATCGTCACTTTGTTCAGCTCTCTGTAATCGATGCACATTCTCATGCTTCCGTCTTTCTTCTTTACAAATAACACAGGGGCTCCCCAGGGTGATGAACTAGTTCGAATGAAACCTTTGTCCAATAACTCCTGAAGTTGTGTCATAAGTTCTTTCATTTCGGTTGGCGCTAATCGATAAGGTGCTTTCGCTATCGGCGTCGTTCCTGGTAACAAGTCGATACGAAATTCTACTTGTCGATCAGGGGGCAATCCGGGAAGATCTTCGGGAAAGACTTCCGGATAATCACACACCACCGGAATATTCTGCACCTCCTTCTTTTCCATCTTGGCATCGATCACGAACGCTAGATATGATGTACATCCCTTGGCCAAACACTTTCTGGCTTTCATTAGGGAAATGATTCCAGAGTTTACTCTGCGTTTGTCTCCGTACACCATAAACGACTCTCTCCCTGGTGGGTTTACTTTTACTATCTTCTTTCTACATAGTATTTCTGCATCGTTGGCGCTAAGCCAATCCATTCCTAAAACTATGTCGAATCCATTTAACTCGATAGGCAATAATTCCTCTTGGAACTTATTCCCATCCAAGTCAATGAGGATGTTTTTCATACGATGGCTAACAGGTACAAACTTGCCACTAGCAATCTCGACTATTATAGCATTAACTAGCATATCTACAGGCAAAGCTAGCTTTCTACCAAATTCATGCGATATAAAGGAGTAATTGGCTCCAGAATCAAACAAAATTTGGGCAGGCAATTCGTTTACGAGAAAGGTACCTGAAGCAACATCGGCTTCTTCTTTCGCAGCTTCGAGGGTCATCTGAAAGGCTCTCGCCTTCGGCTTTGGTGGTAGATTGGGTTTTGCTGCGTCCTTCTTCTTCGGGCAGTCCCTCAAAATATGCCCTTCTTCATTGCACCCAAAACATACGTTCTTATTGAAGGTGCATTCATTGGCATAATGCCCTGGCTTTCCACATTTGTAACAAGTGACTTCCACGCTGCACTTCCCAACAAGTTTCTTCCTACACTTGTCACACCACTTGGCTTCGCTTCCTCCTCCAAACTTTCTCGAACCAGTCTTAGAGAATTTGTTCTTTTTATTGGAACCTGAAGTTCCTTCAAACTTTCTCTTTTCGCCAACTTCAACCTTGCTGGCGGCTCTCCCTTTTATCATATCTTCAACAGACTTGGCAGCCCAGATAGCTGCCTCCAAAGTAAGTGCCTGACGTACTGGCACCGCATACTCCCATGGAAGTCCCTTTGCGTACCTGTCTATTTTTGCCAACTCATCTGGAACAATACGCAAAGCAAACTCCATTTTGTCTGTGAAGTTATTTGTATATTCGTCAACGGTCATACTCCCCTTCTGCAACGTTAGAAATTGGTTTTCTAACTCAAGTATGTTTTGGGCCGAGCAGTACTTGCGCTTGAAGTGCACTAAGAACTCTGCCCAAGTTAATTGCAGTGGCTCATTAGGGCTTAGGGTTTTCCCCAAAGTGCTCCACCAACGAGCAGCACTACCCCTGAACTGACGTACTGCAAACGTAGTTTGTAACTTGCCTTGGCAATCACAAGTTATGAAAGCCAACTCCATTTCCGGGATCCAGTCCATTACTCCGACAGGATCTTATTTTCCATTGAAGGTCGATGGCTTGCAAGTCATAAAGTCCTTATACTTGCACCCATTTCTCTCCACTCTACCCTCGTGGTTATTCCTCCCAACCACAAGCGGTTCACCATGACCAACCGATCTGCTATTGTTCCCTTCTTCAGATCGATCGTCATTTAGTTCACGTTGTTCAACAGGAACTGAAGGTTCATCCCTGTCGTTCAGCAACATTTGCCTCAATTCATCCCTCTGTTCAGCCAACATGGCCTGAATCATAGTTCGTACTCCAGCCATGGTGATGGGTTCGGGTGCAGCTCCTACTATAGGCACCTGTTCCACCACTGGAGGTTGAGGTTGTTGGTTTCTGTTTGCATTTCCAGCTCCACTCCGAGTTCTTGCCATTACAATCTATATACCGAATAAGGCGAAATTTAGGTCTTTATCCTTGTTAGACATGTCAATTCCCTTATCACTCCGAAACGTTTACATGTTAGTTCTAATATCGTATTCATACGCTTAGAATCCTACACACATAAGGTTTCCAGATCCGGTCGACAACAGACCATAGATCCGAACAAATAATGGCACACATGGCAAACACATAGCATTTAGCACATAAGGGCATTTTAGGCATCTTCCCTAAAATAAACTAGTGCTCGTGTCTAAAATATGGTAGACACTCATCTCACAATCATCACTTAGCATTCTAAGTTCAAGTCTAGAAATTCTACAATTTCTTAGTTCGCTTAAACTAATGCTCTGATACCAACCATGACATCCCCATATTTCTCGGCCAGAAAAGACTGATTTAATTTATGCTTTTTAAAATAAAATCAGAGAAATCTTTTTATAAGATATTGCGGAATTGGTCCCCAAACAATATATGATAAAAGTTTATCAAAATCCTTCATTAAGAAGGTATATATTTTCCATATATATATATATATATATATATATATATATATATATATATATATATATATATATATATATCAAAACCTCGGGATGTCATGTTCCGATACAGATCAAAAGTATAAACAAGACATTATAAGCCTTTCAACAGTTATTTACAACTATTGGCCTATAATCCAAAAATCTCTTGTCATCCTCCGACTATGCTCGGGGTCCACTACCTGTAATCATAAAACTAAGTGGGTCAGGCTTGGGAGCCTGGTGAGCATATAGGGTTTTCAACCCACAATAATAATATACTTATTAAGTTCACCAATCAACAATAACCCTGATTACCCATTCCCGTTGTCCTCACTTTACGTCCCTAAACACCTATCACAAGGGACCTAGCCTAAGGATTATCATCGGGATGGACACTACTGCTAAGGGGTTTCCTCAGCCATACATGTCCTTAAGGCAACCATGAGGGGTATGAAGTACGCCAATGAACATTTAATTCATCAACACCTACAAGTTGCGAACCTGCTAGTGTTCCACTGGACTATCTAGAAAGTCCGTGGTCGTCATCTATACTTCGCTAGATGACTACAACAACAACACAACATCGACATCGAGGCCTCTCACCATTTTAACACACATCAACTATTTCATCTACCCATGTTCTACCCAACATATTTTGTAGATAAAAAGCATATACAGTTTAAAACTTGTATAAAACATCAATTCAACAGTCACCTCGAATAAACAATTAGCATATTTACACATAACACGTATTTCAAGGTAAATACTTCATATCTGTGTAAATTGAAAGTAACTACACACTCACTTATTTTGGTGAAAATCGGGCAGCAATTCGTTTCCTAAAACGATCGTTTCTAATAAAACCGAGAGTTTTATTGAGAAACCGGGCTCTGCAAAAGTTGGGCTTCGAAACCGAAAAGATAAATTTTCCGGGCTTCTCGGGCACTTCGTGGGGTATTCCGGGCTTTACAATTGATATCGGGGCTTTGCGGGATGTTAAGATGAAGAAAATATGGAGAGAGGGGCTAAAAATGGCTAAATTCCAAAAGTAACCGAAAACCCTCGCAGGTACCCTTCTATTTATAGGGTCCGAAGTTTGATCCAACGACTAAGAAGTCTCCTGATCCGACGGCTAAGAGGCTTCGCAGGGGGGGGGGGGGTCTCGCACATGGCTTGCACATGCGAGGGATCGCTGTCGGCTTCTAAGTGGACTGCGGCTTGCTGGCGCACCTGCGAGGCTCGGAGCTAGGCTATGCAAGGCTCGGACACACGCGACAGCTGGGCGAAGCTTCGGCTGGGGATCTGGCTGCTTCGGATTGGGCCTCCTCCTCGGTCGAATCAGAAGAGGACACGTGGCTCGCATGACTCAGCAGCCTCGGTGACTCAGCAGCCTAATGACTCAGTAGCCAGGTGACTCAGCAGGACACGTGCCACTTTCTAAGCGAGGGTGACGTGGCAATTGTGACTATGCGAAATTTCTCTGTTTTCGCGCCAAAACTTCTAAAATCCATAACTTTCGCATACGAGCTCCGTTTTTGACGTTCTTTATATGCACGTGTAGCTAAAATTACGATCTACAACTTCCGCTTAGACTTCGTCGGCTAATTTTGACTTTAAATTTTATATTATTATTTTTAACAGACCGGGATAAGAAATCCGTTAAAAATTCATAACTTCTTCATTCGACGTCCGTTTTCATCAGACTTTTTACCGTTGTACTCCTAATGACGAGACCTTCAATTCTCGTTTAGGTTGTGTCGGCTAAAAATCGCTCGATCTAAAATTTGAGTTTTTAGCTATCTACTGCTACACTGAAACTTCGAAAAATCATAACTTCCTCATACGAAGTCAGATTTGGGCGTTCTTTTTATCGAACTTCTCGGTTTAACGAATACTACGACTTTCGTTTAGATTACTAAAGCTAAAAAGTATTTTATCAAAAACTCACTTTTTACGACATTCAGCACCGTGCCGGTTTTGTCGCGAAACTTCGACAGGTCATAACTTCTTCGTTATAACTCGGATTTTGGTATTCTTTATATCCCCGAAATCCTTGTTTCGACCACTACAACTTTATGTAAAGATATCGGGCTTATCTCACACTTTAATTTTTGACGCTTATTTTTAATCTTAATTAATTAAGCCCTAATAATTAAGCATAAAACACATAATTCACATAATATTCACATAATTCCTTTTCATTTCTTCAAAATGAGTTACAAAGGTTAACCTAGACTATCAACTAAATATAAATGCCTAGGCTAGAAACACGAGTGTTACATAAATCTATACACAAACTCTCGCTTTCCCTCCAGGAGACTCTGATTATAACTATAGGCTACGGCCGAACACTCGTTGGTGCCAACCGATAATTCCCACTAGATCCCAATTATTACCCCATGAATATGTATACCGTTAAGTATATTTCGAATTTCCAAACCGCTTAATGATTTCATGTTTATGAATGAATAAAGCCCAACAAACACGAAAAAGGACAATATGTGGCCCACTAATCATGTAAGTTATTTCCAGGCTGTTGAGTATGCGACGGACACGTTATAGCCCATCAAGCATATGATGAATAATTTAGGTCATATTAGCAATGCAAATGGGCCACTAAGGGCCAATAGCATGTAAAATCTAATGAAGGCCTATTAGGCATGTAACTGGGTCACCAAGGCTCAATAAACATGTATTGATTATATTGGGCCCAATAATCGTGTAATTGGGTCACGAAGGCCCAATAAGCACGAATAGGAAATTCTAGGCTCAACCATCATATCGTTTATCTGTTTATAGATATTAATTGTAGTATATGGTTTGTTTTACACAAAGCGTTTAATTACAAAGTTAAAATACTCGATGTTTGATTTATAACAACACTATGGTTTTATATATATACGTTTTTAAATCCATATGTTATAAATCTTTATATCTTTGGCCCAATTGTTTAAAAATTAACATATTTGACCCAAAATATTTATTTGACCATTTCAGCCCCCTTTTCACATAAAGTTACATTTTCAGCCCCTTTTCGCATAAATGACATTTTTAGTCCTTTTTGATGAAAAATAACATTTTTGGTCCTTAAATCATTTTTCTTGGCATATTTGGTCCAATAATAACTAAAATTGCAATTCCAGTCCAAAATATAATTATTTAACATTTCTATCCCTTATTTGATAAAAGTTTACATGTTTTGACCCATTATACCGTAAGTTTTACACTTTCAGCCCGCTTCTCAAAAACTTTGCATTTTTAGTCCCAATTTAGAAATAAATGTTATTTTCAACCCTGAATTTGGTTTATTTACATTTATCGCTCAAACTTTGAGTAAGTAACATTTTTAGTCCAAAAATCTTTATTTTTCGCAAGTTTGCGCCCAAACCGTGAGGCCCAAAATTTAAGCCCATTAGGCTAAAACTTACACTTTTGACCCTTTGAGAAACATGGTTGTCATAAAAATTTATTTTTATACATGTATGACCTGTTTAGTCCTTATAAAACCGTAAATGTCACTTTTTACCCTTATCTTTTGTTTTCTTGATAAAAATGACCCTTAACAAGATTTTTGCTTTGAATTCTTATATTTTAAACATGAAAACACTTTTATCTTGATAATATGATGTATAAGGTGTCTTAGTTCATGGATTTTCACTCATTGTTGCTTAAGATGTCGAGATATGTAAAGATCTAACAAATTTTTACCATATAAATCAAGAAATCACACATATCAAGCATATAACACATAGATCTACACATTTTTACTTGTATTCTCCCCCAAAATCATATGAAAACCGAACTAAAGGGGTATGAACTCGTCTTGAGGTTTGATGTTTCGGTTTTGGAGTAGAAGTAGAAGAAGATGATGTGATTTTTGGCCTTAACAAACTTTCCTTGTGTGGATCTCGAGTTCAATGGAATACTAGAGCATGGATCATGAAATAAAGATTTAAAAAGAATGATATAACTTAGAATGAAGGAAGAAGTAGTAACTTACCAAAGATTTGATGATCTAATAAAGGATCCTCTTGAATGCACTTTAGTTCTTTGAAAATTTGAATGAGGAAAGGAAAGACTTTTAAGAATGTTTGAGAGAGTTCTTGCAAAAATAATTAAGGATGTGTGTGTGTGTGTTGATTCTCGGTCGAGAAGGAGAAAAGGAAATGGTTTTTCCTTGATACATGCAACTCTTGCATGGATGTATGGAGTATAATGCTTAGAAACATGTTGGGTAATTATGAGGTGTCACTTTCCTTTTAATCCTCTGTTAATTCTTTTTTTTTTTACTTAG
Source organism: Lactuca serriola (assembly GCF_051521515.1). Classification (NCBI taxonomy): domain Eukaryota; kingdom Viridiplantae; phylum Streptophyta; class Magnoliopsida; order Asterales; family Asteraceae; genus Lactuca; species Lactuca serriola. Next base: position 107,976,527 of record NC_136414.1, read on the forward strand.
GCCGAGAGTGGGCTAAAGAAGAAAGGGGTGGATTAATTTGGCCCATTTCTAGTCTTCGTTCGAAATTATGAGGTTCATAGAGAAGGTTTTCGGCCCATTGGGCCCTTAAGTGTATTCACGGCCCAATTTGGCATAAAAGAATGTATTTATGGCCCATTAGGGCTAATTAGATTAGTTACGGCCCAACAAGGCCCATTAGGAGTAAACCAATTCATTTAAGGCCCATTATGGCCCAAAATGTTAAGTTTCATGAAAGTGGGTCCAATTAGTACCCATTTAAGGGTTCTAAGCTCAAAATAGTCAAATTGGAAGCTTATTGGTCCATTAGGCCCAATAAGGAAATCGTAGTCCATAATGAACTTAAACCATGATTCTTAGGGTTTCCAATCCTTAGTTGACTATTTGAAGTATTTTGTATAAAGTTTTTGGGCTTCACAATTGGATTTTTAATGGAAGTTTGTTGACATTGAATAAACATCATACATGTTTTCAAGTTATGGTTACAATTGTTGTCGTTTTATTGTTTACAAAAATATAGAATTTCCTAGCTAATTTGCTAGTTGTGACAACTTTCTTTTTGGAAAGGTATGTTTTTATTATTCTATTATAAAATATGTGTCATCATGATAATTCCATGCATCCAGTTCATCATGTTATGAATTTTCTAAAAAATCACTTTTAAGGTTCACATAAATATTTTTATATTTTGACATGGTTAAATTTTAAAGTTAGTATCTAATATTAAGTTTGAGTTTGAGCCTTTTAGAACTTTTTATATTACTTAATAAAACTTCATTTTACTATTAATACTTTGGAATTTGAATAAGTTTCAAAATCAACATTTTTAGACTTATAATTTACTATTTCCAAATTTGTCGTTATTAACCTTTTTGTAAAACTTGTCTTTATTTTAAAACTATAACTTGTTACATCTTAAGTTCACATTTTACATTTTGAAAACCAAACTTCATGTGATGTTTATTGTATCCAAAAAATAGTTTGAGTTTGTGAAAAGCTTAATTATCAGTCACACAAAATATTTACTTAAAAAATAAACAACACAAACATGCATTTGACATAAACAAACCATGATATGGCTGGCACTTTTGTGAGCCAACATAAAAATGTCACGTCCTTTCCTAAAGGCATAAAATGGACCAAATGATCTTCATGTTGACTCCACGTTGAGTTCATGCTCCCACTTGCAATGACAACCTACTTTGTTGCAATTTTATAAGTCTTTTATAAAAGTTATGAACTTTTATAAAAATCATATAAAACGGTTGGCATCATTCATCATCTTCAAAATGGTATTCCTCTTCATTTTGATACATTTTACATAAAATATACCTAGTCTAAAGCTAATATATTACATAAAATAATAAAGATGAAAAACTAGTTACTTATTATTGGATACCATATGAATAAAAGAACATTACAAAACATTTTACAAAAGTAAACATAAAATAACAACACAGATAGTCGATGACATGTTTATGCACTCTACAATGCATATAAACATAAAACAACCTTTGTTTTTCTAAGATAACTTTAAGCGACTAAAAAAATGCATATAACATCTTTTCATATACACATAAAATCTTTTTAAACAAAAACAAGTTATTCATATTTTCCAAAAACTATATTTTTCCAAAAAAAAAAATCTAACCCAACTTGTTTAGTGGCTCTTTGATATCAATTGTTAGGTTTTACTTCAAAAATAGTTTAAAAAACATAAGGTTTCTGCAACGGAAGACTTGAATATTTTGAACAATTGTAAACTAGTCACAACTTATCAATGATCCTATTGCAAAAAATTGAAATAAAAACACCAACCATAGAAGATATGAAGAAATACAACATTTATTGTTCTTTAGATCCACAAGGGGAGGCTAGGAAGTTGATGGAGAAGATTGAACTCTAAAGCTTTGAACCAAACCCAAGTTTGATTCAAAGAGAGCAAATACAAGTAATTTGAAGCTTCTAACACTTTTGCAAGAGAAGAGTGAGAGAGAGAGAGGGAGTGATCTACGGTTTTGGTCTCACAAGAGTGACCAAAATGAAGGTCTCAAGAGTAGTATTAAAGTTGAATCAATATTCATGAGTCCTTATCCCACTAAGCACTTTTAACATTATACCATCTTGTTGCCCATGCATGCATGCCTAATACTTTTGATTAAACAAACAAGAGGGCCATGGCCTTTCTTTAATTCTCTCTATTCTCAGCAATAGAGTGAAAAAGGAAAATGATGACTTTTATATTTCATAAATTAAATTATAAAAAATAAAAAGATTAATCCTTTTTGTAAAAGACAAAAAGATTTATCTAGTTCAAGATGTTTTACATGACATATTTATTCATACCATATGAAACATAATGTTACTTGCTATTGATTTTTTCTTCTATGAAATAAATATTTTCCATTTAATTATAATAGTTTATGAATATTTATTAAAATCAGTTTCTAATAAATAGTCAATTGTATTAAGTTGTTGTTAGTGTGACCCTTTAGGATCATATGCTAATTAACAATGTCATTTTAATATGACTCTCAAGCATACCAGATCTTTTACTAGGTCCTATGGAGGTGTTTTGAGATTTTTTTTTCATCGAAAAATTGGTTCTCAAGTTCTTAAATAAATGTTGGTTCACACGATCAAACTTACTGACTACGTTCACAGGCAAACATGAAAGAGAGACTTTTATTGATACAACCGGATTGTATACACACTCATACAAAGCCACACTAGGAGCAAAATAGACCTAAAATATTTTAATAAGGTAAAACCTATAAACTATGATTAAACTGGTCCATGAAACACTTTGATATCGATTAGCCTTCAAGGGGTGGCTCCCCCTAGACACCAAATATGTTTGCCTCAATGCTTGTTTAGTCTAGATATAAGGTCTAAAAGGTGAATAAGACTCCACAGTTCAAAAATCTCCCACTTGAAGGCTAATCCACAAATATACCATTGCCACCACCACCTTCACATAGTTTGTTTTTTTAGTATAATCTATGATCAATGTGATAAATATCATTTATGTAGCATCTATATCTTCTTTTTGCAGATATAAAAAAACACTTGCAGCCATGTGACCTTTTAAAAAACAAATAATATCTTGATTTAAATGTTGGATTGTGTTGTAGCTTTTTGATGCTTTTCTTCTAGGGTTTTGCTAGGCATATTTTCCTTTTTTATTGACAAAAAAATTTCGCATTTAGAATGATGTTAAAATATGGGTTCCACAAAAAAACATAATATTATTAATGGGAGGGTTGGGCTTGAAATAGGTCTGGCAATGAAGCGAGTTTTAACCCTGACCCAATCCGAACCCTTAAAAATTATATGATTTTTGAGCATAGTTTTTATTCATTTACCCGTAACGATCTGTACCCGCTAAGCCTTTTATTAAAAATGTCAAGTATGGATCATCACCGACCCGCTCCGTTTATAATCCGTCCCATATAAATTTTAGAATTATATGTATATATTGTATATATCATGTCTAACGTTTAATTTTAATTCCAATCGAAAGTTCAAAGGGAAAAAGCCAAAGACCAAACTATTTTTACATAGGACTCGTGGAGTTGACTTCTAGACTTCCAATCTTGGCAATGGAGAAGATTTGGAACGAATCGACCTTGATCCAAACTTGTTTAAAAAATTTTGAATAATCAAACTCATACCCTTATCCACCGAATCAACATATATCCAAACCCGCTCCGTAACCCATAGGTTTTTTGAATAATTTATTTAGGAAACACATTAAGTACTTGAGGGATTTTGATTGGAATTAAAATCACTATTGCATTAACTTTCATTGATTTATGATTGTCCAATGCAAAAATAGAGAATAATAAATGCAAATTTTGTTTTGGTTGATAAATGACTTTATCTATTTATAAATGAAATTAGTGATTGCTTAATGAAATATTAATGAAATGATACTATGATTTTTGGTAGAAGTCTAGCTTAATCGAAAGATTACCCTTGAGAACCAACCTAACGAGAAGATGGGTGGTGCTGGATTTAACTCTGTCCCTTTGTTTCTCTAAGCAAATGGTATAGTTATTAAAAGCAAAAGCAACCAGACTAGCTTAGCAGTTTTGTTAATTAAGATTCGTTGATCCCGATCTCCATCCTGTGTGTGGTGTGGTTAGTTCTTGGAGCTCATCTTGTTACAACAAAGTTATCGCGCGGCATATGAGGCACATTTTATGAACTTCAGTAGCATGTAGGAAGATTAACTATGTGCAATCCAATTTCATTCCACCGTTTAGATACATATCTTATGGTATTCATAGGCATAATGGATTGCCATCGTTTTATAATCGATACAAAATACATTGATCGTGTTATGGAAGGGAAAGCAAGGCTGGTAATATATATATATATATATATATAGAGAGAGAGAGAGAGAGAGAGAGAGAGAGAGAGAGAGAGAGAGACCAAAACAGGTGCTGAGGAAAGAGAACTGTGAAAGTTGCATGAGATAAACTTTGAAAGGAAAAAACATAACTTCCAATGTCAATAATTTATTATTACATTGAAGGCCAGTTTGAAAATATAATAGTTCTAGGAAAATTAAAGCTGAAACAAATCTATTCTTCGATAATGAAAAATTAAAAGGGTTGCAAGTACGTGGCTAGTGATTACTATTTATGGTTTTAAGAACCAAAACACACATGGTACGTGCTTCATGTTATTTAGAACATATAAATTTAAACGAAGCCACAACCAGATCGAAGATTACATAAGTGATTATATGGATGCATGGAGCTAAGTAAGATTAAGTGAGAAGCTCTTCTGCACTTCAATTGCAAGTTCTTCAACACTAAGTTGACATTCGAGTCCTATCTGCAGGAAACATTTAATCCAGTGGTCATATTATTAGTACACACAAATTGAATATAGATGAATGACATCAAAATAATTTGTTTAAGATACGCACGAAGATATACTACAAAGGTAAATTAGCATAGATGATAGGTTTATTAAATCCTTCAGAAGGGTGCTTACAATCTCCTTTCATTGTCCACTAAGATTGAATTTCTATTATTGATTGATTTGTTAGCATGCATGAGGGGTATATCATTTATCAATTAATTTTTTTCTTAACAATCATGTCGCTTATCACCCGTATCGATCGCATTCATACATGACATTAGTATAGTCTTATGTAAAACAGGAACCTATCCAACCATTAAAGCTAATTGGTGTTGTGGGTTTAAGATTAAATATGGGCGTACGTAGTTATTTACTTAGTTTACTCTTGTGTTATAAACTAAAAGTAATGTATATATTTTAGCCTATTACAAGAGAAAACAAGACGAGTTATGAATATGGATACATTACTAGGTCTCAGGTTTAATCTTCATTTATCAGCTCATGATATACCAGGATGCTCAACAGTGTCCTTGGGCATGGCTTATTATTTCCCTAATCTCTTCGTAATTCATGTGCATGGATGCAAAATTGTTTAATAATAGAAAAGATGTATAGGCGAATTGATTAATTTTGTTAAGGAATATCTTTCATTTATAATTAAATAAATCTTGTTGGGGATGATATCACGACATGTTTCTATTTTCATTACCTTGGACGTAGGACTTTTAAGAGTCTTAACAAAAATGAGAAATGCTGTGTACCTTAATAACAAAGGAGTATAGGACAGTGTCCTCCATGCTGCTGATATTTAGATGTAGGATCTCAAGAGAAAGATTTTCCAACAAATTGACTATCTTTACAATTTGACCTGGAATTCTTCGTGATACTGTCCTCAAGACCACATTTGACCCCGAGATCTTTGCTTCCACGTCCGCAACTGGTGAATTACAAGATGCTCCCAGTTCTTTGATATTTTCGTGTACAACTATAGATCGTTCTGATTGCGGGGTGCTTGGTTGCAGTAATGGCTTTGGGCTTGGACCAGGACTAGGACTTATGCTCCTACGTCTTTTCTTTGATTCCAATGATTGTAAAACTTGTTGCATCTCCTTGATGAATTCGATTACACCTCCTATGATTGAGGCTTGATCTCCCTACCATATCAGGCGCGCAAATGAAAATAAATCCTACTTAGTCTATCATTGATGAAAGCATCCCATGTGACAAATGTGATAGACTTGGAACATATTGAAAGAAACCGTGATAAACTAGATTATGTTATATGACTTTGAATACGCTGTTATAGCAGTACTTTATTTACCATGGGGGCGTAGTGAGGTGTAAGTGTGCGGGTGCACAAGATCCAATTTTTTATATAAGTTATATATGTATATATATTTATTTAAAAATAAAAAACGTATAATAAGGATAAGGGGTTTTTTTTTTCTGGGTCGTCCACGACATTTAAGGAAATTTAAATCCTTACTAAGAATCATCTTACTCCCTAAAAACATGTTGGTAGTTGTTAATTTTCAATAAAATCATTGTCAATTCAGGCGAAAAAAAACTTACTAACTAAATACGCAAGAATATGGCTAGCATGTAGAGAGATTGGTTCTAGCAAGTATGCTTATAATTTTGTTTGAGAATTATATGAAATCACTATATCGGTCTGCGTCCTTGAAAAGATAATAGGTAGATTTATTAAAGTTTTATAGTTTGTTGAATCATATAATTGGTAATTTTCTATGCAGCACCACTTTGAAACACAAAACAGAGACTAGAAGGAAACCGCATGGCTATGCCATATGACAGAAACATTGATAAACAACTGCGGCATACAACCATAGAAAGAAAACCCTAATGATGTAATAAGCCTAGATCTGTTGCCTTATGAATGGAATTACAAACACTTTGAGCATGGTTCGACATTAAAGAGTGGAATATACCAACCCGTTTGATGTAGAAGCATGGGGTCATTGATCGCAAGACCTTGAGGTGTTCATTCATCTGCCTTCTCCTATTTCTCTCTACAGCTATATGAGACATGTTGCGATCCTTCGGAAAGGTATTTTCTACACTCTGGGTCAAGAAAGACACACAGTCGACGTATGTGGAGAAATATAGATATATGTATAAGGTGTGTTTACGTGTGTGGATTGTGTTTGTGTTTGTGTGTGTGTGCGTAAGTGTACTGCATACTACAAGCTATGTTCTTATAAATGCTATGTGTTGCAGTCTCGTGAGGTTAGTTAGTTATTTTTTTACTCTCTCTCTCTCTCTCTCTCTCTCTCTCTCTCTCTCTCTCTCTCTCTATATATATATATATATATATATATATATATATAGTTTTGGTGTAGCTTTATGATATTGGGGAATATTACGTGCCTCCGCGGGGGGTTAATTCTCATATTTGTCATGCACATTGCCTTGTGCTCATGCATGCTCATGAATTATGAAAGAAAAAAATAATTGTAGTCAACCGTCGGCCATATATATATATATATATATATATATATATATATATATATATATATATATATATATATATATATATATATATATTATTGGTTAATGCTTAAAAAAATCATTATATTATTTCTTTGTTCGATTAAACCATTGTTATTTTCCAAACCGTGTGATATATATATTTTATTTGGTAAACCTAGGTTTCCTGATCTCTTTAGTGTACGTGTCATATGACTCCAGTACATCGACTCGCTTTTCACCTCCAATCGATCATTCTGTAAAAAAAAGGGTTTGTCAAGGGAAAGCTTTGTGGAATCAGCGGTAAAATCAATGGTTAATCACAATAAAAAAAGGTAATCGACTTGAAATTCTCGTTCACTGTCTTCTATAATATGTTGCATGTGTTATTTACTTTTTTTTTGTCTGCATTGATTCTTTAAGGAATCTTAACCAACAGCTATGACTTTAACTTCAAATGTCGAAGTTGAAGTTTATATGGAGGATTTGAATGAAACAGATGATGATGACTCTGATGGAGAAGAATATGTTGCTTCTACAATGGACAAAACAATATGGGATCATTTTTTGAATTATTTGGTACAAGGAGAAGTGGAATTGTCTGACATATCATCTGATGATGTTGAATGGAGCTTTTCAAATGAAGAATCTGACAAAAGAGATGATATAGGTCAGAAATTTAGGGACCAATATCATGTAGACAACCCCAGGATACCCTGAAATAAAATGGAACCACACTTGGGGGAAAAGTACGAAAGCCCAGAACAGTTCAAGCTTTGTCTAACAAATTATGCGGTGGCTAATGGTTACCAATTAAGGTTTGCCAAGTGTGATCGTTCTAGGATATTAGTACGATGTGGCAAAAAAGGTGATGAGAATAAGTGTCCATTTAGATGTTGGGAATCTTGGATGGGGAATGAACTTACTTGGCAAGTGAAATCTTTGGAAAAGAAACATGTTTGTGCATGAAAATACAGCCTCGGGTCATTGATAACTCTGGGTAGGATTGCTAACCATTATCTTAATGACCTAATTCGCAACCCCAAAACAAAAGTCAAAGAAATGAAAGCTGATTTTTTACAGAATTATTCTTTAAAGCTTAGCAGAGGTCAATGTGAAAGGGCAAGGGCATTAGCCTTTACACTAATTGATGGCAAGTTGGTTGATCAATATGCTAGGATATGGGATTATGGTAATGAAGTTTTGAGATCAAACCCAGGAAGCACTATTGAAATTGGAGTTGATGTCAATCCGGATGGAAAATATTTCAAAAGATTCTACATTTGTTTGAAGGCTTTAAAAGTAGGATGGTTGAAAGGTTGTCGAAAGGTGATTGATTTAGATGGATGTTTCTTAAAAGGAAAAGTTAAAGGGGAGTTGATAGCTGCCATTGGTCGAGACGGAAACAACCAAATTTACCCCATCGCATGGGCGGTTGTGAATGTAGAAAATAAGGATAATTGGAAGTGGTTCATCAAGTTACTACAATCGGATATTGAAACAGTTGAAGGAAATGGGGTTACTTTAATATCAAATCAACATAAGGTAATTTTATACTTTTTAGTAAATTTCAACATATTAGAAATGACAAAACAACCCTTATGTTAAAACAACCCTTATGTTAAAACAACCCCTATGGACATTTTTGGACACTTTTTAGCAAATTTTGACATATTAGAAATGACAAAATAGCCCCGATGTTAACACAACCCCTATGGACATTTTTGGACACTTTTTAGAAAATTTTGACATATTAGAAATGACAAAACAGTCCCTGCTTATGGCAAAACATCCCACTATTATATCAAAATAGCCCCTACTTATATTGTATATAAATACAGGGTCTTCTTGAAGCCGTGAAGGAGGTGATGCCACATGTTGAGCACCGCCAATGTGCCCGTCATATTTGTGCCAATTTCTATAAGCATTTCAGTGGAGAGATTTATAAAACCTTGTTTTGGGAAGCTGCGATGTCCACAACAGATCAACAATTCAAAAACAATATGGAAAAGATGAAACAGTTGAACAATGATGCATATGATGATCTCATGAAAAGGAATCCTAAAACATGGTGTAGGGCCTATTTTGCAACAAATAGGGCATGTGAGGCTGTAGAAAACGGAATATCCGAGTCATTTAACTCTACAATCATTGGTGCTAGGGGGAAACCATTGATAACCATGTTAGAAGAGATTAGACTTCATGTGATGGAGAGGTTTGATGCAATGAAAAGGAGTACAAATTCATGGAAAATTGTTGTTTCTCCAAAGATATATACTTAAAAAGATGAAAAAATGGCACAAAAACATGAGGTATGGATCATTTCCCTTTTACAAACCGTATTGTTCTATAATAAAATGTAGAAATATTATACTAACTCTACATATTTGATAGGAATTGGATGGTTATCCCAAGTGGGCCTCAATTGGAGGTTAGAAATGGTTATGAAGGATATATGGTAGACTTGGCAGGTTAGACTTGCACATGCAGGCTATGGGTTTTGTCTGGCCTTCCATGTGTACATACATGCGTGGCTATAAACCATACCCACTAAAATCTCCTTGACTATGTAAGTGATTGGTTCAAGAAGGAAAAGTATCACTTGGATTATAGCACTTCCATTGTTCCTTTAAATGGAAGCAATTTATGGGTTAAAACTCCATATGATAAGCTATTGCCCTCAAAAGAACGCAGGATTCCAGGTAGGCTTTCTGTTAAAAGAAAAAGAGACCAAACTGAAAAAAAGACAAAGTATTCAACTGTTTCGGGTAAAGGAAAAATAAAGAAGTGTCACAACTGTTTATAAGAAGGGCACAATGCTAGGACATGCAAGAATGAAAAGATTGTGCCCCTCCTAAGGAAAAGAAGCCTCCTGGTAGGCCTAAAAAACCACATTCTGATGAAGCACCTTCAAAACAACCAACTACAAGTGGTGGGAGAGGAGGAAGAGGACCAATTAGGGCAAGAGAAGGAAGAGGATCATATGCAGGTACAAGTGGTGGTAGAGGAGGAAGGTCACTTATAGATGAAATGTTTGATTCACCAACGGAAAATGAAGTTATAAAACATGTTTGATAATTTTGAGGAAGAACTATATAGGGCTGAAATGGAAAGGGGAGGAAGTACACATATGATGCAACTTCCCTGACTCACAATTTGATGAAGGAGTTTTATAACTCAAGATGATGGAGTGCCTGAAACTCAATTTGATATTGAAAATGGTAAGAAATAATTTCATATATATATATATATATATGTATGTATTCTAACTTATATTAAATGTAATACTTTGATATCTTTTGCAGCTAATTGGGAAGATCAATCTCAAGTGGTTGGCGGGATAGCAATTGATGTACCTATTATCTGTGAAAAGCTCAAACCAAGAAAGCTATCTGGATAAGGATGTAGGTGGAATACTAGATTTAGGAGCCGAAATGGGACAAAACTCTAGTCTTTTGTTAATTTGGAATACTAGATTTAGGAGCCGAAATGGGACAAAACTCTAGTATTTTGTGATGAATTGTGATACTTGGAATCTAGTATGCCTATTCTTTTGTTATTGAAATGTAATTCAATTATGTCCCTTTAACAGGTTATGTTAATTGTTTTGCATTTTGTTCCATATTATCCTTCAGTTTTAGTTTTTTATTCCCTGTAAGATAACTTGTTTTGTTCCATTTTATTATGTTTTCTATTTTTCCTTTCCTATGACAGTCTTGAAATGGAGGGTATTATAGGAATTTTTTGTGTTTTTGTTTTCCTTTTTTGTGTTTTGTTTTCATTTTCTGTGAACCTGTTTTTTTGTTTTTTCCTTTCATGTGAACCTATAATCATTTGCACATCAGGGGCATTATAGGAATTTTTTGTGTTTTTGTTTTCCTTTTCTTGTTTCTGTTTTCTGTTTTTAACCCTGCTCCAAAGAACATGATCTTTTGCTTCTAAACGCAATCAAATAATGCAAAAATGGCAGCTGCGTTTGTTAAAAAATTATTGTTTCTGTTTTCCGTTTTTACCCCTCCTACAAAGTACATGATCTTTTGCTTCTAAACGCCTTGAAAAAAGATCAAATAATGCAAAAATGGCAGTTGCGTTTGTTAAAAAAATTATTGTTTCTGTTTTCCGTTTTTACCCTTGATCCAAAGAACATAATCTTTTGCTTCTAAACGCCTTGAAAAGGAGCAAATAATGCAAAAATGGCAGCTGCATCTGTTAAAAAAAATTAAGTATGCATTAGCTACACTATTTGGTTAAAAGTTTATGATACAATTTACTAAATATTGACACCTTGTAATTACTTACAAGAAAGTTCCCACTTAACTTTTTTTCTTTTTAGATCACTAACACGTTTTTTTTTGACAACTTGTTATTACTTTCAGGAAAGCTCCCCTGTTGTCCGTAACCACACCCACTATTGTCTGTAACCACACCAGGAAGATTACATATTTTTTATTAATTCCAAAGATAATTACATACAAAGGATAATTACATACAAGCATAAACAAAGTAACCACACCAGAAAGATAGTATGAATGCGCAAGGGATTTAAATTACATGGCTTCAAAATACATTGCTTAAACATTGATTCACGGTACATTGCTTAAGCATGATTGCAATACTTTAACATACCTAACCTGCCCTATTACATAATTAGCGATATTAAATGAACATAACTTTCTATATTACATAAGTATAAAGCAAATGAAAATGCTAACGGGAACAATACAAAACATCACCCTAAACATGAACATATCATTCTCCTTTTTTTAATTCACCTCAACGTTCATCAATTTCATCTATAGACATATGTTCTCCTTCTCCAGTTCCATATTCTTCTTGGAAAGGATAATATTATCGTTAAACAAATCCATATTCTTCCTATTCAACCCATTAACTTTAATCTTATACATGTGAAGATGCAAATCCTCATCCAACCATACATAAAGTTTACAATCTTTTGAAGAATCCTACAAAAAAATGAAGTATTTGAGTAAACATCAGAGAAACAACATCAATCTTAAAAAAATTCTTATACCATAGAATTAGGGCATCGAATGAAATGTCGGCCTAGGTTTTTCTTGGTCGTTGAAGTCCAAATCATTGGTTGTTCACCAAATTTACACAATACATTTTTGTAGCTAGAAGTTGAGGAGGAAGAAGAAGATCCGTATGATCGATCTCCCATTTCAGTTGCACAACAAGAACTCAAAAGAAGAAGCAGAGGAACGCAAGTTTTGAAGAAAAGAATAATCAGATGGACTCATTTAACCTAGTTTTTCCATGTCATCTATTAAAAACCACGTCATTTATTAAATAACCGGTTGGTTAAGAGTAGCCGGTCACAAAACATTAAAACAATCAAGGTCAAACTAAATAATGGTTAAATTGTACAAAAAAAAACAATATAAGGGTTTTTTAAACATTGACTTATAATACATAGGGTTTTTCTGGGATGTTCTATATATATATATATATATATATATATATATATATATATATATATATATATATATATATATATATATATATATATATATCGGTTAAGAACTCATAGTTTCCTGAGAACCCGAGAACTAGAAAACTAAAAGTGGAGCGTTAGATCAAAATTAGTTCATTAAGGGCATGATCGTCTTTTTACTAATCTCATTTAATGTTTAATTTTTTGTGTTATTAGAAATATTAATATTAAGGTCTAAAAATTTACATTATAAATCAAATTTTCGGACTTTTCTAAAAAGAGTATTTTTCGATTTTTTTAAAAAGTACAATTTTTTTAATTTGTACGGAAAACATGATTTTTTTTAAAAAAATTGAATATATATATATATATATATATATATATATATATATATATATATATATATATATATATATATATATGTTTAAAAAAACTGCAATATATTTAGAAGCATTTAAAAATCAATAAATTTTTTTAAAAAAACTAGAATATTTCAAAAATACTATAATTTTTTAAGAAAAAAAATCAACATTTTAGGTACATATTTCATATACTATAATATTTGTAAGGAAATAATAAGAAAACTCATTTTATTTACTATTTTCTAAACACAATAGAATAAGTATTTATTCGATACAAAAAACAATATAAAAAACAAAAAAAAATGCTATAAAATTCCAAAGCATGTTCATGTTTTCGTGTCAATATTTCCATATTTTCTTCAATTTATCATTCTTGCATCTTCATTGTTCACCACAATTTCTTCAAAATCTACAAGAAAATTAAAAAAAAAATTTGATTGATACAACAACACTTACAAAAATACAAATGTGATTAACATATGAATCGGAGACGATTCACATATGAATTACATGTGATGCATATGCGAATTACATGTGAATCACATGTAATTCACATATGAATTACATGCGATTTACATGTGAATCATATGTAATTCATATGTGAATTACATGTGAATAACATGTAATTCATATGTGAATTACATGCGATTTACATGTGAAGCACATGTAACTCATATGTGATTTACATGTGAATCCGATTTAATTCATATGTGAATTACATGTGATTTACATATAATTCATATATGAATTACATGTGATTTATATGTGAATCGCATTATTGAAACTAGGAATTTTTTTGAATTTATATTGAAATTAGGGAAAAGCTTACTTTACAGGCATGATTTGTTGTATCCGGTTTTTAGGTTCATGATTTGCATGCAATGTTCATGCTCAAATTCATTCCATCTTGTGGTAATACACCCATTCCAGGTGAATCTTCCACCATTTCCTTTGCAAACACATCAGAAAAAACACTTGTTATTTTGAGTTATTCATATTTAATCTAAAAAGAGTTAGTACTTTAACAAATCTAAGTTCTTCACAATATCTCATAGAATTCACAAGCAGATCAGTCAATCATAGGAACTAATTGACTAGATCATACCAAATGGAATGGATAGAGAGTATAACCATAGACACTTAAAATTGACATATTACATACCACAACACAGTCAAGTCAAGGTCCCCTATCTGTCCATCAAGCTCACCCATTCTTTCAAAAGATTCTACATTTGTTTGAAGGCTTTAAAAGTAGGATGGTTGAAAGGTTGTCGAAAGGTGATTGATTTAGATGGATGTTTCTTAAAAGGAAAAGTTAAAGGGGAGTTGATAGCTGCCATTGGTCGAGACGGAAACAACCAAATTTACCCCATCGCATGGGCGGTTGTGAATGTAGAAAATAAGGATAATTGGAAGTGGTTCATCAAGTTACTACAATCGGATATTGAAACAGTTGAAGGAAATGGGGTTACTTTAATATCAAATCAACATAAGGTAATTTTATACTTTTTAGTAAATTTCAACATATTAGAAATGACAAAACAACCCTTATGTTAAAACAACCCTTATGTTAAAACAACCCCTATGGACATTTTTGGACACTTTTTAGCAAATTTTGACATATTAGAAATGACAAAATAGCCCCGATGTTAACACAACCCCTATGGACATTTTTGGACACTTTTTAGAAAATTTTGACATATTAGAAATGACAAAACAGTCCCTGCTTATGGCAAAACATCCCACTATTATATCAAAATAGCCCCTACTTATATTGTATATAAATACAGGGTCTTCTTGAAGCCGTGAAGGAGGTGATGCCACATGTTGAGCACCGCCAATGTGCCCGTCATACTTGTGCCAATTTCTATAAGCATTTCAGTGGAGAGATTTATAAAACCTTGTTTTGGGAAGCTGCGATGTCCACAACAGATCAACAATTCAAAAACAATATGGAAAAGATGAAACAGTTGAACAATGATGCATATGATGATCTCATGAAAAGGAATCCTAAAACATGGTGTGGGGCCTATTTTGCAACAAATAGGGCATGTGAGGCTGTAGAAAACGGAATATCCGAGTCATTTAACTCTACAATCATTGGTGCTAGGGGGAAACCATTGATAACCATGTTAGAAGAGATTAGACTTCATGTGATGGAGAGGTTTGATGCAATGAAAAGGAGTACAAATTCATGGAAAATTGTTGTTGCTCCAAAGATATATACTTAAAAAGATGAAAAAATGGCACAAAAACATGAGGTATGGATCATTTCCCTTTTACAAACCGTATTGTTCTATAATAAAATGTAGAAATATTATACTAACTCTACATATTTGATAGGAATTGGATGGTTATCCCAAGTGGGCCTCAATTGGAGGTTAGAAATGGTTATGAAGGATATATGGTAGACTTGGCAGGTTAGACTTGCACTTGCAGGCTATGGGTTTTGTCTGGCCTTCCATGTGTACATACATGCCTGGCTATAAACCATACCCACTAAAATCTCCTTGACTATGTAAGTGATTGGTTCAAGAAGGAAAAGTATCACTTGGATTATAGCACTTCCATTGTTCCTTTAAATGGAAGCAATTTATGGGTTAAAACTCCATATGATAAGCTATTGCCCTCAAAAGAACGCAGGATTCCAGGTAGGCTTTCTGTTAAAAGAAAAAGAGACCAAACTGAAAAAAAGACAAAGTATTCAACTGTTTCGGGTAAAGGAAAAATAAAGAAGTGTCACAACTGTTTATAAGAAGGGCACAATGCTAGGACATGCAAGAATGAAAAGATTGTGCCCCTCCTAAGGAAAAGAAGCCTCCTGGTAGGCCTAAAAAACCACATTATGATGAAGCACCTTCAAAACAACCAACTACAAGTAGTGGGAGAGGAGGAAGAGGACCAATTAGGGCAAGAGAAGGAAGAGGATCATATGCAGGTACAAGTGGTGGTAGAGGAGGAAGGTCACTTATAGATGAAATGTTTGATTCACCAACGGAAAATGAAGTTATAAAACATGTTTGATAATTTTGAGGAAGAACTATATAGGGCTGAAATGGAAAGGGGAGAAAGTACACATATGATGCAACTTCCCTGACTCACAATTTGATGAAGGAGTTTTATAACTCAAGATGATGGAGTGCCTGAAACTCAATTTGATATTGAAAATGGTAAGAAATAATTTCATATATATATATATATATATATATATATATATATATATATATATATATATATATATATATATATGTATTCTAACTTATATTAAATGTAATACTTTGATATCTTTTGCAGCTAATTGGGAAGATCAATCTCAAGTGGTTGGCGGGATAGCAATTGATGTACCTATTATCTGTGAAAAGCTCAAACCAAGAAAGCCATCTGGATAAGGATGTAGGTGGAATACTAGATTTAGGAGCCGAAATGGGACAAAACTCTAGTCTTTTGTTAATTTGGAATACTAGATTTAGGAGCCGAAATGGGACAAAACTCTAGTATTTTGTGATGAATTGTGATACTTGGAATCTAGTATGCCTATTCTTTTGTTATTGAAATGTAATTCAATTATGTCCCTTTAACAGGTTATGTTAATTGTTTTGCATTTTGTTCCATATTATCCTTCAGTTTTAGTTTTTTATTCCCTGTAAGATAACTTGTTTTGTTCCATTTTATTATGTTTTCTATTTTTCCTTTCCTATGACAGTCTTGAAATGGAGGGTATTATAGGAATTTTTTGTGTTTTTGTTTTCCTTTTTTGTGTTTTGTTTTCATTTTCTGTGAACCTGTTTTTTTGTTTTTTCCTTTCATGTGAACCTATAATCATTTGCACATCAGGGGCATTATAGGAATTTTTTGTGTTTTTGTTTTCCTTTTCTTGTTTCTGTTTTCTGTTTTTAACCCTGCTCCAAAGAACATGATCTTTTGCTTCTAAACGCAATCAAATAATGCAAAAATGGCAGCTGCGGTTGTTAAAAAATTATTGTTTCTGTTTTCCGTTTTTACCACTCCTACAAAGAACATGATCTTTTGCTTCTAAACGCCTTGAAAAAAGATCAAATAATGCAAAAATGGCAGTTGCATTTGTTAAAAAAATTATTGTTTCTGTTTTCCGTTTTTACCCTTGATCCAAAGAACATAATCTTTTGCTTCTAAACGCCTTGAAAAGGATCAAATAATGCAAAAATGGCAGCTGCATCTGTTAAAAAAAATTAAGTATGCATTAGCTACACTATTTGGTTAAAAGTTTATGATACAATTTACTAAATATTGACACCTTGTAATTACTTACAAGAAAGTTCCCACTTAACTTTTTTTCTTTTTAGATCACTAACACGTTTTTTTTGACAACTTGTTATTACTTTCAGGAAAGCTCCCCTGTTGTCTGTAACCACACCCACTATTGTCTGTAACCACACCAGGAAGATTACATATTTTTTATTAATTCCAAAGATAATTACATACAAAGGATAATTACATACAAGCATAAACAAAGTAACCACACCAGAAAGATAGTATGAATGTGCAAGGGATTTAAATTACATGGCTTCAAAATACATTGCTTAAACATTGATTCACGGTACATTGCTTAAGCATGATTGCAATACTTTAACATACCTAACCTGCCCTATTACATAATTAGCGATATTAAATGAACATAACTTTCTATATTACATAAGTATAAAGCAAATGAAAATGCTAACGGGAACAATACAAAACATCACCCTAAACATGAACATATCATTCTCCTTTTTTTAATTCACCTCACCGTTCATCAATTTCATCTATAGACATATGTTCTCCTTCTCCAGTTCCATATTCTTCTTGGAAAGGATCATATTATCGTTAAACAAATCCATATTCTTCCTATTCAACCCATTAACTTTAATCTTATACATGTGAAGATGCAAATCCTCATCCAACCATACAAAAAGTTTACAATCTTTTGAAGAATCCTACAAAAAAATGAAGTATTTGAGTAAACATCAGAGAAACAACATCAATCTTAAAAAAATTCTTATACCATAGAATTAGGGCATCGAATGAAATGTCGGCCTAGGTTTTTCTTGGTTGTTAAAGTCCAAATCATTGGTTGTTCACCAAATTTACACAGTACATTTTTGTAGCTAGAAGTTGAGGAGGAAGAAGAAGATCCGTATGATCGATCTCCCATTTCAGTTGCACAACAAGAACTCAAAAGAAGAAGCAGAGGAACGCAAGTTTTGAAGAAAAGAATAATCAGATGGACTCATTTAACCTAGTTTTTCCATGTCATCTATTAAAAACCACGTCATTTATTAAATAACCGGTTGGCTAAGAGTAGCCGGTCACAAAACATTAAAACAATCAAGGTCAAACTAAATAATGGTTAAATTGTACAAAAAAAACAATAAAAGGGTTTTTTAAACATTGACCTATAATACATAGGGTTTTTCTGGGATGTTCTATATATATATATATATATATATATATATATATATATATATATATATATATATATATATATATATATATATATATATATCGGTTAAGAACTCATAGTTTCCTGAGAACCCGAGAACTAGAAAACTAAAAGTGGAGCGTTAGATCAAAATTAGTTCATTAAGGGCATGATCGTCTTTTTACTAATCTCATTTAATGTTTAATTTTTTGTGTTATTAGAAATATTAATATTAAGGTCTAAAAATTTACATTATAAATCAAATTTTCGGACTTTTCTAAAAAGAGTATTTTTCGATTTTTTTAAAAAGTACAATTTTTTTAATTTGTACGGAAAACATGATCTTTTTTTAAAAAAATTGAATATATATATATATATATATATATATATATATATATATATATATATATATATATATATGTTTAAAAAAACTGCAATATATTTAGAAGCATTTAAAAATCAATAAATTTTTTTAAAAAAACTAGAATATTTCAAAAATACTATAATTTTTTAAGAAAAAAAATCAACATTTTAGGTACATATTTCATATACTATAATATTTGTAAGGAAATAATAAGAAAACTCATTTTATTTACTATTTTCTAAACACAATAGAATAAGTATTTATTCGATACAAAAAAAAAATATAAAAAACAAAAAAAAATGCTATAAAATTCCAAAGCATGTTCATGTTTTCGTGTCAATATTTGCATATTTTCTTCAATTTATCATTCTTGCATCTTCATTGTTCACCACAGTTTCTTCAAAATCTACAAGAAAATTAAAAAAAAAATTTGATTGATACAACAACACTTACAAAAATACAAATGTGATTAACATATGAATCGGAGACGATTCACATATGAATTACATGTGATGCATATGCGAATTACATGTGAATCACATGTAATTCACATATGAATTACATGCGATTTACATGTGAATCATATGTAATTCATATGTGAATTACATGTGAATAACATGTAATTCATATGTGAATTACATGCGATTTACATGTGAAGCACATGTAACTCATATGTGATTTACATGTGAATCCGATTTAATTCATATGTGAATTACATGTGATTTACATATAATTCATATATGAATTACATGTGATTTATATGTGAATCGCATTATTGAAACTAGGAATTTTTTTGAATTTATATTGAAATTAGGGAAAAGCTTACTTTACAGGCATGATTTGTTGTATCCAGTTTTTAGGTTCATGATTTGCATGCAATGTTCATGCTCAAATTCATTCCATCTTGTGGTAATACACCCATTCCAGGTGAATCTTCCACCATTTCCTTTGCAAACACATCAGAAAAAACACTTGTTATTTTGAGTTATTCATATTTAATCTAAAAAGAGTTAGTACTTTAACAAATCTAAGTTCTTCACAATATCTCATAGAATTCACAAGCAGATCAGTCAATCATAGGAACTAATTGACTAGATCATACCAAATGGAATGGATAGAGAGTATAACCATAGACACTTAAAATTGACATATTACATACCACAACACAGTCAAGTCAAGGTCCCCTATCTGTCCATCAAGCTCACCCATTCTTTCAAAAGATTCTACATTTGTTTGAAGGCTTTAAAAGTAGGATGGTTGAAAGGTTGTCGAAAGGTGATTGATTTAGATGGATGTTTCTTAAAAGGAAAAGTTAAAGGGGAGTTGATAGCTGCCATTGGTCGAGACGGAAACAACCAAATTTACCCCATCGCATGGGCGGTTGTGAATGTAGAAAATAAGGATAATTGGAAGTGGTTCATCAAGTTACTACAATCAGATATTGAAACAGTTGAAGGAAATGGGGTTACTTTAATATCAAATCAACATAAGGTAATTTTATACTTTTTAGTAAATTTCAACATATTAGAAATGACAAAACAACCCTTATGTTAAAACAACCCTTATGTTAAAACAACCCCTATGGACATTTTTGGACACTTTTTAGCAAATTTTGACATATTAGAAATGACAAAATAGCCCCGATGTTAACACGGCCCCTATGGACATTTTTGGACACTTTTTAGAAAATTTTGACATATTAGAAATGAGAAAACAGTCCCTGCTTATGGCAAAACATCCCACTATTATATCAAAATAGCCCCTACTTATATTGTATATAAATACAGGGTCTTCTTGAAGCCGTGAAGGAGGTGATGCCACATGTTGAGCACCGCCAATGTGCCCGTCATATTTGTGCCAATTTCTATAAGCATTTCAGTGGAGAGATTTATAAAACCTTGTTTTGGGAAGCTGCGATGTCAACAACAGATCAACAATTCAAAAACAATATGGAAAAGATGAAACAGTTGGACAATGATGCATATGATGATCTCATGAAAAGGAATCCTAAAACATGGTGTAGGGCCTATTTTGCAACAAATAGGGCATGTAAGGCTGTAGAAAACGGAATATCCGAGTCATTTAACTCTACAATCATTGGTGCTAGGGGGAAACCATTGATAACCATGTTAGAAGAGATTAGACTTCATGTGATGGAGAGGTTTGATGCAATGAAAAGGAGTACAAATTCATGGAAAATTGTTGTTGCTCCAAAGATATATACTTAAAAAGATGAAAAAATGGCACAAAAACATGAGGTATGGATCATTTCCCTTTTACAAACCGTATTGTTCTATAATAAAATGTAGAAATATTATACTAACTCTACATATTTGATAGGAATTGGATGGTTATCCCAAGTGGGCCTCAATTGGAGGTTAGAAATGGTTATGAAGGATATATGGTAGACTTGGCAGGTTAGACTTGCACATGCAGGCTATGGGTTTTGTCTGGCCTTCCATGTGTACATACATGCGTGGCTATAAACCATACCCACTAAAATCTCCTTGACTATGTAAGTGATTGGTTCAAGAAGGAAAAGTATCACTTGGATTATAGCACTTCCATTGTTCCTTTAAATGGAAGCAATTTATGGGTTAAAACTCCATATGATAAGCTATTGCCCTCAAAAGAACGCAGGATTCCAGGTAGGCTTTCTGTTAAAAGAAAAAGAGACCAAACTGAAAAAAAGACAAAGTATTCAACTGTTTCGGGTAAAGGAAAAATAAAGAAGTGTCACAACTGTTTATAAGAAGGGCACAATGCTAGGACATGCAAGAATGAAAAGATTGTGCCCCTCCTAAGGAAAAGAAGCCTCCTGGTAGGCCTAAAAAACCACATTATGATGAAGCACCTTCAAAACAACCAACTACAAGTGGTGGGAGAGGAGGAAGAGGACCAATTAGGGCAAGAGAAGGAAGAGGATCATATGCAGGTACAAGTGGTGGTAGAGGAGGAAGGTCACTTATAGATGAAATGTTTGATTCACCAACGGAAAATGAAGTTATAAAACATGTTTGATAATTTTGAGGAAGAACTATATAGGGCTGAAATGGAAAGGGGAGAAAGTACACATATGATGCAACTTCCCTGACTCACAATTTGATGAAGGAGTTTTATAACTCAAGATGATGGAGTGCCTGAAACTCAATTTGATATTGAAAATGGTAAGAAATAATTTCATATATATATATATATATATATATATATATATATATATATATATATATATATATATGTATTCTAACTTATATTAAATGTAATACTTTGATATCTTTTGCAGCTAATTGGGAAGATCAATCTCAAGTGGTTGGCGGGATAGCAATTGATGTACCTATTATCTGTGAAAAGCTCAAACCAAGAAAGCCATCTGGATAAGGATGTAGGTGGAATACTAGATTTAGGAGCCGAAATGGGACAAAACTCTAGTCTTTTGTTAATTTGGAATACTAGATTTAGGAGCCGAAATGGGACAAAACTCTAGTATTTTGTGATGAATTGTGATACTTGGAATCTAGTATGCCTATTCTTTTGTTATTGAAATGTAATTCAATTATGTCCCTTTAACAGGTTATGTTAATTGTTTTGCATTTTGTTCCATATTATCCTTCAGTTTTAGTTTTTTATTCCCTGTAAGATAACTTGTTTTGTTCCATTTTATTATGTTTTCTATTTTTCCTTTCCTATGACAGTCTTGAAATGGAGGGTATTATAGGAATTTTTTGTGTTTTTGTTTTCCTTTTTTGTGTTTTGTTTTCATTTTCTGTGAACCTGTTTTTTTGTTTTTTCCTTTCATGTGAACCTATAATCATTTGCACATCAGGGGCATTATAG
Source organism: Lactuca serriola (assembly GCF_051521515.1). Lineage (NCBI taxonomy): Eukaryota > Viridiplantae > Streptophyta > Magnoliopsida > Asterales > Asteraceae > Lactuca > Lactuca serriola. Next base: position 107,999,359 of record NC_136414.1, read on the forward strand.
GAATTTTTTGTGTTTTTGTTTTCCTTTTCTTGTTTCTGTTTTCTGTTTTTAACCCTGCTCCAAAGAACATGATCTTTTGCTTCTAAACGCAATCAAATAATGCAAAAATGGCAGCTGCGGTTGTTAAAAAATTATTGTTTCTGTTTTCCGTTTTTACCACTCCTACAAAGAACATGATCTTTTGCTTCTAAACGCCTTGAAAAAAGATCAAATAATGCAAAAATGGCAGTTGCATTTGTTAAAAAAATTATTGTTTCTGTTTTCCGTTTTTACCCTTGATCCAAAGAACATAATCTTTTGCTTCTAAACGCCTTGAAAAGGATCAAATAATGCAAAAATGGCAGCTGCATCTGTTAAAAAAAATTAAGTATGCATTAGCTACACTATTTGGTTAAAAGTTTATGATACAATTTACTAAATATTGACACCTTGTAATTACTTACAAGAAAGTTCCCACTTAACTTTTTTTCTTTTTAGATCACTAACACGTTTTTTTTTGACAACTTGTTATTACTTTCAGGAAAGCTCCCCTGTTGTCTGTAACCACACCCACTATTGTCTGTAACCACACCAGGAAGATTACATATTTTTTATTAATTCCAAAGATAATTACATACAAAGGATAATTACATACAAGCATAAACAAAGTAACCACACCAGAAAGATAGTATGAATGTGCAAGGGATTTAAATTACATGGCTTCAAAATACATTGCTTAAACATTGATTCACGGTACATTGCTTAAGCATGATTGCAATACTTTAACATACCTAACCTGCCCTATTACATAATTAGCGATATTAAATGAACATAACTTTCTATATTACATAAGTATAAAGCAAATGAAAATGCTAACGGGAACAATACAAAACATCACCCTAAACATGAACATATCATTCTCCTTTTTTTAATTCACCTCAACGTTCATCAATTTCATCTATAGACATATGTTCTCCTTCTCCAGTTCCATATTCTTCTTGGAAAGGATCATATTATCGTTAAACAAATCCATATTCTTCCTATTCAACCCATTAACTTTAATCTTATACATGTGAAGATGCAAATCCTCATCCAACCATACAAAAAGTTTACAATCTTTTGAAGAATCCTACAAAAAAATGAAGTATTTGAGTAAACATCAGAGAAACAACATCAATCTTAAAAAAATTCTTATACCATAGAATTAGGGCATCGAATGAAATGTCGGCCTAGGTTTTTCTTGGTCGTTGAAGTCCAAATCATTGGTTGTTCACCAAATTTACACAGTACATTTTTGTAGCTAGAAGTTGAGGAGGAAGAAGAAGATCCGTATGATCGATCTCCCATTTCAGTTGCACAACAAGAACTCAAAAGAAGAAGCAGAGGAACGCAAGTTTTGAAGAAAAGAATAATCAGATGGACTCATTTAACCTAGTTTTTCCATGTCATCTATTAAAAACCACGTCATTTATTAAATAACCGGTTGGTTAAGAGTAGCCGGTCACAAAACATTAAAACAATCAAGGTCAAACTAAATAATGGTTAAATTGTACAAAAAAAACAATAAAAGGGTTTTTTAAACATTGACCTATAATACATAGGGTTTTTCTGGGATGTTCTATATATATATATATATATATATATATATATATATATATATATCGGTTAAGAACTCATAGTTTCCTGAGAACCCGAGAACTAGAAAACTAAAAGTTGAGCGTTAGATCAAAATTAGTTCATTAAGGGCATGATCGTCTTTTTACTAATCTCATTTAATGTTTAATTTTTTGTGTTATTAGAAATATTAATATTAAGGTCTAAAAATTTACATTATAAATCAAATTTTCGGACTTTTCTAAAAAGAGTATTTTTTGATTTTTTTAAAAAGTACAATGTTTTTAATTTGTACGGAAAACATGATTTTTTTTAAAAAAATTGAATATATATATATATATATATATATATATATATATATATATATATATATATATATATGTTTAAAAAAACTGCAATATATTTAGAAGCATTTAAAAATCAATAAATTTTTTTTAAAAAACTAGAATATTTAAAAAATACTATAATTTTTTAAGAAAAAAAATCAACATTTTAGGTACATATTTCATATACTATAATATTTGTAAGGAAATAATAAGAAAACTCATTTTATTTACTATTTTCTAAACACAGTAGAATAAGTATTTATTCGATACAAAAAAAAATATAAAAAACAAAAAAAAATGCTATAAAATTCCAAAGCATGTTCATGTTTTCGTGTCAATATTTCCATATTTTCTTCAATTTATCATTCTTGCATCTTCATTGTTCACCACAATTTCTTCAAAATCTACAAGAAAATTAAAAAAAAAATTTGATTGATACAACAACACTTACAAAAATACAAATGTGATTAACATATGAATCGGAGACGATTCACATATGAATTACATGTGATGCATATGCAAATTACATGTGAATCACATGTAATTCACATATGAATTACATGCGATTTACATGTGAATCATATGTAATTCATATGTGAATTACATGTGAATAACATGTAATTCATATGTGAATTACATGCGATTTACATGTGAAGCACATGTAACTCATATGTGATTTACATGTGAATCCGATTTAATTCATATGTGAATTACATGTGATTTACATATAATTCATATATGAATTACATGTGATTTATATGTGAATCGCATTATTGAAACTAGGAATTTTTTTGAATTTATATTGAAATTAGGGAAAAGCTTACTTTACAGGCATGATTTGTTGTATCCGGTTTTTAGGTTCATGATTTGCATGCAATGTTCATGCTCAAATTCATTCCATCTTGTGGTAATACACCCATTCCAGGTGAATCTTCCACCATTTCCTTTGCAAACACATCAGAAAAACACTTGTTATTTTGAGTTATTCATATTTAATCTAAAAAGAGTTAGTACTTTAACAAATCTAAGTTCTTCACAATATCTCATAGAATTCACAAGCAGATCAGTCAATCATAGGAACTAATTGACTAGATCATACCAAATGGAATGGATAGAGAGTATAACCATAGACACTTAAAATTGACATATTACATACCACAACACAGTCAAGTCAAGGTCCCCTATCTGTCCATCAAGCTCACCCATTCTTTTAATACCAATATGGGCACGACCAAAAGCAGATATTTCATTCATACCCTATTTCACCAAACATCGAAGATATAATAATGAATTACATAATTATAAATTTATATATATATATATATATATATATATATATATATATATATATATATATGATTATAGATGCACTAAACTGTTGGAAGGAAAGAACTTGGAACCTGTTCCAATGACGATCAAAGGTATTGTCCAATTCAGGGCATTCTAGATTATCATCATCAGGGACCCAAGGTGCCAACTCTCTTTCCAAGTCAACATGCTGGGATTGAGAAATAGAGGAATCTATCATAATGCCATGCACTTCCTCATGCTGATGCTCATTCATCAGCCCATCTCTAGTTACAGATACACTATGCCCAATAAAAACACTTCATCAGTACATATAATATAACTAGACCTACAACAACAATCCAATGCCTACTAATGAATATGATCTACCAATGGATAAAAAAAACAACATAAAACTATAAAGAAAAGACTTGTAAATGTTTGATGAAAAAGTTTGTATAAGTATGAAAACCCTAGAAAATACCATATTTCCTACTAGTATAAAAAGTAGTCTTCTACCAAGACCCGACAGTTTTGAAGGTTTGCTTCTCTATATGAATGAAGGTTTTTCCCATGTACAACTATATTATCAAAATATAGTCTACCTCAACCTTTATGTGAATGTGTCACAAGATAAAAGTAATAGGGAAAATTATATAATCATTGAAATCGTATCCTTTTGTCTCGGATAAACACAGCGTGGTAACTCACCGAACAATACAACCGAGAACATCCGTCGATGAACAGGTCCTGCTATAGCTAGGAGCCAGGTGTAGGATGGTCAGTCCCGTATAGTATGTAGTAATTCTCCTTGTATAGTATATAGTATTATCTCTTCATATAATATGTAATAGTATCTCTTCATATAATATGTAATAGTATCTCTTCATATACTATGTAGTATACTTATATAGACTCATCAATGAACTAACTCTTGTGTGATTCCTTATACTAGGAATAGTAAATAGTATCTCCTAACCTATACCGATTATTGTTACTATGTATGTATGTGACTAAATGCAGGTATGCCTTTGCTACCCAAAGGCACTGAACAGACTAATAGAACTTTCATGTCTACATATGTATACATAATATGTAACTAATATTTAGACGACATTCGGACAAATAACTGATACCCTAAGGCTACATCCAAACAAGGAAAAGGAATTAAAGCGAGTTAGCAGTCGTAAGTCCTTTAAACATTACTTACATAACTATACATATATAGGCATGCATTTGACAATATAAAAGTTTAAAAGAAGTTTTATAAAACATTTGAAGAGTTTAATAATAAAAGCGATGACTTGATGTCAATTTATAAAACGATTTAAAAGAAGTTTGTTGACATAAACAATTTAAAGTAATAGAAATCCCTTGTCTGAAACATAGTTTGAAGTACATGAAATCCTTTGTTTGAAACATAGTTATAATAGAATTTGAAAGGAAAGATTTAGTATATAAAACAAGTTTGATAAAGAGTTTAACATGTAAAAGCGTTTGAGAAATCATTTTGAAGTAGTTTGTTTGGCAAAACAGCTAAAAGTATAGTGAAATCCATTTGTATACTAGTTATTAATCACATGTAATTGATATAATAACTAGTATGATTCAACTTGTATCCCCCCCATAAAAGCATTTAAAGTAATTTAAAATGTTGATTAAGGGGGTATGAACTCACCTGATGTGGGTGATTCAACGAATACACATGTAAGGATGAGAAGTTCCACGAATGAAGTCCCGAGACCCAATAAGTCCTAAATGATGGGTTTCGAGCAATACATCAATCATATGGTGTACATGCAAACCCTAATAGCTTTTGGATCTAGTTTGTCTAATGAACATGCAATTGAATATCCAAAGCTATAAACCCTAGATCTAGCATACAATTAATCATATTAACATAATATAGGGTTTAGATCTGACCTTTGATTGTTATATAGCAATAACAATCTAATCTTTGGCTTCAGAAAGCTTAGTGCCTCAAGTTTTGCACCTCTAATGGAGACAAAAACACCACTAAGCAACAAGATGAAAAAGAGAAGAGAGGGGAGACACCAAAAACGGCTGGAAACCCTAATCTAAGAGTTAGCCACGTTTTTGGTGCATAGGGGGCCTTTATATACATGTAGGCTAGTAGGGTTTACAACTAGGAAACCCTAATCTGACTGCTTAAGCCCGAAGTAGCCCATGGACTCCTTTAACATATCCCTTGGACAAATTCCTTATGGGCTTCCCATAATATTCGTCCAACCTATATTATTTACGTAATCCATAGCCCAATTGCAATTATCTTATAATTACAAATCCAGTCCCTAAGTTTAATTAATCTCTTTTAGCCACAAAATTAATTCTTAATTAATTCTTGACTAATATTAATTAAATAATATGATTTCTCCTTTAATATATTATTCTCATAATATATTAATAAATCATAATTAAACCTTTCTCTCCTTAATTCATCCTACATATTGCTATGGTGAAGGCAACCCAAAAGGACCATGCTCATAATCGAGTCAAGTACATACCAAAATAGTTATGGACTTAGACACTAATCCAACAATCTCCCAATTGGATAAGTCTAATAACTATTTTTCGTATGACTTCAGAACCTGATCAGCAATCGTAGCTTTCAAAAGCCGCTGTCAACTCTGATCTTATTAGATAGTGTGTCCTTTAGATAAGGGATTATATATTCCTCCATTCTCAAGATATCGTATAGACATAAGACATGAATTTTAATCATTCTCTCTATACTGTTTCCCGACTTCCGATTTATGACGACTGACAACAGACTACAATTGAACACATCAACTTAGTCTCGGCTTGGCCAAGCACTTAGGTGTCATCACTAAATTATCGATAGGCCCACAGATATTGCTTTTATCCCACTTTGGGTAAAAGGAATGGATAAACCTCAACTCAAATGCTCGCTTGCATTTACTGATCGAATCACACACAACAATAAGTTTTATAACACCAAGTAAATTGTGCGTTTTCTTATTATCAATGTGCAACCGACCAACAAATAACAACTCACACATCTTGGTTTCAAGAATATACAATATTATCGACTCACAATCACTTGTGATAAAATCCATGAAGTGATTCACAAGAGCGTGGGTTTAATCCAATAATCTAATCTTACCAAAGCATCATGAACTCTGCAGCAAACTTGTGCTATGTCTAAACACTCCAGACAATCTACAGACTCTTCATAACAGTCTTCCTTCATACTTACTTCCAACATATGACCGACCGTGGAGGTTCGAATAACCTAGTTATTCTGGAAGTCAATTGAAAAACTTTTCCAATGATGCTCATTTCACAATTCCCAATCCTTATTATTAGTGTTAGAACACAAGGTTCTTGCCACTACTAGAATATGCTAGATTCTAACATTTTATGCAACGATCCTTTCGCAAAGTCATAGCACAAAAGTCACCAAGACTTGGCCAATGAAATTACAAAGTACTCCTATCAAAAATTGTTACAAGACAATTCCATAGACGCGAAGTCTCACATTCAAAGTACATTCCTTTGAACATCCTTCTTGCATATAAGTTTCTAATCTAGACATAGACTCTCAATATCTAACTCCCAATATGGAAACATTTCCATATTTGTCATATGACAATTCATTCTTAATAGAATCTTATCTATTCATAATAATGTCGATATGGTCCATCCAATACCATACTTCCAACTACTCACAAGCGACCAATCCTCAGCGAACTTTGCATTGTCCTTTGATAGTTGTTTAATTATCTTAGTCAAAACTTATTCTAGTCCTTTTTCCCTCTTAATGCGCTAGACATTTTGAAAATTCTAGAATGGTCAAATATCATAGCATTTGCAAGTGATCCTATACCCGGAGCGTATGGGACACGATGCATAATGTCTTACATAAAGATATGATACTTTATCAATCTTTTGCCATAATATTTTATGTGTCATGTTCTCACAATTCGAACTATGAAGAGGGATGCCGTAATCATAATCAAAATTTAAGAACACACTATGTATCCTTTGACTAAATTTATGAAAATTTCTCAATCTAGGCTTTAGATTTTTGAAACGAAGTATAATATTCTCTCCCTTAATTATAGCAAAAACAACTTTTCAACCCATTCAACTTTGCAAATTGAATCTTTGTTTTTCTATAGTTAATATTGCTAACTTGCAATACTTGCCATAATAATCATACAAGCATAACACTTATGCTCCCACTATCATGATGATTATTATCATATAAGCATAACACTTATGATCCCACTAGCTTTGATATGTATTCAGAAAAATAGCTGAACTTCCAGAAAACAATGCCTATTGAATTTATGAAGTTCATATTTCTAATACCAGATGCTTTGATAAGCCTTTATCTAAGCTTCTTAACTTTATACACCTTTGCCTTAGATAGCTCATATGTGTGTCTAAACAATTCAGAATTTATATTAATAAGTCCCAAATGTTAGACTAATTGCCAAATCTCACAAATCGAACTATGGAAAGGGATGTTGTAACCATAATCGAATTTGAGAATATAATTCTCACAATTGCTATCTTCTTAAAATCTCTCTTAGTGAAAGCATTTCCTCACAGTCATTTTTCATGAAGGAGGGAATCTTATGACACTTAAATTTTATGGTGTATGTGTTCCGGTCCATGTGAATTTGTCAAAACCAAGTTTGCGACAAATCCAAACTCATATGGACTGAACTTTCTTAATCTTCATTCTTTGCCTTATGGTAACACGAGTGCCCACCATGTCATCCAAGTAGTTTAGCAACTTATACTTACATATCAATGTACTTTCCATCGATCAAGGCGCTTTGTCTTTATGCATTCAAATGAGAACTCATAGAAGTCACATACATAATTAACTCAATTGGAATGACACATAAGCAAAATAATGTCAACACGATAGGTTGTAAGCCTTAAGTCGTGTGCTAGTGATGATCGATAAGGTTTATTCTTGATTTGTTCTTGAAACTTTTCCAAGATCGTTAAAACTCCCACTGATCTCTTGACATATATGATTCTCTTGTTAGAAAACTTTTCTAGACAAAACAAATATTCAAGAGTTAGTGTAGTTCTTATCAAGACAAAACACTTCACATAATTGGTCCTAGTTGGTCTTTGTCTTATCCATGACAGCATAACTTACCAATTTCAAATGTGCAAGAATAAGAAAAGTTTTCCAAATTCCACATTTGTTGAGTGTTATAAACCTTCTTAAGACTTGTCACTCAATTCACAATCTTGGAGTATAACTCTAGGACTTGATATTGAAATGAAGTATGATTGACTTCTTGATTTAACCATTTTCCACAATTCATGATTCCTCTTCTTAGACATACAAATGAACTAAGATTCACTTAGAGGATCTATTGAGATATGGTTCTTAATCATTAAGACTTATCATAAAACACAATAAAAGTTACTCTCCCTTCTTCTTAGAACAGAGAAACTTTTATCTTTCTGCCTACTTGATCCTTCTTTATTCGTTCTACTATTCATTGAAACTCTTTCAATTAACTCAGAATTATACTCAATCTTATAAGTATAACCATATTTACCAAACTTTAGTAAATCATGACGAACATCTTTATCACTTTGTGGTGGACTTGATCAACGTAAAACCTAGTGTACTCGATTTCTTAGTCCTTCACTTGACACTTTGTCAAAGAATTAGTCTAAATTTACCAAATGTGAAAGTTTTTTATTCATCATACAATACATGTTGCATGATCCCAAGTTTTCGTCCAATTGAAACTTGGGCGATGAGAAACTCTCCCTATTTGGTAAATTCTCAACATTTCCACAAATAACATAATTAAGAATCAAATCCATTATTGTTAATAATAGAAACTTTCAAACATCAATTTTTCATACACGCCATTGCAAGGATAAATAAATAAGATAAAATCAAAAAATTTATTTTATTGCGGAAAAATTTGTCCTTACAATGCAATTCAATTCAAAAAACTATGTTATTACATATTTCGTAGCAATCTATTCTAACTCCAAGTAGTAGCTCAAGAATCCAATCTTCAAGTAATGCGATCGAAATCCATTTTTTCACGATTAGATTCAACTCACTTCTTCCCTTAAGCTTCCTCTCTTTTCTTCGATCCTAGAAAACATCAAAAAGTAATCTTATCACATCATGTATTAAGAATATAGAATAGGAACTTAAAAGAGTTAGATAATGGATTTTACCTGATGTAGAGCCATACGTCTTGACTCTCCCATCTCTTAGATCTCTCAGGTAAATAGTGTTGGATTAGTGTCTAAGTCCATAACTATTTTGGTATGTACTTGACCCAATGGTGCATGGTCCTTTTGGGTTGCCTTCACCAAAACAACTTGATAGGATGAATTATAGAGAGAGAGAATTAATTATGATTTATTAATATATTATGAGAATAATATATTAAAGGAGAAATCATATTGTTTAATTAATATTAGTCAATAATTAATTAAGAATTAATTTTGTGGCTAAAAGATATTAATTAAACTTAAGGGACTGGAACTGTCAATTGTGTGATAACTGAATATTGGGCTAATGGACTCCATAGAGGATGGAGTGGACGAATTCTATGGGGAAACCCATTAGAAATCATCCAAGGCCTCTAAGGAGGGAGTCAATGGGCTGCTTAGGCCCTAAGCAGTCAAATTAGGGTTTCCTTGTTAGATAACCCTAATAGCCTCACTATTTAAGGATTCCTAGGGCACCAAAAATGTGGCTAAGAATCTCCTTAGGGTTTCCAGTCATTTTTGGGTGTCTCCTCCCTTCTCATTCTTCATCCTCTTCCTCTTCGAGTTTGTGAGCCATTAGAGGAGTGACACTTGTGACTCTAAGCTTTCTAAAGCCATTACAAGGAGGATTTGAGATTGTTATTACTACATAACAATCAAGGTAAGATCTAAAGCCCATTCTTCTGTTAATATTGATTATCACATGCTAAATCTAGGGTTTAAAGTCTTGGATAAATTGCATGTACAATAAAAAAACCTAGATCCAAGCTTTAGGGTTTGCATGAGCACATAAGATGTTCTTATGGCTAGAACCCATCAGTGGTATCAGAGCAAGGTTGGTTTCTATTGTATTGATGCCTTGTTTATTTGTTCAAGCTTTGAAAATCGTTTTTTTTGTGCCCCTGACTGATGAACTCGGCAAGTTCCATTATGGACTCGGCGAGTAGCTTCAACTCGGCGAGTTCACAGTGGAACTTGGCGAGTTCGAGCGTCAGTTAGTGCAGATTTTGGGATTTCTTGCTATTTTGCTTAAGGATACTTGCCTTTATTACTTTGGGTCATTAATATTTGAATTTTGTCATATATTTGAGTATATCCTTGACCAAACAAAAGATAATTACCATTTGATTGAATGATAATTTCCTTATATGATAATAATTGATTATTTGAATTAAAATGGTAAATTGTCTTGCAAGTAATATTGACTAGGTCAAATTTAGATAATCATTAAATTAATTGTTTAATTTAAATTATTTGTTATTTGATCTTTAGTGTTTTGAAAAGTTTCAAAACTTGCCCTCAAGTTTTGGAATTTAAATTTTTGATTAAAAGGTTTGATTTTGAAATATTTAAATTATAAACCCTAATGATTTGAAATGTTTCAAAACTTGCCCTCAAGTTTTGGAATTTAAATTTTAATTAAAAGGTTTAATTTTTTAAATGTTAAATTCAAAAACCCTAAGTTTTGAAAAAGTTCAAATTGCACCCTTATGGTTTTATTAAATTGATTAAGTGTATAATTAAAAGAGAGTTAATAGATCCATAGTGATATGATTTACATTTAATTAAATTAAAAGTATAATTTATTAAATTAGACCACCTAGTATTTTAAAAGTGTAAAATACACCCTTATACTATATATAACATTAAAAGTCTAATATTATATATGTATAACTTAAACTGCTAGTCTTACCGTTAGTAGGCCTCATTCACGAAGCCGATCTATAAGGGGGATATAAGGTTATGGCTTATAAAATGGTCGTTTAATGGGTGTCCACTCTCACCCACCGCTTCCTTGATTGGTGGAGGGTCGTTAGCCGAACGGGTAGGATAGGACAAACCCTTTCCATTAAACTAATAATGAAGTATAAAGTAACTAAATGTTTTATACATAATTCCCAATCATAGTTACTTTAGGCAAAAGTGAATTTGATGCAATTCCATGAAATTACACTTTGTACCCTTGCGAAGATGTTAGTGGAGCGTGTGTGGTTAACCGGCACACTAAATGGTTCTAAGCAAAGGTAGCAAATGGTGACCTAATATTTGTCATAGTTCAGTGGGGCGTGTGTGGTTAACCGGCACATCGAATAGGTGACTGTAACATTGGGGGCATCATGTAAGTTTGCATGGTTATTCACACCCTGTTTTGTGATCCTCGGCATCCCAGTCACAAATCGAGGGGCATATCGAGATTTAAACATGCCATTGAAAAGTTCAATGAATCTCAAAGGATCTAGGAGTTTTTCAATACGTTTAAAACTTAATCTCTTTTTCATTTTTCATGGTGGAAAATTAGTGAATCGTCATTCACTTACCTTCAAATGTTCTGCAATTTGGGTTACGACACCCCTCTCCCAAGTTGTAGAATATTGTGTTGGGTCCTAGCCTTAATATATTGTTTGGGTGATTTACTAAGGACTCAATCAATAAACTAACTTGAATTTTTCTCCCGTTTTGTAGATGTCAAAGTATGACAACTATGGTCTTCCCAAATCCCGTGGAATAAGCTTTCCACATGAAGATGATATTCCACGATTCGATCGAGAAACACGAGATCATGCTTCACTTCTTCCACCTCCTCCTATTATTCTCCCTAACCCACTAGTTCAAAGGCTCAAAAAGTTCAAACTCACTCAAGCCCTTTTGGCAAGTAAACATGAAGAAGGAAAATCAGTGTGTGCACATGTCCTAGAGATGAAGTCACACATTGATAGGTTAAGGATGTTGGGATCCGCTATCTGTGAGGAGCTGGCTGTTGACTGGGTTCTTCAGTCGCTTCCTGACTCATATAGTGAGTTCGTAAGAGAGTACTATATGATGAACCACGACGTGACCCTCATTGATCTCACCTATATGCTTATTGTTGCTGAATCAACAATGATTTGGCGCACGGGAAAAGCAAAGTTGATTGGTGGATCTGCCTTCCAGACCTTTATGGATATAGGCAATGGCAACGAAAGGCATGTCATGGTCGAAAAGTTTGATCATAAGAGAAAGGCAAAGTTGGAAGTAGTTCCGTGTGCTGTTCCAAAAGAGTCAATTTGCTTTTATTGCCAAGAAAAAGGGCATTGGAGACGAAGTTGCCTAGTCTACCTGAGAGATCTAAGAGATGGGAGAGTCCAGACGGTTGGCTCTACTTCAGGTAAAATCCACTATATAACTCCATTAAGTTCCTATTCACTGATTCTTAATACATAATGTGATAAGATTACATTTGAATGTTTTGCAGGATCAGTGAAAAGAGAAGAAGCTTGATGGAAGAGCAAGATGAGTCTGATCACGAAGAAATGGATCACGATCGCATGGATTCGAAGATCAGATTTTGAGCTTAGAAAGTTATGATAGAGTTGTTAGGAATATTTGATTACATAGTTTTTCAGTTGATCTTGCATTGTAAGGACATATTTTCCGTTGCTTTTATGAATAAAATAAATTTTGATTTGTCTTATTTATGTATATCCTTGCAATGAAATCATTGATGTTTGTGTATTTCTATAAATGGATGTGATTCTTAGTTATGTTATTATAAAAATTTTCTAAGTAAGGACAGATTCCATCACCTAAGTTGCAATTGGATAGAAACTTGGAATCATATGATTTGAATCATGCCATGTACGGAGATCTTGGTACTTAAGGGATTAAGACTAATTCCTTGATCACACAAGTATGTGAGTTAAGTAAAGGACTAAAGGAATAAAACACAATGTTGTGCAATTGTTAAATCCACCACAAATAACAATAAAACTATTCGTTATAATTTACTAAAAGTCTATTAAATGTGGTTATGCTTACAAGATTAAGTAGAATTCTGAATCATTGAAAAGGTTTCAATGAATGGCAGAACAAATAAGAAGAATCAATTAGGCAGAAAGATAAAAGTTTTCTCAAATCTAAGAAAAAGGGAGAGTATTGTAACATCCGGATTCCCAGGTATAATATTTTATTCCTTTATATTTTGGAAGTTGAGAGGGGACTCGGCGAGTTGGTGTTTAGACTCGCCGAGTATGGTCGCAGATTCTTATCCGAGTTCACAGCTGGACTCGGCGAGTTCACTAGTGGACTCGGCGAGTCTGTCACAACTTGAAATTTTGTGTCATGTAATCTCTACACTCAAGTAAAATGTAGAATCAAAAACTTAAAGACCATGTAATTAATACACCTACAAATTACATACCGAGTTTTACAAATCATACTCCTACATTTATAGAAACAAACAAGCATACTTACGGATCTTCACACTTTTTATACTAAGTTCTTTTCAGAAAATATCGGATTTTCTGGTGATTTTCAAAACAATACAAACCACTGTATTTTCAAACATTACTTATGAACTCACCAACATTTCATATGTTGACGTTTTTCAAAATACTTGTATTCTCAGGTAACAGGTAAACCGAAGGGGAAAATGTACTCAGTGATGTCTTGTTGTTTGTTTAACTAGTATTGAACAATCTACTTTTGAGAATGTAATGTTTTGAACTATGTACTGAATGTAAACGCAACCAGTTGTAATATTCCAATGCGTGGTATTGTATGATGTTATGTTTCATGTATATTCATTGTGATGGTATTCAATTGAGTCACAATAGCCCTCGGACGTTTCCGCCGTCTGGTTCGGGGGTGTGACAGGTTGGTATCAGAGCTCTGTTTATAGTGAACTAGCATATCGAACCATACATTGATATGCAACTATAAACCAAAAGAGGGACTAACATAACTCTGAACAAAACAAGTAAAATACAATGATAAAACACCTTTGCTTGCATTAGGAACAAAGAACATAACGTCGAACCAAACAAAATAATGCTAGTATCTCGGTTAATTCAGGACTATTCTTAGTGGTACCAAGGAGTGGATGTAGCTTGATCAACTACATTCTCTCCAAAGTAAAACTAACACACGTTCTGATGAGATCGTGATAGCTAGGGAACCTAAAACTATACCCCTTATCACCAAAAAGAGAACGCCTGCTTATTATGTACAATAGTTGTAGCATCCTAGGAATAATGTTAGCATGTTTACATACTCACACAGACAGCATGGCTGGCTTTCATCACCCCGGAGATCCCTATTTCCCTAATCAGGGGAATAACGGATGGTTAGAGGAAGAGCCTGAGGAAGACCCCGAGGAAGAATCGGACGAAGAACCGGAAGCGGGAGTCGAGGGCGAGCCTGCTGAACCCGAAGAAGACGAAGAGAACTTCGAAGAGGAACCCGATGACAGCGAAGGGGGTGATTCAGCCGCAGAGTCCGAAGTCATCAAGCCCCCTTACCCGATCAGGGTGCCTGCTTACCGTGTGGGCCCCACTGGTCCTACCCCTCCTTGGGGTATTGATCTTTGGAGATGGAGCAGACAGCAGGGACAGCGACCCCCGTTCGGCATGTCGCGCGAGTTCTTAGACCTGAGGGACGGAGGACCGGCCGACCGAGCCCTACCGGTCATGGTGAGACGCTTACGGGACACCGACGATCTGGCTCAGGGCATTGCTGATCAGGTACGCCAGCTGTGGACTAGGGTCGAGCGTGCGGAACAGGAGACACGTGACGTCCTTCGGGAGTTTCACATGAGGCAGGTAAGGTGGGAGTCTTGACTTCAGGACACAGAACGATTGGTGACTCGTCTTCAGGGAGCATCCACATCCTCAGAGCCACCACCACCGGACGCGGATCGTCGCAGTTAGGGATAGACGTATCTTAGTAGGTCATTAGGAACTATGCTATGTACCCCGACTCTATGTTTAAGTGACAACACTACTCATAGAGCCGTTATGCTGTCGAACTAGTGTCACTCATGTATGCTCTTACGAGCAAATTTTTCATATATCAAATGCGGATAATATCAGTAAACTTTTACGTGCCTTGTTATGATATTACAAATTGCTATGTGTTGAGAAATATATGATTGTATGTTGAATGATAGGAATGTTTTAGTACGTACGTTACACCTAGTCCGTAGGGTCACAACCTTCCAGAAACCCCAAACACTCAACATCTTTCCGTTTCATGACAAAAAGATGCCTCGCCGACCTACTCGCGGAAACCCTGGACCAACCCCACCCGAAGTTGACTCCACTGCATTCCAGGCAGCCGTGTCTGCTGCAGTCACCGCAGCTATGGCACAACTCCATCAAGGGAATAACAGAGGAGGCAACATGCAAGGGGCAGGGAGTTCGAACAACGGGATGAATCAAGGACCTACTAAAACATGTACCTACAAGGACTTTACAAATGCCAAACCACGAACTTTTAACGGCACTGGAGGAGTGATCACTCTGAAGCGATGGATCGAGAAGGTGGAATCGGTATTCGAGATATGCGATTGTCTTGAGCAGATGAAAGTGAAGTTCGCGGCCTGCACTTTTGTCGATCAAGCGCTCACCTGGTGGAACGGACATGTGGAAGCCATGACACTTCCTGTAGCCAACTCTATGTCGTGGGCGGAGATGAAAGAAATGTTGATGGCTGAATACTGCCCACGAGGTGAGATTCAGAAAATGGAGCAAGAGCTGTGGAACCTCACTGTGCAGAATGCGAATATCGATGCCTACATATCGAGATTTAGTGAACTGTCTCTGTTGTACCCGGGTATGATCACCTCGGAAGGAAAGAAGATTGAGCGATTCATCTGGGGACTAACATCACCAATTCAAGGAAATGTGATAGCTGCAAACCCCAAAACATATGACAGCGCCAAAAGATTGGCAAAGAAGCTATATGACCATAACAACAAGAAGGGTGAGAAGCCAGCGGAGGCTGAAGGAAAGAAGGAAGCTGATGGCAAGAAGGGGTAGAACAATAAGAGGAAGCGGCGTCAGGGCCCCGAGACCTCTAAAAAGCAGCAGACAGTGGCGGTTAACGCTGTTACCGCACCGGTTCCAGCCACACCACATGCTCCAGCCTCAGCTGCTTCAAATGCTTCAAGACCTTATTCCGGTAATCTTCCCAAGTGCAACAAGTGTGGTTTCCATCACAATGGAGAATGCAAGGAGTTACAGTGCACTGGTTGCAATCGAAGGGGACACACGGCGAAGTACTGCAAGATTTACCCTCCCCAGAACCAACAACAAGGAAACAGCAACCACAACAACAATCGCAACAACAACAACAACGTCACCATCGGCGGCAACAATGCAGGGCCTAGCCACACCTGCTATGGGTGTGGAAGGACTGGGCATTTCCGCCGAGACTGCCCTAACAACAACAATCCAGGAAACGGAGGAATAGGAAGGATGCTGACCATGGGTCAGGGAGAGGCGATTCAGGACCCCGCTGTTGTTACCGGTACGTTTCCCCTAAATCACACTTATGCATGCATCCTATTTGACACCGGAGCGGAGTGAAGTTTCGTAAGCAATAAGTTTAAACATTTATTAAAACAACAGCCCCAGAAGCTAAATGAAACCTTTACGGTGGAAATGGCCAATGGGAAAACCGAATCTACCACGGAAATCTACATCGGATGTACCCCACCATGCTGAAATTATGTGTCACAAGAAGGCCGTTCGCCTTCGCCTTCCCAATCACGAAACCCTAGTAATTTACGGAGACAAACCTAGCATGAACCTTCGCCTCATCTCGTGCATCAAGGCACAAAAATATCTACGAAAGAACAACTTGGCGCTCCTGGCTCACATAGTTGATAAAACCAAGGAAGAGGTTAACGTTCAAGACATTCCCGTAGCATGTGAGTTCCCAGACGTGTTTCCTGAAGATCTTCCAGGAGTACCCCCAGAGAGACAAGTGGAGTTTCGAATTGACCTCGTTCCAGGAGCAACTCCTCTCGCTAAGTCACCCTACCGGCTAGCCCCTGCTGAAATGCAGGAATTGTCCAGCCAACTCAGTGAGCTCTTGGACAAGGGATTCATCCGCCCTAGCTACTCGCCATGGGGAGCTCCAGTCCTTTTTGTCAAAAAGAAGGACGGATCTTTTAGAATGTGTATCGATTACAGAGAGTTAAATAAACTCACTGTTAAAAATCGCTACCCACTCTCGCGAATCGATGATCTATTTGACCAGCTCCAAGGAGCTAGTTATTTCTCTAAGATAGATCTACGGTCTGGATACCACCAACTCAAAGTCCGGGAAGAGGATATCCCAGAAACCGCTTTCCGAACTCGCTACGGATATTATGAATTTGTCGTAATGCCCTTCGGTCTAACAAATGCCCCTGCTGCATTTATGGATCTAATGAACCAAATTTGTCGACCATTCCTCGACAACTTTGTCATCGTTTTCATCGACGACATCCTCGTCTATTCTCGAAGTAAAGAAGAGCATGGCCAACATCTCCGACAAGTCCTAGAAACTCTGCGATCGGAAAAGATATACGCAAAGCTCTCCAAGTGTGAGTTCTGGCTCCGGAGTGTGAACTTCCTAGGTCATGTAGTTAGCCAAGATGGAATTCATGTGGATCCCTCTAAAGTCAAAGTTGTTGAAGGATGGGCAATCCCGACAACACCCATGGAAATCCATCAATTCTTGGGTCTAGCAGGCTGTTATAGGAGATTTATTCAAAACTTCTCTAAGATCGCCAAGCCACTTACCTCGCTTACACAAAAGGGCGTACCATTCAAATGGACGAACAAACAAGAAGGCGCATTCCGAACCCTGAAGCAAGCTCTCTGTAGCGCCCCGGTACTATCGCTACCGGAGGGAACGGAAGATTTTATGGTCTACTGTGACGCGTCAAATCAGGGCTTAGGTTGCATTCTCATGCAGTGTGGAAGGGTGATAGCTTACGCATCTCGCCAACTAAAGACGCACGAAGTAAATTATACGACCCATGACCTGGAATTGGGAGCCGTGGTCTTCGCTCTGAAAATTTGGAGGCACTACATGTATGGTACGAAGTGCACCATCTTCATGAACCACAAAAGTCTCCAACACATCTTGAACCAGAAAGAGTTAAACATGAGGCAACGAAGATGGGTTGAATTGTTAAACGATTACAAGTGTGAAATCAAGTACCACCCGGGCAAGGCCAACGTGGTAGCCAACACATTAAGTCGGAAGGAGTACTCAAATCGTCATATGAAAACTCTCTCTATAACCATTCAATCTCACCTAGTCACTCAAATTGCGGTAGCCCAGTCGGAGGCCATGAAAGCAGAAAACAGGGCAAGCGAAGCGTTGCACGGGATGGAGAAGAACCTAGAGGCAAAGGGGAATGGAGTATACTATTTCATGAACTGTATTTGGGTCCCTAAACTCGGAGGATTTAGGGAGGTAGTTATGAAGGAGGCCCACAAGACGCGATACTCCGTTCATCCTGGCTCAGACAAGATTATTTGGATATTAAACAACACTATTGGTGGCCCAACATGAAGGCGGAAATTGCCACCTATGTTAGTAAATGACTTACGTGTGCCAAGGTAAAGGTGGAATACCAGAAGCCCTCAGGGTTATTACAGCAACTGGTGGTTCCTGAGTGGAAATGGGAGGGAATTTCTATGGATTTTGTGACCAAGCTACCCAAAACGTCGGATGGACTAGACACCATATGGGTAATAATCGACCGACTGACGAAATCTGCCCATTTCCTGCCAATAAAAGAATCCTACAAGATGGAGAGATTGACACGTTTATACATTCGAGAAATCGTGAGACTCCACGGAGTGCCAATATCTATTATCTCGGATAGGGACAGCAGGTTCACTTCACATTTTTGGCAATCACTCCATAAGGCATTAGGAACTCATCTCGACATGAGCACCGCTTATCATCCCCAAGCGGATGGTCAAAGCGAACGAACCATTCAAACGCTCGAAGACATGCTCCGCGCATGCGTGATAGACTTTGGGAAGTCTTGGGATACCCACTTACCTTTAGTCGAATTCTCGTATAACAATAGTTATCATTCGAGCATCAAGGTCGCTCCTTTCGAAGCACTGTACGGGCGTAAGTGTAGATCACCGTTATGTTGGGCTGAGGTGGGCGATACTCAACTAGCAAAAACACATACGTCGGACAAGGCGCTAACGGGACCGGAGATCATTCATGAAACCACCGAAAAGATCGTCCAAATCAGAGCTCGATTACAAGCATCGCGCGATCGACAAAAGAGCTACGCCGATAAACGACGAAAGCCCTTAGAATTTCAAACCGATGATCGAGTACTGTTGAAAGTCTCACCCTGGAAAGGGGTTATTCGTTTCGGAAAACGGGGAAAACTGAACCCACGATACATCGGGCCTTTCGAGATCATCGCCCGAATAGGTCCAGTGGTGTATAAGCTGCAGCTACCCGCAGAGCTAAACAGTGTTCACCCCGTGTTCCATGTCTCTAATCTAAAGAAGTGTCTATCGGATGAAACACTCGTCATTCCCCTTGATGAAATCGAAATCAACGAGAATCTCCTGTTCGTGGAAGAACCAGTTGAAATCATGGACAGGGAGGTGAAGCGTACTAAGCAAAGCCGCATTCCAATCGTGAAGGTATGGTGGAACGCGAAGCGTGGGCCAGAATTCACATGGGAGTGCGAAGACCAAATGAAGCAGAAGTACCCTCACCTATTCTAGCATTCTCAAATCTAGCTTTCAAACAGAATTTCGGGACGAAATTCCCTCTAACGGGGGGATGATGTCACAACTAGAAATTTTGTGTCATGTAATCTCTACACTCAAGTAAAATGTAGAATCAAAAACTTAAAGAGCATGTAAGATGCTTACTCTATGACATCTAATTTTCAAACTAATACACCATACAAGTGCAACAAATAGTCAACAAGCAATTGGAACCCTAGAAGTTCTTGTTTAGGTCCATTTTGGACTAGGACTTCCTTATTGGACTCAATGGAACGATAAGCTTCCAATTTGGCTATCATGGGATTAGAACCTTTAAATGGGCTCTAATTGGACCCAATTCCATTTAACTCAATATTTTGGGTCATATTGGGCCTAGAATGAGATAGATTAACTATATGAACCATTTTGAACCATAATTAATCTAATCTAACCTAATGGGTCATAAAAATCATATTTATATTTTTTTTAGGCCAAAAATCATCTAACCTAGCTATAACATGGGCTTAAGGGCAAAAAGCCCAAAAATCTCCTCACACCCTCCTCATTCTCGGCCCAAGCCCAAAAGAAGAGAGGGTTGACTTTGTGAGTGACACCTCACAATTATCCAAGGGACTTCCATGCAACATATCACATACTTCCATGCATGTATCACCTCAAAGATCTATTCCTTCCTCTCTCTCTCATTCTTGGCCGATTCCAAACACACACACACACACACATAATTCACTCACTTTTCTCTCAAGGAAACTCTCTCATAACTCATCCATATTTCAAGATCTAAGGAGAAATCAAGAGGATTTTTACACAAAAATCATCATCTAAGGTAAGAAATCTCTTAGATCCTTAAACTAGCTACTTCATTTCATCCAAAAATCACCTCTTAATCCATTCAAACTCATGATCTAGCACCTAAGAAGCATTCAAGTTCGAAATCTTCCAAGGAAGGTTGCTAAGGCCGAATTTCTTCTCATTTTCTCCTCCAAAACCGAAACCACACCCAAAGGTGAGCTTCATACCCCCTTATTTTTGGTTTTTATAAGTTTTGTGGGGGGGGGGGGTAATACAAGAAAATGTGTGGATCTATGATTATGTGTATGCTTTGTATGATTTCTATGCTTATTTACATGTTTATATGTGATTATGGTGTTGAAACTAGTCAAAAAGTCCTAAAAATCGAGATTTGCATTAGGATGTTTGAAACAAGTGTTAAACATATTATTACACACAAATCATTTCTAGAGAAATAACCAACTTGGTTAACATGAACTCATTGGGCTAAAAATCCCATTTTTAGACTCAAAATGTTGAAAATATAACGTTAAAGGGCCCAAAATGACAAAAAACAAATTCTGATGGATGAAATGTGTCAAAACAGTTTCAATAAGGTATTTTCCAGAAACTTACTCTTTGGAAGGATTAAAATGTGAATTTTTAAGCATAATGGGCCAAAAATGAACTTTTCGGCCCAATAAGGCCCAATATGCGAAAATTGTAAAGTTGAGGGGCTGGAAATGCATTTTTCTGTAAAACAGGGGACTACTAGTGTCCCAAGTCCATTTCAAAGGTTAAAAATGCTTTTCATATTTAAAAGGGACCAAAAATGCAAAAATTCTCTATTTTGGGCCAAAAGTGTAAAAACTGCGAAAATGAGGGTTCTAGCCGAGAAAAATTTCATTTGGTGGACTAAAACTGTTTTCCAAATAATCTTTGAGCTGAAAAATAACTTTTCTATAAGTTTTGATACTAAAGTGTCAAGAAAAATGGTTTGAGGACTAAAATAGAAATTTATTTTATACAAAGGGCTAAATGTGTAATTATCCAAAAGAAAGGGGCTGAAATAAAGACACATCCTAATGTTTTAAATAATAAATCCGTCATGAGGAAATATTAGCATCTCGACTATCGGCAATTTACAATACACCTTCAACACCAAAACTCGTTATCAAACGAATTGATTCGGTCTCGAATCAATAATGAATCCGAAATTACTAACACGACGAAACTTCAATACACACGCGGAAAATTTGGGAAGTCAATACACACGTGAGAATAGACCAGACGTCGATACACCGTCTTTGGGCCCAAAAGTTTCAAATCATGCTTGTTGGGCCTAGCTAGCCCGATGACATGATCTTTAGGCCCGAAGGAACCTCGCTTACATGTAGTTGGGTCTTATATGACCTAATTTCGTGTAAAAGGACTCTTATAGGCTTTGTGCTGTTGGACCCCAAGGGCCTTCTGGTGCTGCTAGTAAGGTCGAGAATTCACTAAATGCGAGTCGGACTAAGGGTCCTTCGCATTCACGATAGCCTTGAACGACATAGGGAAATACCGGGGTTTCGCACCCTCTTCTTTTCCCCTCGGTTGTGGGGCTACATGAGTCCAGGTGGTTGGGTTAAGTGAACAGTGCAAACGACGCCTAAGGGATCGTTTGTACGGTTTTCAACTGGTCGTTTTCATTAATGTACGTTTACAACAATTCACAACTCGCAATTAATCTAGCGTCTCCGGAGCTCAACGAATACACTTGTCGTAACGAAGAAACAAAACATAAATTATTTAATGCAAAGTAATAGGGAAGCGTCGGGTTTTCCTAAGGTTTCCAATTAATACACCTACAAATTACATACCGAGTTTTACAAATCGTACTGCTACATTTATAGAAACAAACAAGCATACTTACGGATCTTCACACTTTTTATACTAAGTTCTTTTCAGAAAATATTGGATTTTCTGGTGATTTTCAAAACAATACAAACCACTGTATTTTCAAACATTACTTATGAACTCACCAACATTTCATATGTTGACGTTTTTCAAAATACTTGTATTCTCAGGTAACAGGTAAACCGAAGGGGAAAATGTACTCAGTGATGTCTTGTTGTTTGTTTAACTAGTATTGAACAATCTACTTTTGAGAATGTAATGTTTTGAACTATGTACTGAATGTAAACGCAACCAGTTGTAATATTCCAATGCGTGGTATTGTATGATGTTATGTTTCATGTATATTCATTGTGATGGTATTCAATTGAGTCACAATAGCCCTCGGACGTTTCCGCCGTCTGGTTCGGGGGTGTGACAGAGTCCACGCTGTTTAATGAAACCCTAATTTCCTGGGTTTGGGACCTTTTTAATAGCCCTTAGGGTCGTCATTTGCGACTACCAAACCCCAAAGAGAAACCCTAAGAGATCTAGAGCGTTTGTGAGGAAGGAGAGGCCATTTGTGGTGATTTTAGAGCTCATATACTTCATCTTGAGGTATTTTTTCGGACATTCTTCAGATTTGGTGTTGATTCCTAGAGTTAGTGTTTTCTAACCCCTTAGAGGATGGATTTGTGGAGCAATTGGTCCCTTCTCGAGTTCATGCTTTGGATATGGACTCAAAGAGGTCCAAAGACCTTAACCCTTGGGGCTTTTTGGTGTTATTTTGGGAGTCATGAACTTAGGATGCTATTTTGGGACTAAATTGTCACACCCCAAAACCAAGAACAGCGGAAACGTTCTAGGGCGGAGGACTTCATGTTTAATATCAACAACAATGTAAAGTAGTAAACAAGCAACAACATCATCCATTGCATTAATAAAATAATTATTATACAATTGTATTCTGTCAAATTTTGATAAACACTAAAGCATAAATCAAAATGAAAGATAAGTCTTGAATAAGCTTCATCTTCCTTTCTCCTTGCATCGGTACCTGTCTATGATGACCTGAGGATACAAGTAATTTTGAAAACGAGTATCAGCTTTAAAGCTGGTGAGATCATAAGCATTTAGTGTCTTAATTTGTATGTAAGTATTTGTAAGTCTATGTATTGTAAGAATTTGTAAATGTATATGAATTGTAAGTGTTTGAAAAAAACCCTGGAATCCCTATGATTCCTTCTAGTATGTGAAGGTGTCTTCTACCAAGACCTAACTGTTCTGTGTGTGTGTCTCTTGTAAGAGTATGTGTTTTTCCAAAGTATAACTATCATTATCCAAAAATATAGTTTGTACATTTATGTTTAAGTGAGGTTATCACTAAAAATATGTACTGGAAAAATTAACGTAGTACTAAATCGTAGCTCTAAAAGGGCTACTATTTATCAACAGATAGTAACTACATTACCGTGCTTCCTATGAAGAATTCACTAAGTGAATGTAATAGGAAAGAAATGGTACTATGGTGTAGTGTCGAACTACAACCGTACCTATTACCTTAAGTCTAGGGTAATACTTCCAAGTACCATAGTATTTGGATATATATATATATATATATATATATATATATATATATATATATATATATATATATATCAATACATCGATACTCAACTTGCCTTATTTGAGGGATAAGGTATAATGTGATGTCTAGATCCCAGACTGTTTCGCTCCCCTATCAAAAGGATTTTAGGACCTACCCACGACCCCTGCATGAAAGCAAGCCACGAGCATCCACATTACTATGATCATGTATACTCGATATAACAATCACCATTGTAGTGTGATTTATCAGTATAGTTAGATCCTGAACTGGTTCTGAGCTATAGCCCCTAGTGACGTCTGTTCTATGTATATGTATATGTAAGCGTACTCATGTAAGTGTGATCATGTAATTGTACTTATGTAAGTGTGATCATGTAATTGTATAATGGTGTACTGAAATGTTCTACGTGTGCTAGCTGTAATGTGTGTTCTCTCTGTCTAGCAAGTATTGTCATGTAAGCGTTCTAGTATAATTGTATATATTCTCGTCCTAGTATAAATGTATATGTATTGTACAGTAATGTTCTAGAAAGTATTGACTCATGAATGAACTGACTCATTGTATGATATCGCGTTCTAGTAATGGTTCTAGTATCTTCCTGAACTACCCATATGGTAGCTTACTAGTGATCTGAGTGGTACGTATGGACGTGGATGTATACCCTTGCTACCCAAGGGCATAGGATGAATTGGAAGGACCTTTTATGACTTTATATGTACACATGATATATAACTAATATTTAAACGACCTTCGGACGAGTATCCGATATCCCACCAGACCACATCTCAAGCGCGAAAAGGAAATAGGGTGGATAGCCTTCCTAAGTCTTTTAAACATTTCTTATATAACTATACATATAGAGGCATGCAATTTATAATATCAAAGCGTAAATAAATTTAGTAACATTTGAAATATAAATATTAGTCTAAGGAAAGATCGACTTGATGTCAATCTATAAAACAATTTGAAGGCATAAGTCTGATAAAACGATATAAGTATAAGGAACATTTGTTTGATAAAACAATATAAGTACAAAGAATATTTGTTTGAAACACAGTTGTAAATGAGTTTGAAATATGATGACAGAGTAAGAAGTACAGTGTAATAAGTAGTTGAAAACATATAAAACGTTTATAAAAATCATTTGAACGAAACTATTTGGTAAAACGGCTAATGAGTAGCCAAATCTTTTGAATGCTGTATATTAATCACATGTGATTTATGTAATAAGTAATATAATCCAACTTACTAATCACATGTGATTGACATAATAAGTAGCATGATTCTACTTGTATCCCCCCCCCATAAAACATTTGAAATAGTTTAAAACATTAGTTAAGGGGTATGAACTCACCTGTAGTATGTGACTGGAAATGAACGGGCTGTTATCATACGGAAGGATCGGACAAGTGCTTGGTGTCAAGTGATGACTTAGACACACACAATGATCCTAATTACATATGAAGACATATGTATATAAATAATTAGTGATTATAACACTAATTATACAAGTAATAACATTTAAGCGCGAGGACAACACTTTTGGTCAAGTGCTAGGAGGCAAATGGGTTGCAATAAAGGAGTGCAACGCCCCTAATGGAAGTTTAAGGTCAAAAGACCATTTTCATTAGAGTTTACGGCCCAGGGGAGTAAGCTCCTGGCCGTAAACTCTCAAACAAGCCATGAAATGGAGTTTAGAAGTAATACAACTTTAGAGGGGAATTGCTTCAAGGCTAGACAAGAGTTTAAGGTACCATATTGACTCCTAAGGGGAGTTTACGGCCCAAAGACCCTTTTCCCTTGGAGTTTACGACCGTAAACTCCCTTGGGAGGGTTCTTATTGTCCTTACAAGTGTCTAACAATTCTAGGAACAAGTCTAGGCTTCAATACTTGGATTAAGGGAGGTTTAAGGCACTAAATGGGACCATTTGATGGAGTTTACGGCCATAGAACTCTTTGGGCCGTAAACTCCCTCACACATGAGGTCCTAAGAATTTTAACTAGTCCATACCTCTTCTAAGTACTTGCCCTAAAAGTTTCTTGGCCTAAGGAAGTGTCTAGGGTGTCCTTTGACCCCATTGAAGGAGTTTACGGCCCAAGAAATACTCTTGGCCATAAACTCTCCAACACTTATGCTTTTCATGTGTTATTTAGGTCCTAAACACATTAAGGTACATGCCAAAAATGAATACTAAGCCTTAGGATGAGTTTGAAGTGGTTTTTGGCACCAATTCTTGGAGTTTACGGCCTAAGGAGCATCTTGGCCGTAAACTCCTTTCCAAAGTTGGTTTCTAATTGTTTTGTGGGTCTAAAACACTTGCTTAAGGCTTTTAGGTTCTTGTTCTAAGGCTAAAGGATCACTAGGCACTCATTTGTGCCTTTTACTTGGAGTTTACGGCCCAAGAGGTGGTTCCTTGGCCGTAAACTCCTCAAACTACTTGCTTTTGATTTGCTTCTAGCCTCATATGATCATACACTAAGTCCTTAGTTAGATGCCTAACACGGAAATGGGACTATGTGGCCTTTAGGCTTGATTTTGGAGTTTACTCCCCAAGAACGTTCTTGGGCGGTAAACTCCTGGATCTTGTGTTTTGGACATGAAATCAATGTTATAAAGCATATAACAAGCATTAAAACACATTAAGGGAAGTAGACTCACAATCTGGGATGAAAACCCGAAGATCCGTGAGAGAGTATTTGGCTTTTCTCTAATTGGAAATCAAATAATGAACCAATTTGGTTCAGAATTCTATTTATAGTCCAGAGATTTTTGGCAGGAAATATTTCTATTCTTGGAATGGATTCTAATGACCTAGAGTAATGGATTTACAGTGTTGCACAAAATCCTAGTGCAACCACTCTCCTAATAACTCCTTAGGTGTAAAACCCTAAAACTGCCGAACTTATTCCAAAAGTTTGAATTCTCACTGAAACTGCTCTACTTCTATTGGATTGATGTGGTTTGATTTGAATGGAAAATTTCGGGTTGTCACATCATCCCCCTGTTAAAGGGAATTTCGTCCCGAAATTAGAATTTAGGCATGGAAGTATACACGAATGATCGAGACGTGAGGAGGAAACTTCCTAATCGATTGGTTCTAGCGCACCTAAGTGAAAATCGGGCTCTCAGTTGGTATTCCAACGAACCTTCACTAGTTGGCGACGGCATTGCTTCGTCCACTTGACCTCTCAGTCGAGGGTCACTACAGTTCTGATACGAAGGCAATGATCTCGACGAATGGACTTGCAAGAGTCCTAACGGAAAGGTATGGTTTCACGATCGAGATGCGAAAAGTAGAAAGTATGTTACTGAGTTCGCGGAGTAGGTCTAGTTTGTGCGAGGCACAGGACAGATTCCGATAAGAATCTCAGAGGTCCTGTCAAATATGGATTTAGCTTTTCACGCTTTACGAAGCGTATTAAGCCATTCTCAGAGTGAGTTATCCTTAAGAACTTGGTCACTCACTCGGAATCTCGAAGGTTTCTTTTCCTGCGTAACTTCCCAGTCAAGGGCCACCCCTCGCTGGGTCAAAGTCGTACTAGTATCTGAAGCTTGCGAGGAGTTCTGAATGAACTAAGGAGGTAGGTCGGTAAGACCTAACATTTGGCGAAAACTGTCGGCTCCTTTGGTGTTGATGAATACTCAAATGTTTTGGCAAACTGAAAGAGTACCCAAAATTTCTCACATTACTAACAGTGTGTCCTAGAAATTTGACTCTTCAATTTCAAAACTCAAGCCTATAGAACTTCGCTAAAAGTTCCTCTGTAGGAAATGTTTTCATCGGTTTTCTTCTTACTACAAGGGTAGATAAGTAAGTCATTTCATTGAGAATGACGAATCGGTCCTAAGTAAGAAAGACGTAACCCTATTCATTTAGCTCATGAAAACCATGGGCGTACTGGTCCTATCCGAAAGGTATCACTACGGACTTGAGGTGTCCGCATCGAATTCGGAAGATAGTCTCCCAGACATCCTTCCGTAACACATCGAACTGGCGATATTCGGATCTTAGGTCCATTCCTGGAAGTAGTTCTTTCCTTACGTGCGCTCAAGTATTTTGTCTATGTGAGGCAGAGATAACGATTTCTATAAAAATCTTGACGGATTCCTCGCTATCCGAGGCACATACGATGCGATCCCTCGATCTCTGGAGGAATCTGACCGGGGTTCTCTAGGGTGAGAAACCTAGTCTTCTAATTCCATTTCTGTGTAGTTCGCTGAGTTGTTCGTACTATTCTTGTATCTTCGTGGGTGTTTAAACTATAGGGTGATCTGTTTTCGGGAGTCGTACTAGGTTCTAAGTTTATTCACATGACGATGTGATTACTCGTATACTTAGGCAGTTTCTCCGTCCTGAAGTCCATTTTAGAATTCATACAGGGCTTCACGATCACAATTTCGTGTATATGAGTCGTATATAATTAAGATTGAAAAGGTAGTCGAATAACTGATTCTTCCTTACCCTCACATCCCAAGGAGGAAATGAGTAAGGCGGAATCATCAATTCTAAACCTGTAGAACCTTGATTATATAACACTCTTATGTATACCTTCCTCAGTGATAGATCATCCGCATGAATTCCTGGATTGAACTTGACGTACTGCACGAGTGGTACCTCGGGGATCTCTTCGGAAAGAAATTAACTAAGAGGTACTCCGGGAATGAGTACTTCGGCGTTCTGATATGACGGCTTCGCTGGAAAAGTGATCTAGAAGATAGGGACGTACGTATGAAGTTGTTTTCGCGTCGATCAAATGGAATCTGATTGTATGATAATGTCGGGATCATACAGAAACTTTAAAGACATTTTAATTAAACATAAGACGTTTACAGACAAACACAACCGTGCAACCATGAACAAGAGTACAGTACTTTAGATTTACCACTAGACTATTGCTGCGAATAAGATATACTACAAAAGACAAGTATACGCAGTACGAGAATTCCTATACAGACAGGATCTCGCAAAAGGTAAGACTCTAGTTGCACTAGTTCTAATTAGTTTATAAGTCTGTTACAACGAAACGCCCTAAATGCGTTAACGTGGTTCCTGAGCAGGCTCTCCTGCAGCTGTGATCCTGAGAATCTTCCCGTCTGCGCCAGAGTTCTGCGTTATCGGACAATCCTTCTTGAAGTGCCCTATCTCAACGCATTGGTGGCATGACTGGCTAGTACTAGCCTTGGTGACGGGATTACGGTGTTTAGCCAGCGTTATGTGGACACGAGTGCCTTCCTCGTTACTCCACCTCGAAAATTGCTTCTTGAATCGTTCTGCACTATAACTCGTCTGGTGCGCAGGGTTAGTCTCGATGAAAGGGACTTGAGTGACAGGTCGTTTCGGTGCTCCACAGTCACGAGCATGATGCCCTATGTTCAGGCAATTGCAACATTGCATCTCATGGCAAGCCCCATGATGGTGGAAACTACACTTCTCACACTTCGGGAGTTTTCCCTCATATGACCTGCGCGGTATGGGAACGGCAGGGGTTTCCACTTGCTGCTGTGGTATAGCCAGCTTTTGGGCTCTCTTGCGTTCTTTCCGGGCTTGACGCTTTCGTTTCTTGTTCTCTGCTTTTTGGCTTTGCGAGCCCGGGACTGTCACTGCTGGGTGACTTCCTGGATGGATATCACGATTTGGAACTTCATTCCCATCAGCAGTATCGACCGTGTTGATAGTGCTACGGTGCGCAATGACCGCGGTTACTGCAGCTACTACGGCAGCTGTAAATACCGTTTGAAAAGTAGCGGCGTCCATAGGAAAAGTAGAGGTCTCGTTGCTTGGCTGGTTGTTTCCGGATGACGACATGATTCTGTAACACGAAAGAGTAAAGATTTGTGAGCGATTCTGGTTGACCCTGATGTACTTAGATTGTTCATGAATGATCTCGAAAGTTTGACCTACATCCCTATGATGCAGTCCCGGTAAAGAATGAATGTATGTTCGCTAAGGTTTGACCTACATCCCTATGATGCAGTCCTGGTACTGTACAGTAGTATGTTCGTATAATGGTCTCAAAACGTTTGTCGTTCAAACTGAGGTACTGTGGGTTGGTGAATAACAAGATCCAACCACTGAAAGAGACTTGGAAGTGTCTCTTGGAATAAATCATCGTAGTCCAATGACTTGACTAGAGTATGATTCAGATAGGCTCCAATGAAAGAAAGATAAAAGTACTTGAATGAAGAATGACTCAAAAGTTAGCCGGCTGTCAATACCTTGGATATTCACGATGTAAAGATTCAAGAAAATGACCTTGTAAAGGTCTTACATCATATCCACAGAAGATAGTTTCCTGACAGCATAAAGACCTAACTAAAGTACTTACGGAACAAGATAATTTCATAGAAAATGCCACATCGGGCATAGACAGAAAAACATGTTTTCTTTTTATAAGGGAAAATAAAGTAAAGCGTTTACTACGGCGACGGTCATCCCTCTGGTGAACTCTTAGTTCAATCAATTGACGTTCCACGTCAAGTAGGTGTCTTCCGCACACCATCTGGCGTACTTGGAGCTCTTAGCCTTCGGCTCGTGATTCAGCCAGTGTTTGCAACAGGATTTCATGGTTTCTCTCTGATCTCTCGTGAGCATCCTCTAGATGAATGGTGTGGAGGGTATGCATCCTAGCATAGGCGACTTCTTCTGAAATCTGATGTAAGGCTGTCCTGCCGTGAATCTTATTTCTGGCCTCTCTGCGGACCAAGATTGGCAAGACTATATCTGCTAAGCCCTCATTGCTCAAGTCGTAAAAGCTTCAGTCGCTATTTAAATGGCATAGGCTGATCTTGTCCTTGGCTCCATGTTTCCAAGCATTCCACTCACTCAGGGTCGGGCCATGAAAAGCCGGAAGAGGGTTAGGAATTGAAACGGGAGTTACTCGAGGTAGGTTCTCAACCTCTGGCTCGGGGTTAGTATCATACGAAAGGTCTTCGTCATGGTGATCATTCAAGGGGATAGGGTGATCATTCTCTGGTTCTTCTCCAAACCAACCAACTATGACTTCATTCGGAAGATACTGGTTGTAAAGGGGATGGAGTCCAGCTATAATTTCCATGCGAGAATTTAGGGTAAGAGAATAATTATTAGACGAACTATCTAGATAATTATTTAGGAAACCTTCATTAGTTACATCGCTATTTGTGAAGTGCATATCAGCTATGTGTAATCTAAACAGGATAGACCTTCGAATAAGTGACCTTAACTCCTTATTCACACAGAATAGGGGTAAGGCAAAATTATCACGGATTCTGAGTCTATAACATCCTAATTACACGTAGCCTCAGTGTATCCACTTAGCAACTATTCAACTTAATAATGAAGATCCCGTTTTAATTCTCAAGTATATAGTACTTACTGTAGCACCAAAATACACCTATAGTATTTTAAATTTATTGTTATGTTCTATTGTTCTCATTGTGGTAGGGTTGGTAAGATTTTAGCATTGTTGCAACCACACACTTAAACTTAGGCACATGCTAGTCAACCCTCGGATAATATAGGCGATCAGGCTATATCTTCCCAGTTTTGACCATATGTCTCTAAGCCCACTTGTGTTGCCCAACACTCGTAATTCTTTTGTACTGTCCTAATGACATTGATTTTAGTATGAATGCAGCACGTATACTTACTTAAATATTTTACTATTTAAAGTATAAACTCTTGGTCAGAGTATTTTTAATCCCTTATGTATTTATAGTTAGTATATCTTTTATGGGTTGATAGACTTAATTCACTATAAACAATGCTCTGATACCAATCTGTCACACCCCAAAACCAAGAACGGCGGAAACGTTCTGGGGCGGAGGACGTCATGTTTAATATCAACAACAATGTAAAGTAGTAAACAAGCAACAACATCATCCATTGCATTAATAAAATAATTATTATACAATTGTATTCTGTCAAATTTTGATAAACACTAAAGCATAAATCAAAATGAAAGATAAGTCTTGAATAAGCTTCATCTTCCTTTCTCCTTGCATCGGTACCTGTCTATGATGACCTGAGGATACAAGTAATTTTGAAAACGTGTAACGACCCGTTTCCGGTATGTTAATTCCTTGGTAATTGTTGTAAGTTTGCAAGAGGAACTCGGCGAGTTCATAGCCTGACTCGCCGAGTAGGGTCGCGGCTGCGAGCACGCGTGAGCCGGGGACTCGGCGAGTCCATATCCTGGACTCGGCGAGTCCATCCGTCTGGGTGAAACCCTAAATCCCCGGGTTGCCCACTATTTAAACCACCTTATAGCCCCATTCTCGCCTCCCTCACCCTGAGAACACAGTGAGAAAACCCTAATCCTCCCTTGAGAGCTTATAAGTGATTTGGTGCCATTTTGTGAAGGTGTGAAGAAGGAGAAGAAGAAAGAAGCAAGGAAACGAGTGGTAGTGCAAAGATCCAAGGGCAAATCTGAGTTTATTGAGGTATTTTCGGAGTTCCCTTCTTGTTATATGCTTTAAACTTCCATTAGAGCTCTTCTAAGAGCTATTTGATGTTTGTTCCAAGCCTTATGTTTGCATGAATGTCTCAATAAGTCGAAATACCTTTGGATCTGAATGTTGGGGTGTTGTAGAGCCCAGATCTACTGTCTTTTTGGAGTTACTTTGCATATTAACCATAGATCTACCCATTTTATGCATCTTTTAGCCTTATTTCCCTTATTCATGAGGTTGTGCACGTAAAGTTGGAAACTTTACGTGGTAAATCAGCTTATTGGACTCAGATCTATCAATTGTATGTGTTGGATTCAAACAAAATCGAGTAAAAATCAGTTGCATGGCGGCAACTCGGCGAGTCGGGAAGAACGACTCGGCGAGTTGGGTCGCGAGTTCCCGAGTCCTTCATTTTGATCTGTGTCGAGTGAATCCAGTGAGTTAGAGAGTGGACTCAGCGAGTTGAGGGTAGACTCAGTGATGGAGGGACTCGACGAGTTGTTCATACAACTCGGCGAGTCCAAGGCAATCTCCTTAGGATCAAGAACAACTCGTCGAGTCTGTTCATACGACTCGGCGAGTCGGATGGAGATTTTCTGAGTTCTTGGATCAAGAGGGTACTCGTCGAGTCGATGCCACACTCGACGAGTCGCAGTGAGTATGAGTTGGAAGTGAGAGTGAGACTCGGCGAGTTGGGCGGCCCAACTCGGCGAGTCAGCCCCAAAAGTAAGTTGACTTTGACCAAGGGTAAAAGAGTCATTTTACCCCAAGTGCAGTGTTTAGTATTTGATTGAGTGTGTTCATGGGCTTGTAGCCGAGGAGATTCAGGAGCAGCAGCCGGTAGCTTTCAGAGACACACACTCAGCCGCCAGCTTACGAGGTGAGTTTCCTTCCAGTAGGGACGGGTCTAAGGCCACAATGCCGGCCCGTCCAGTTAGCAGTAGTTTCCGGACTTGATCCGATGCAGAAGTTAGTATGTTTGATGCCTTCGTGGCTCAGACAGGATTTGTGAGCTATGTTTTATGTGTTATGTATTATGTGTTCCGGGCTACGGCCCGATGTAGTATGCAGTATATGTGCTCATGCTAGTTGTTATGATATGCTATGCTAGGTTCAGTTCCGGACTTCGGTCTGATGCGGCCAGTTCCGGACTTCGGTCCGATGCAGTTAGTTCCGGACTTTGGTCCGATGCAGGGGACAAGGTCCCAGTCAGTTCCGGACTTCGGTCCGATGCAGTTAGTTCCGGACCTTGGTCCGATGCAGGGGACAAGGTCCCAGTCAGTTCCGGACTTCGGTCCGATGCAGTTTCCGGGCTTCGTCCCGATGCAGTGGGCAAGGCCCGATATGTGTTTATATGATATTGCTATTGTATGGTATGTGGTATTTTGGGGGAGCTCACTAAGCTTCGTGCTTACAGTTTCAGTTTTGGTTTCAGGTACTTCCGCAAGCAAAGGGAAGAGCTCGGGATGACGGCATCGCACACACCACCGCCTCAGCTTTAGCCTGGGATTGATTTAGTTGTTTGATTTGATGTAGTATGATACAATTTTCCGCACAGTATTTTATTATGTTTTGGAATACATCACGCATGGTTTTATTATATGATGCTCTGATTACAGTTTTGATTATATTAAAAACAAAAAATTTTGGGTCGTATTTTTTTTGGGTCGTTTCAAGTTGGTATCAGAGCCCTGGTTTGAGGGATTCGGATACACTTCCGGGTGTATCTGAACTCAAACTAAGGGAAATGAAAGATTTTATTAAAATAAAAAAACATTTTATAAAAAGAATTTTGAAAGTACTTAGAAAGGAAGAATTCTTTTTTTAAACAAGATAGAGGTGTGTGCATGCGGTCAGCCGAGCTCAAGTAAGTACTCCCAAATTACCCATACAAGTTATTTGTTCAATTTCAGTTTTAGTAGAACAGCATGCTAGTATAGGACTAAGGATTTAGGAGAATGCCTTGTGTGCCTGCTTATGTGTTACATCTTTATGAGTATTGCATGCTAGTAATGAGTAGACAGCAGTAGGATAGCCTGTTTAGGTTATGCCTGATTGTATGAGCTTAGCACTGTATGCTAGATCAGTTTCTCGTTTTGAGAATAGTTTTGCCTGAGTATGTTTCCTTATTCCGAATGCTGCTTGCTTCGTGCTTTGTGGGAGTTCTGAGTGATGGAAGTTAGCCATTAGGTGAACACGTTACACCACATGTGATCAGGGTTGAATAATCCCAGAGTGCTGGAACTGGCCCTATTGCGCAGCTCTTGTTTGAGTCCAACCGTTATAGGGACGGGTCTTTTACTTGAAGGATTATCTAATCTTCGTCACATGTGATGGTGTTCAGGTGATGGTTAATTAGCATTATAAGGAGACCTGCAACAGCTGAGGACTAGTTGAGTGAGTTTGAGGTTTCCCTGGGGCAAGCCTAGGATGAGAGTAGCAGAGATCAGTAGTAGTAGAAGTGACTTGGTGGAGTCAGGACAGTTCTTGAAGAAAGTACGGATAGATGTGGAAGGTAGTATGGGCCCGTACTACTGGAAGCAGAGGATCCGTACTCGAATCAAGAAAGGCTGAGACAAGACCAGGAAGCTAGTTGTAGTATCAATGATCCCTCAAGATATTTCTGTTTTCTGATGTAGTTGTGATGTGTTTCAGAATGGTGGTTCTGCGTTCGAGACCAGCAGCCGGCAGCGGAGGTGCCGGGGAGGGATCAGGTTCAGGTTCGGGGGATGAGCGCATGGATGAGCAGACCCGAGAGTTTCTTTCTTCGGAGATTACGCGCATCATTATAGAGCAGACTCCTGTGATCTTCGGTTCGATCAAGGAGGGGATTCTAGAGCTGATGGATGAGAGATTGGGCACCTTCCGTGCCGAGGTGGCGGCCATGATGGGGTCGCGCACCCTTACCTTCAGGGAGTTCAGGGCATGTGGAGCTCCGGACTATCATGGGGCGCGAGGCCCCATAGCGAGCAGCAGATGGTTGGCGGATGTGGCCAACGCTTTCCGCACTAGCAGATGTACCGAGGGGGACAAGGTCGGATTGGCGTCCTGTCTTCTGAAGGACAGGGCACGAGATTGGTGGGAGGAGGTCGGGCATGCCATTGGGGATGATGCAGCATTGGACGCCATGACCTGGGCTGACTTCTCTACCAGGTTCAGGGCGGAGTTTGCACCGGTCATTGAGGTGCAACAGCTAGCTAGGGAGTTTCAGGACCTCACCCAGACTACAGAGACAGTGGCGGAGATCACCGCCAAGTTCAGGGAGAGGGCTCTTCTCGTTCCTCAGTATGTAGCTGATGAGGAAATGAAGAAGGCCCGTTATCATGAGATGTTGCGGAGCGATATCCGCCAGTTTGTGAGCCGGTCCAGCTGTAAAACGCTGGAAGATATGATTGCTAGAGCTCGGGAGAGGGAGATTGATCTTGAGATGGAGAAGAAGAGGAAACCGGAGGCGGTTTCGGGTTCAGGCGGTTCGGGCAAAAAGCCCAAGGTTTCGGATGACAGATCTAGGAGTCAGCAGAGCCACGGTCGATGTGGCAAGTGTGGGAGATTGCACGAGGGAGCGTGCAAGGCAGGGAGTTCCGGCTGCTACAAGTGCGGTCGGATTGGGCATTTGAGTAGGGATTGTACGGCCCCTGCTACTGCCGTCGCAGCATCAGATCTGATTTGCTTTCAGTGCAATCAGAGGGGACATAAAAAGTCCCAGTGTCCGAGTTTAGCTTCAGCAGGGAAGGTGGCTGCACCTGCCCCTGCTACCTTGAGGATTACAGATGGCCGGCAGGGCCGAGCTGATGCGCCAGTGGCGAAGAGTAGGGCGTTTCAGATGACAGCAGAGGAGGCGCGAGCGACTCCTGATGTGGTGACGGGTATGTATCTTCCCTTTTATCTCTTTATTATTATTGATCAAATGTTGCTTATGATTGTATGTTTTATTCAGGGTCGTTCTCTGTGAACGGCATTTCTGCTTTGGTATTATTCGATTCGGGGGCTACCCGATCATTCGTATCTCTTGCGCTTAGCAAGAGGTTCAGTAGAGCTCCAGGGGAGCTGGATTGTCCATTAGAGGTTGAGATAGCGGATGATAGGACCGTGAGGGTCGGCAGAGTGCACAGAGGGTGTTCTCTTCAGTTATTTGATGAGCAGTTTTCAGTGGATCTGGTACCTATTCCCCTGCGAGGGAATAAGGTTATTGTGGGTATGGATTGGCTAAGCCCCAATGGGGCGGTGATTGATTGCGAGCTTCACTAGTGAGGGTTCGCACTCCCAGTGGGGGAGAGTTGGTGATTCAGGGCGAGAGGCCACAGCGAGGACCGACCTTTTGTTCCGCCGCAAGGGCGAGGCGCTATGTTCAGCAGGGTTGCGCCGGTTTTGTAGCCTACGTTTTGGATGCCCGGGAGAAGGGCAAGTCGACAGTGGATGATGTTCCTATTGTTCGAGACTACCCGGACGTGTTTCCTGAGGATTTTCCAGGGATACCTCCTGAGAGACAGGTTGAGTTCAGGATCGACCTCGTCCCTGGTGCGGCTCCGATAGCCAAGGCACCATATCGACTAGCTCCCCCTGAGATGCAGGAGTTGTCTATACAGCTGCAGGAGCTGTTAGACAAGGGTTTCATTCGGCCGAGCAGTTCGCCTTGGGGAGCGCCGATCCTGTTTGTGAGGAAGAAGGATGGGTCGCATCGTATGTGTATAGATTACCGAGAGTTGAATAAGGTAACGGTGAAGAACCGTTACCCACTCCCGAGGATAGATGATTTGTTTGATCAGCTTCAGGGAGCGTCTTGGTTCTCCAAGATCGATCTACGCTCCGGATATCATCAGATGCGGGTTAGAGATGAGGATGTACCGAAGACTGCTTTCAGGACCAGGTATGGTCATTACGAGTTTGTGGTGATGCCATTTGGGCTCACCAATGCTCCAGCCGTGTTCATGGATCTCATGAACCGCGTGTGTAGACCGATGCTGGATCGTTCAGTGAGAGTGTTCATAGATGACATCTTGGTATATTCCAAGATGCAGGAGCAGCACGAGGAGCACCTGCGGGAGGTGCTAGAGGTTTTGAGGAGGGAGAGACTTTTCGCAAAGTTCTCCAAATGTGAGCTTTGGTTGCGCGAGGTGCAGTTCCTTGCTCACCTCGTCAACCAGAAGGGTATTCTGGTAGATCCGGCCAAGATAGAGGCCGTGATGCAGTGGGAGGCCCCGAAGTCTCCATCTGAGATTCGGAGCTTCCTAGGGTTGGCGGGGTATTATCGGAGATTTATTCAGGATTTCTCCAAGATAGCAGTGCCGCTCACCCGACTGACCAAGAAGTCAGTGGTATTTCGTTGGGGTCCGGAGCAACAGACAGCATTCGAGACCCTCAGGCAGAGATTGTGCGAGGCTCCGATCCTTACCTTGCCAGAGGGAGTAGAAGACTTTGTAGTCTATTGTGATGCCTCGATCACAGGTTTGGGAGCAGTTCTAATGCAGCGAGGCCATGTGATAGCTTATGCCTCGAGACAGTTGAAGCCTCACGAGGCTAATTATCCTACCCATGATTTGGAGCTGGGGGCAGTTGTGTTTGCCCTCAAGATTTGGAGGCATTACCTTTATGGGGTCCGTTGTACTATTTACACGGATCACAAGAGTTTGAGGTATCTTATGGATCAGCCGAGTCTGAATATGAGGCAGAGGAGGTGGTTGGATGTGCTAAAGGATTACGACTGTGAGATCCTATACCATCCAGGGAAGGCCAATGTGGTAGCCGATGCCCTGAGCCGCAAGGTGTCGGCGGCCCCTATCAGGGATCTATGTTTGAGGATGACAGTGATCACTCCGTTGTTGGAGCGGATCAAGGAGGCTCAGGTAGAGGGTCTCAAGGAGGAGAGACAGAAGTGTGAGAGGATCGTGGGCCGAGTAGCTTCTTTTGATTACGACAGTCGGGGTTTGTTGACGCTTCATGGTAGGGTATGGGTACCATACTGGGGTGGGGTACGGCAGGTATTGATGGACGAGGCTCATAAGTCTCGATTTTCTATCCACCCAGGAGCGACAAAGATGTACCGAGATCTTCGACCCTATTATTGGTGGCCCTGCATGAAGCGGGACGTCGCCTGGTACGTCGAGAGATGCCTGACCTGCCGGAAGGTCAAGGCGGAGCACCAGAGACCTCACGGCAGGATGCAGCCGTTAGACATTCCCGTGTGGAAATGGGAGGACATTACCATGGATTTTGTCACCAAGCTTCCCCGGACCGCACGTGGAGTGGACTCGATATGGGTAGTAGTGGATCGGTTGACGAAGAGTGCCCATTTTATCCCGATCCAGGAGAGTATATCGGCGGAGAAGTTAGCCGATATCTATGTGCGTGAGATCGTGGCATGTCATGGGGTGCCGGTATCAGTGGTGTCTGACCGGGATGTCCGTTTCACATCCAGATTTTGGAAGCGGTTCCACGACGAGATGGGTACTCGTCTCCATTTCAGCACCGCTTTCCACCCTCAGACTGATGGGCAGAGCGAGAGGACGATTCAGACTCTCGAGGACATGCTTAGGGCATGTGTCCTAGATTTCGGTGGCAGTTGGGATACGTATCTTCCGTTAGCGGAATTCTCGTATAACAACAGTTATCATGCGAGCATTGATCGACCTCCCTTTGAGATGTTGTATGGGAGGAAGTGTAGGACCCCGATTTGTTGGGGCGAGGTCGGTCAGCGAGTCATTGGGAGCACAGAGGTGGTGCTCAAGACGACTGAGTTGATCCAGCAGGTCCATAGTAGACTGCAAACTGCTCAGAGTCGGCAGAAGAGCTATGCCGATAGGAGGCGTTCGGACTTGGAGTTCCAGGTGGGAGATATGGTCCTTCTGAAAGTCTCACCTTGGAAGGGTGTCATCAGGTTCCGGAAGAGGGGCAAGTTGGGCCCCAGATTTATTGGTCCTTTCAGGGTTTTGGCCCGGGTGGGTCGGGTTGCTTATCGGTTAGATCTTCCTGAGGAGCTTAGTCAGATCCACAGCACGTTCCATGTGTCTCAGCTGAGAAAGTGTCTGGTGGATGAGTCAGCAGTCGTTCCCCTAGAGGATATTCAGGTTGATAGCAGCCTGAATTATATTGAGAGACCGGTCGCAATTCTGGACCGGAAGACCAAGGCCTTGAGGAACAAGGAAATTCAGTTAGTAAAGGTGCAGTGGCAGCACCGGAAGGGGTCTGAGTGGACGTGGGAGGCTGAGGAGGAGATGAGAGAGCACTACCCAGAGTTATTTGCAGATCCAGCCGTAGCAGACTTCGAGGACGAAGTCTGAGACAAGTGGGGGAGAATTGTAACGACCCGTTTCCGGTATGTTAATTCCTTGGTAATTGTTGTAAGTTTGTAAGAGGAACTCGGCGAGTTCATAGCCTGACTCGTCGAGTAGGGTCGCGGCTGCGAGCACGCGTGAGC
This sequence comes from Lactuca serriola, assembly GCF_051521515.1. NCBI lineage: Eukaryota > Viridiplantae > Streptophyta > Magnoliopsida > Asterales > Asteraceae > Lactuca > Lactuca serriola. Next base: position 108,039,447 of record NC_136414.1, read on the forward strand.
CGGGGACTCGGCGAGTCCATATCTTGGACTCGGCGAGTCCATCCGTCTGGGTGAAACCCTAAATCCCCGGGTTGCCCACTATTTAAACCACCTTATAGCCCCATTCTCGCCTCCCTCACCCTGAGAACACAGTGAGAAAACCCTAATCCTCCCTTGAGAGCTTATAAGTGATTTGGTGCCATTTTGTGAAGGTGTGAAGAAGGAGAAGAAGAAAGAAGCAAGGAAACGAGTGGTAGTGCAAAGATCCAAGGGCAAATCTGAGTTTATTGAGGTATTTTCGGAGTTCCCTTCTTGTTATATGCTTTAAACTTCCATTAGAGCTCTTCTAAGAGCTATTTGATGTTTGTTCCAAGCCTTATGTTTGCATGAATGTCTCAATAAGTCGAAATACCTTTGGATCTGAATGTTGGGGTGTTGTAGAGCCCAGATCTACTGTCTTTTTGGAGTTACTTTGCATATTAACCATAGATCTACCCATTTTATGCATCTTTTAGCCTTATTTCCCTTATTCATGAGGTTGTGCACGTAAAGTTGGAAACTTTACGTGGTAAATCAGCTTATTGGACTCAGATCTATCAATTGTATGTGTTGGATTCAAACAAAATCGAGTAAAAATCAGTTGCATGGCGGCAACTCGGCGAGTCGGGAAGAACGACTCGGCGAGTTGGGTCGCGAGTTCCCGAGTCCTTCATTTTGATCTGTGTCGAGTGAATCCAGTGAGTTAGAGAGTGGACTCAGCGAGTTGAGGGTAGACTCAGTGATGGAGGGACTCGACGAGTTGTTCATACAACTCGGCGAGTCCAAGGCAATCTCCTTAGGATCAAGAACAACTTGTCGAGTCTGTTCATACGACTCGGCGAGTCGGATGGAGATTTTCTGAGTTCTTGGATCAAGAGGGTACTCGTCGAGTCGATGCCACACTCAACGAGTCGCAGTGAGTATGAGTTGGAAGTGAGAGTGAGACTCGGCGAGTTGGGCGGCCCAACTTGGCGAGTCAACCCCAAAAGTAAGTTGACTTTGACCAAGGGTAAAAGAGTCATTTTACCCCAAGTGCAGTGTTTAGTATTTGATTGAGTGTGTTCATGCGCTTGTAGCCGAGGAGATTCAGGAGCAGCAGCCGGTAGCTTTCAGAGACACACACTCAGCCGCCAGCTTACGAGGTGAGTTTCCTTCCAGTAGGGACGGGTCTAAGGCCACAATGCCGGCCCGTCCAGTTAGCAGTAGTTTCCGGACTTGATCCGATGCAGAAGTTAGTATGTTTGATGCCTTCGTGGCTCAGACAGGATTTGTGAGCTATGTTTTATGTGTTATGTATTATGTGTTCCGGGCTACGGCCCGATGTAGTATGCAGTATATGTGCTCATGCTAGTTGTTATGATATGCTATGCTAGGTTCAGTTCCGGACTTCGGTCTGATGCGGCCAGTTCCGGACTTCGGTCCGATGCAGTTAGTTCCGGACTTTGGTCCGATGCAGGGGACAAGGTCCCAGTCAGTTCCGGACTTCGGTCCGATGCAGTTAGTTCCGGACCTTGGTCCGATGCAGGGGACAAGGTCCCAGTCAGTTCCGGACTTCGGTCCGATGCAGTTTCCGGGCTTCGTCCCGATGCAGTGGGCAAGGCCCGATATGTGTTTATATGATATTGCTATTGTATGGTATGTGGTATTTTGGGGGAGCTCACTAAGCTTCGTGCTTACAGTTTCAGTTTTGGTTTCAGGTACTTCCGCAAGCAAAGGGAAGAGCTCGGGATGACGGCATCGCACACACCACCGCCTCAGCTTTAGCCTGGGATTGATTTAGTTGTTTGATTTGATGTAGTATGATACAGTTTTCCGCACAGTATTTTATTATGTTTTGGAATACATCACGCATGGTTTTATTATATGATGCTCTGATTACAGTTTTGATTATATTAAAAACAAAAAATTTTGGGTCGTATTTTTTTTGGGTCGTTTCAAAACGAGTATCAGCTTTAAAGCTGGTGAGATCATAAGCATTTAGTGTCTTAATTTGTATGTAAGTATTTGTAAGTCTATGTATTGTAAGAATTTGTAAATGTATATGAATTGTAAGTGTTTGAAAAAAACCCTGGAATCCCTATCATTCCTTCTTGTATGTGAAGGTGTCTTCTACCAAGACCTAACTGTTCTGTGTGTGTGTCTCTTGTAAGAGTATGTGTTTTTCCAAAGTATAACTATCATTATCCAAAAATATAGTTTGTACATTTATGTTTAAGTGAGGTTATTACTAAAAATATGTACTGGAAAAATTAACGTAGTACTAAATCGTAGCTCTAAAAGGGCTACTATTTATCAACAGATAGTAACTACATTACCGTGCTTCCTATGAAGAATTCACAAAGTGAATGTAATAGGAAAGAAATGGTACTATGGTGTAGTGTCGAACTACAACCGTACCTATTACCTTAAGTCTAGGGTAATACTTCCAAGTACCATAGTATTTGGATATATATATATATATATATATATATATATATATATATATATATATATCAATACATCGATACTCAACTTGCCTTATTTGAGGGATAAGGTATAATGTGATGTCTAGATCCCAGACTGTTTCGCTCCCCTATCAAAAGGATTTTAGGACCTACCCACGACCCCTGCATGAAAGCAAGCCATGAGCATCCACATTACTATGATCATGTATACTCGATATAACAATCATCATTGTAGTGTGATTTATCAGTATAGTTAGATCCTGAACTGGTTCTGAGCTATAGCCCCTAGTGACGTATGTTCTATGTATATGTATATGTAAGCGTACTCATGTAAGTGTGATCATGTAATTGTACTTATGTAAGTGTGATCATGTAATTGTATAATGGTGTACTGAAATGTTCTACGTGTGCTAGCTGTAATGTGTGTTCTCTCTGTCTAGCAAGTATTGTCATGTAAGTGTTCTAGTATAATTTTATATATTCTCATCCTAGTATAAATGTATATGTATTGTACAGTAATGTTCTAGAAAGTATTGACTCATGAATGAACTGACTCATTGTATGATATCGCGTTCTAGTAATGGTTCTAGTATCTTCCTGAACTACCCATATGGTAGCTTACTAGTGATCTGAGTGGTACGTATGGACGTGGATGTATACCCTTGCTACCCAAGGGCATAGGATGAATTGGAAGGACCTTTTATGACTTTATATGTACACATGATATATAACTAATATTTAAACAACCTTCGGACGAGTATCCGATATCCCACCAGACCACATCTCAAGCGCGAAAAGGAAATAGGGTGGATAGCCTTCCTAAGTCTTTTAAACATTTCTTATATAACTATACATATAGAGGCATGCAATTTATAATATCAAAGCGTAAATAAATTTAGTAACATTTGAAATATAAATATTAGTCTAAGGAAAGATCGACTTGATGTCAATCTATAAAACAATTTGAAGGCATAAGTCTGATAAAACGATATAAGTATAAGGAACATTTGTTTGATAAAACAATATAAGTACAAAGAATATTTGTTTGAAAACACAGTTGTAAATGAGTTTGAAATATGATGACAGAGTAAGAAGTACAGTGTAATAAGTAGTTGAAAACATATAAAACGTTTATAAAAATCATTTGAAGGAAACTATTTGGTAAAACGGCTAATGAGTAGCCAAATCTTTTGAATGCTGTATATTAATCACATGTGATTTATGTAATAAGTAATATAATCCAACTTACTAATCACATGTGATTGACATAATAAGTAGCATGATTCTACTTGTATCCCCCCTATAAAACATTTGAAATAGTTTAAAACATTAGTTAAGGGGTATGAACTCACCTGCAGTATGTGACTGGAAATGAACGGGCTGTTATCGTACGGAAGGATCGGACAAGTGCTTGGTGTCAAGTGATGACTTAGACACACACAATGATCCTAATTACATATGAAGACATATGTATATAAATAATTAGTGATTATAACACTAATTATACAAGTAATAACATTTAAGCGCGAGGACAACACTTTTGGTCAAGTGCTAGGAGGCAAATGGGTTGCAATAAAGGAGTGCAATGCCCCTAATGGAAGTTTAAGTTCAAAAGACCATTTTCATTAGAGTTTACGGCCCAGGGGAGTAAGCTCCTGGCCGTAAACTCTCAAACAAGCCATGAAATGGAGTTTAGAAGTACTACAACTTTAGAGGGGAATTGCTTCAAGGCTAGACAAGAGTTTAAGGTACCATATTGACTCCTAAGGGGAGTTTACGGCCCAAAGACCCTTTTCCCTTGGAGTTTACGGCCGTAAACTCCCTTGGGAGGGTTCTTATTGTCCTTACAAGTGTCTAACAATTCTAGGAACAAGTCTAGGCTTCAATACTTGGATTAAGGGAGGTTTAAGGCACTAAATGGGACCATTTGATGGAGTTTACGACCATAGAACTCTTTGGGCCGTAAACTCCCTCACACATGAGGTCCTAAGAATTTTAACTAGTCCATACCTCTTCTAAGTACTTGCCCTAAAAGTTTCTTGGCCTAAGGAAGTGTCTAGGGTGTCCTTTGACCCCATTGAAGGAGTTTACGGCCCAAGAAATACTCTTGGCCGTAAACTCTCCAACACTTATGCTTTTCATGTGTTATTTAGGTCCTAAACACATTAAGGTACATGCCAAAAATGAATACTAAGCCTTAGGATGAGTTTGAAGTGGTTTTTGGCACCAATTCTTGGAGTTTACGGCCTAAGGAGCATCTTGGCCGTAAACTCCTTTCCAAAGTTGGTTTCTAATTGTTTTGTGGGTCTAAAACACTTGCTTAAGGCTTCTAGGTTCTTGTTCTAAGGCTAAAGGATCACTAGGCACTCATTTGTGCCTTTTACTTGGAGTTTACGACCCAAGAGGTGGTTCCTTGGCCGTAAACTCCTCAAACTACTTGCTTTTGATTTGCTTCTAGCCTCATATGATCATACACTAAGTCCTTAGTTAGATGCCTAACACGGAAATGGGACTATGTGGCCTTTAGGCTTGATTTTGGAGTTTACTCCCCAAGAACGTTCTTGGGCGGTAAACTCCTGGATCTTGTGTTTTGGACATGAAATCAATGTTATAAAGCATATAACAAGCATTAAAACACATTAAGGGAAGTAGACTCACAATCTGGGATGAAAACCCGAAGATCCGTGAGAGAGTATTTGGCTTTTCTCTAATTGGAAATCAAATAATGAACCAATTTGGTTCAGAATTCTATTTATAGTCCAGAGATTTTTGGCAGGAAATATTTCTATTCTTGGAATGGATTCTAATGACCTAGAGTAATGGATTTACAGTGTTGCACAAAATCCTAGTGCAACCACTCTCCTAATAACTCCTTAGGTGTAAAACCCTAAAACTGCCGAACTTATTCCAAAAGTTTGAATTCTCACTGAAACTGCTCTACTTCTATTCGATTGATGTGGTTTGATTTGAATGGAAAATTTCGGGTTGTCACATAAATCACCAAGTAAAACCATCTAGATGCTATTTGAGTGTCAAGGTCTGAACTTTACGTGATTATCATGTTTGGGAAGGTCAGATCTATGGATTAATGGAATAGATTTGACCTCAGGAGGTCTATGGAGTTTGTACATGGCATGAACTTGCCGAGTCCATAGATTAGACTCGGCGAGTAGGGTTAGGGTTTCCCGTAAACCACTAAGTGGGTAGAATTGCCGAGTTAGGGAAACAACTCAGTCAGTCAGAGGGGGATTAGAGGACTGGAGTTCAAGGCGGAACTCGCCGAGTTGTTCTTGACACTCGGCGAGTTGAGTCGGGGTGGCCCCGCGATTCATGCCAGGGGTGACTCGTCGAGCAAGGGGAGGAGCTCGCCTGCCAAGCGGGACTAAAGAATTACTGGACACGTGTAGACTCGTCGAGTTGCCCAAGTGCACTCGACGAGTCGGGTCAAAGTTTGACCGTTGACATTTGTTGACTTTTAGGGTTTGGTCTACAATGAGGCCTTTAAGCCAAGAGAGGGGTAAAATGGTCTTTTACCCTTCTGAGGGTGTTAAGAAAGGTCTGAGCCTAGTTATATTTATGAGAGTATTTACTTTATGTGATTAGGTGGAGGCTAGATCATATTTCTACCGAGTCAGAGACTTACCGAGACACTTGAGGTGAGTCTTCTCGCTATACGTACCTAGAGTGGTATTATATGTTGAACAGAGGGTCTTATGTGTTATGTATGAGATTATGTGCTATGTGTTATATGTATGTTGTATGATGATTATAGACCGGACCTAAGGGTCCAACGATACAGACCAGGCAGGAGGGCCCAATGAGCTATGACCGGACCAGAGGGTTCAACGAGCTACGGGACTGGAGGGTCCCGCTGAGACACATCGACCGGAGGGTCGTATTATAGCCTTGAATGGCATATGTGTCGTATGCAGTATTTTGGGGAACTCACGAAGCATTCATGCTTACAGTTGTTGTGTTATGTGTTTCAGGTACTAGCGAGAACCGTGGAAAGGCGTCGGCATGACTCGTACACACAAGAGAGAGAGAGAGAGAGAGTTTGATTTTTATGATCTTGGGAAATGTTATGTTTTGAAAACTACTGTTGGAAATATTTGAGAATATTTTTATATGAACTTGGTTGATGAAAAATGAAAATTTTGTTTTGAAAATTATGTTGTTACAAGTTGGTATTAGAGCCTTGGTTTGAGGGATTCGGATGCATCTTCGGGCGTATCTGAACTCACACTGAGGATTTGAGGAAAATTTTTGATAATGAAGTAAAATTTTTGAAAAGAGTAAAAAGAGTTTTGAGACAAACAGAGCAGATCCGTGTGTACGATCAGCCAGCGCCCGAACGGCGAATCCCTAAAAGTACCCTTACATTATGTGTTATGAGATATGCTATGTTATATTATGCGTGCTAGAGTAGGGTACGTATTCATATTAGGACTAGAGTGGCCTGATTTGTGATGCCTTAGCCTAGGAGATTTCTGCTGCTGAGTTGCTTTGAGAGCGAGTATATAGCAGTTAGGAACTCATGAGAGGTCTATCGGAGGGTAGCCAATGCATAATGAGAGTAGAGTACATGTGATCCAGGATCCAAGGCGGAGGACTTGGGGTGAATGTTGATGCTGTGTGGTCAGTAGTATAGGGCGCGTACTACTGAAGGCACCGGATTAGTAGGTATTCCAAGTAAGAATCCTTTGGACAACGGAGGACGAGTAGGGTTGTGTCATCGAGTATGAGTATGCTCGATCGAGTCTCTGATATTTATTGTTGTATTTCAGAGGCATCATGGTAAGGACTCGACATACACCTGAGAGCAGTGGTGCCAACGACGAGGAGATCCGTCGATTGATTCATGAGGAGCTGGCTGCTGCCATCCGGGCTGAGATTCCAGAGATGTTTGGGGACATCAAGACCACATTGATTGATACCTTTAATGAGCGATATGCAGCACTAACTGAGGCTGCGGCAGCTGCAGCTATGGCTGTTGCTGCTGCTGCCTCCCTCAGGGAGGTGACTCGTTGTTGTTTCGGGAGTTCAGCAACACGAAGCCACCAGAGTTCGATGGGACGCAAGACCCAATTGCTGCGATGAGATGGATCTTTGACAATCGAGGGATGTTTCTATACGTGTTCTTGTCCAGAGCACTTGAGGGTACGATTCGCTCTGAACCACCTCCGCTTGGGAGCGAAGGATTAGTGGAAGTTCGTGACGGCGAACTTCACTTTGGCAGATATATCTGAGGTGACCTGGGAGAGGTTCACCGCTATGTTCAGAGACGAGTATGTTCCCTCGGTGGAGAGGGAACGGTTGATTTAGGAGTTCTTGACTCTCAAGCAGGGTACTGATTCTATGGCAGTGATCACCAGGAAGTTTCATGAGAGGGCGATGTTTTGCCCTAAGCAGGTGTCTTCTAAACAAGCTCGTATGAGCCGTTATCTGAGTGTTCTTAGGGGAGATATTCGGGAGTTCGTGGCGAACTCGACTTACCGGACATTTACTGAGCTCCAGGCAAATGCCCAGAAGAGGGAGATTGAGTTGGAGACTCAGGCCAGGGAGGAGGCCGAGTCACAGAGGGTGGATCGGCTACCGGCTCAGTCTAAGCCGGCTGCCAAGCGGGCTAGACCCGCTAATTCGAGATCTGGGGGCGCGAAGGGTTGTACTTGTGGGAAGTGCGACAAGAGTCACGAGGGGTCGTGCAGGGCTGGAGTATGCTACAAGTGCGGGAAGGAGGGGTATATCGCGAGGGATTGCCCCAAGGGATTTTTGGTTTGCTTTCAGTGCAACCAGACCGGCCATCGGAAGGCCGAGTGCCCTCAGCTACTTCAGGGATCGGCACAGGGATCTGCGCCTACTGCTAGGGCTACCGAGGTTCGGCCAATGAAGGCCGAGGCACCGAAGGCTCGTGGGAGAGATTTCCAGTTGACTACGGAGGAAGTCCGCGCGGCGCCCGATGTTGTGGCTGGTATGTATTCTATATTCATCTTTTATTTGAGTTGAGTTATGGTGGTTATATGATGATATGCGTAGGTACTTTTCTTGTGAGTTATGTGCCTGCTTTGCTATTATTTGACTCGGGTGTGAGTCGGTCGTTTGTTTGCGTAGCATTTAGTCAGCACATTAGTATCCATCGAGAGGCGTTGGGTCAACCTCTGCGAGTTTCCATAGCTGATGAGCGAGCAGTGTATGCTACAGATGTGATTCGAGGATATGTCCTTAAGATCTTCGGTGTGGAGTTTCCGATAGATCTGGTTCCGATTGCGATGGGGGATGTGTGTGTTATAGTGGGTATGGATTGGTTGAGATGATATGGAATTGTGATAGACTGTGAGCGTCAGTTTGTGTCGATACGAGACCCTAGTGGGGGAGTACTTACAGTGTTCAGTGAGGGAACCCGATGTGGGTCAGCGTTTTGTTCGGCCGCTAGGGCGAGGCAGAGTTTGCAGCAAGGCTGTAGTGGATTCGTAGCCTATGTGTCAGACGCACGAGTGGCCGTTGGGAGGCCAAGTTCGATTAATGAGGTTCCGATAGTGTGCGAGTTTCCGGATGTTTTTCCCAAGGAACTACCGGGTGTGCCTTCCGAGAGGCAAGTGTAGTTCTGTATCGATTTGGTTCCGAGAGCAGCTCCTATTGCCAAAGCGCCTTATCGCCTCGTGCCGCCAAAGATGCAGGAGTTATCCTCGCAGCTTCAGGAGCTGTTGGGGAAGGGGTTTATTCGACCGAGTAGCTCACCTTGGGGAGCGCCAATCCTTTTTGTCAAGAAGAAGGATGGTTCGCATCGGATGTGCATTGACTATCGGGAGTTGAACAAGCTAACGGTCAAGAACCGTTATCCGTTGCCGAGGATTGATGATTTGTTCGATCAGTTGCAGGGAGCGTCTTGGTTCTCCAAGATAGACTTGAGGTCGGGTTATCATCAGATGAGGGTTCGGGATGAAGATATCCAGAAGACAGTGTTCAGAACTCATTATGGGCATTACGAGTTCGTGGTGATGCCTTTTGGGCTCACCAATGCACCAGCTGCGTTCATGGATCTCATGAACAGGGTGTGCTGGCCGATGCTGGATCGGTCGGTGATTGTGTTCATTGATGATATTTTGGTGTATTCGAGGTCTAGGGAACAGCACGAGGAGCATTTGAGGGAGATCCTTGGAGTTCTGAGATCAGAGAGGCTTTATGCCAAGTTCTCCAAATGTGAGTTCTGGTTACAAGAGGTTCAGTTTTTGGGGCATCTCGTCAACCAGAATGGGATATTGGTCGATCCAGCCAAGATTGAGGCCGTCATGAGGTGGGAGGTGCCGAGATCACCCACCGAGATCAGGATCTTTCTAGGTTTGGCTGGCTATTATCGGAGATTTATTAAGGATTTCTCCAAGATCACCATGCCACTCACCAAGTTGACCCGGAAGGGTGCTGCATTTTCTTGGGGTCCGGAGCAGCAGACCTCGTTCGAGACACTTCGCTAGAAATTATGCGAAGCTCCAGTGTTAGCCCTTCCGGAAGGGATGGAGGATTTCATGGTATATTGTGATGCATCGATATCCCAATTGGGAGCGGTGCTTATGCAAAGGGGGCATGTGATAGCATATGCATTGAGGCAGCTTAAGCCTCATGAGTCGAGCTATCCCACTCATGATCTGGAATTGGGAGCGATAGTGTTCGCCCTCTAGATCTGGCGACACTATCTGTATGGGGTTCGGTGTACGATATACACAGACCACAAGATCTTGAAGTATTTGATGAATCAGCCCAAGCTGAATATGCGCCAGAGGAGGTGGTTGGATATGGTCAAGGATTATGATTGTGAGATCCTGTACCACCCGGGCAAGGCTAATGTTGTAGCCGATGCACTGAGCCATAGGGTGGAGGGCGCCCCGATGCGAGATGTTTGTTTGAGATTGACAGTGATGACCTCGGTGTTGGACGCTATTCGTGGGGCTCAGGCTGAGGCCGTGAGGCCAAAAAGCCAGAAGAGAGAGCGAGTTGTTGGGCTGGTATCGGAATTCGTTACCGATAGCCGGGGGCTCATGACAATCCAGGGTCGGATTTGGGTACCGTCTGTGGGCGGGACACTTACCATTTTGATGGAAGAGGCTCATCGATCGAAGTTCTTGATCCATCCCGGGGCCACTAAGATGTATTTGGACCTGAAAAGGGAGTATTGGTGGCCCTGTATGAAGAGGGATGTCGCATGGTTTGTAGAGAGATGCTTGAACTATCGCAGGGTTAAGGCCGAGCACCAGCGTCCACATGGTAAGCTGCAGCCGTTAGAGATTCCCGAGTGGAAATGGGAACATATTACCATGGATTTCATCACCAAATTGCCAAGGACTGCGAGAGGTGTCGATGCAATTTGGGTGATTGTGGACAGGTTGACGAAGAGCGCTCATTTCCTTGCTATTAGTGAGAGCTCTTCCGCGGAGAGGTTGGCTGAGATGTACATGAGAGAGGTGGTATCGCGGCATGGAGTGCCGATCTCGATTGTCTCAGATCGAGATGTACGTTTCACTTCCAGATTCTGGAAGAAGTTTCATGAGGAATTGGGTACAAGACTGCATTTTAGTACCGCATACCACCCACAGACTGACGGGCAGAGTGAGCGGACGATTCAGACGCTCGAGGACATGATCCGAGCATGTATGTTGGATTTCGGCGGGATTTGGGACACGTAATTGCCCTTGGCAGAGTTTTCCTACAACAACGGCCATCATTCGAGCCCTGGTATGCCACCCTTTGAGCTGTTGTATGGGAGGAGGTGTCGGACCCCCATTTGCTGGGGAGAAGTAGGGCAACGAGTGATGGGTAGTACCGAGATCGTGCTTCAGACGACAAAGTAGATTCAGCAGGCCAGGCAGAGGTTGTTGACCACCCAGAGTCGTCAGAAGAATTATGCGGACAGACGCCTGTCCGAGCTTGAGTTTCAGGTCGGCAACTTCGTGCTCCTGAAGGTCTCTCCTTGGAAAGGAGTGATTCGATTCAGGAAGAGGGGCAAGTTGGGACCCCGATATATTGGTAGCCTCCCATTTGGAGTTACCTACAGAGTTGGGTCAGATTCATGACACTTTCCACATGTCGCAGCTGCGGAAGTGTATAGCCAACGAGTCGGCGGTGGTGCCATTAGAAGATATTCAGGTGGATGTGAGCCTCAATTATGTTGAGAGACCAGTGGCGATTAGGGATCAGAAGATCAAGGTTTTAAGGAACATGGCGGTGCCTCTGGTGCAGGTCCAGTGGCAGCATCGGAAAGGGTCAGAGTTGACTTGGGAGCCGGAGCGTGAGATGCGGGAGCAGCATCCAGATTTGTTTGTAGAGTAAGACTTCGAGAGCGAAGTCTAATTCTAGTGGGGGAGAATTGTAACATCCGGATTCCAAGGTATAATATTTTATTCCTTTATATTTTGGAAGTTGAGAGGGGACTCGGCGAGTTAGTGTTTAGACTCGCCGAGTATGGTTGCGGATTCTTATCCGAGTTCACAGCTGGACTCAGCGAGTTCATGAGTGGACTCGGCGAGTCCATGCTGTTTAATGAAACCCTAATTTCCTGGGTTTGGGACCTATTTAAAGGCCCTTAGGGCCGTCATTTGCGACTACCAAACCCCAGAGAGAAACCCTAAGGGATCTAGAGCGTATGTGAGGAAGGAGAGGCCATTTATGATCATTTTGTTGGTGTAATTGCAAGAATGAGGAAACCAAGGCACGAGGATGCTGAAGGAGGTGTGATACTGGTGATTTCAGAGCTCATAGACTTCATCTTGAGGTATTTTTTCGGACCTTCTTCAGATTTGGTGTTGACTCCTAGAGTTAGGGTTTTCTAACCCCTTAGAGGATGGATTTGTGGAGCAATTGGTCCCTTCTCGAGTTCATGATTTGGATCTGGACTCAAAGAGGTCCAGAGACCTTAACCCTTAGGGCTTTTTGGAGTTATTTTGGTAGTCATGAACTTAGGATGCTATTTTGGGACTAAATCACCAACTAAGACCATCTAGATGCTATTTGAGTGTCAAGGTCTGAACTTTACGTGATTATCATGTTTGGGAAGGTCAGATCTATGGATTAATGGAATAGATCCGACCTCAGGAGGTCTATGGAGTTTGTGCATGGCATGAACTCGCCGAGTCCATAGATCAGACTCGGCGAGTAGGGTTAGGGTTTCCCGTAAACCACTCAGTGGGTAGACTTGCCGAGTTAGGGAAATAACTCAGTGAGTCAGAGGGGGATTAGAGGACTGGAGTTCAAGGCGGAACTCGCCGAGTTGTTCTTGACACTCGGCGAGTTGAGTCGGGGTGGCCCCGCGATTCATGCCAGGGGTGACTCGTCGAGCAAGGGGAGGAGCTCGACGTGCCAAGCAGGACTAAAGAATTACTGGACACGTGTAGACTCGCCGAGTCGCCCAAGTGCACTCGATGAGTCGGGTCAAAGTTTGACCGTTGACTTTTGTTGACTTTTAGGATTTGGTCAACAATGAAGTCTTTAAGCCAAGAGAGCGGTAAAATGGTCTTTTACCCTTCTGAGGGTGTTAAGAAAGGTATGAGCATAGTTATATTTATGAGAGTATTTACTTTATGTGATTAGGCGGAGGCTATATCATATTTCTACCGAGTCAGAGACTTACCGAGACACTTGAGGTGAGTCTTCTCACTATACGTACCTAGAGTGGTATTATATGTTGACCAGAGGGTGTTATGTGTTATGTATGAGATTATGTGCTATGTGTTATATGTACATTGTATGATGATTATAGACCGGACCTAAGGGTCCAACGATACAGACCGGGCCGGAGGGCCTAACGAGCTATGACCGGACCAGAGGGTCCAACGAGCTACGGGACTGGAGGGTCCCGCTGAGACACATCGACCGGAGGGTCGTATTATAGCCTTGAGTGGCGTATGTGTCGTATGCGGTATTTTCGGGAACTCACTAAGCATTCATGCTTACAGTTGTTGTGTTATGTGTTTCAGGTACTAGCGAGAACCGTGGAATGGCGCCGCCGTGACTCGTACACACTTGAGAGAGAGTTTGATTTTTATGATCTTGGGAAATGTTATGTTTCAAAAACTACTTATGGAAATATTTGAGAATATTTTTATATGAACTTGGTTGATGAAAAATAAAAATTTTGTTTTGAAAATTACGTTGTTACAAGTACTTTTGTATCGGTTTTATGATCATCTTAAGGATTAAGAACCATATCACAATTGATCCTCTAAGGACATCTTAGTGCACTGGTATGGCTAAGAAGAGGAATCAGAAATTGTTGAAATGGTTAAATTAAAAGGATGATTCATACTTCGTTCCAAACTCAAGTCTTAGAATCGTACTCCAAGATTGTGAATTAAGTGACACATATTCATCAAATGTGAAGTAGAAAATTATTTTCCTACTCTTACACATTTGAATTTAGTATGTTGTGATGTCTTGAAGAAGCCAAAGACCAACTAAGAACAAATGTGTGTAATGTTTTGTGCTGACATAGACACACACTAACTCTTGGATATTTGTTTATCAAGACAGGTTCTTGATAAGAGAATCTAATATGTCAAGAGGTCAGTGGGAGTCGGAAGATCTTGAAAGGATTCAAGAATTAATCAAGAGTAAACACTAGCGCACGACTTGAGGTTTGTAACCTATCGTGTTGACAAAATTCTATTTCTTTGTCATTCTAATTGAGTGATTATGCATATGAGTTCTACGAGTTCTCAATAGACTGCATAAGGTAAACACCTTGTTCAATGAAAGTATAATGACTGGCATAGGTGAGCTGCTAGATAACTTGGAAGAAATGGTGGGACCCTTGATGGCAAGAAATTAAGAATGGACAAGTTTTGTCCATAAGAGGTTGAATTTGCCACAAACATTATCTTTCGATTATGGTAATGGCAAATTCAGATGGATAGGAACACATACACCATAAAATCTAAGTGTCATAAGGTTTCTCTCCTTCATGAAAATGATTGTGAGGAAACGCTTTCACTAAGAGAGATTTTAAGGAGATAGCAACTATGTAAATTGCATTCTCAAATTCGATTATGATTACGGCATCCCTTTTTCATAGTTCGAATTGTGAGATTTGGCAATTAGTTTGAACATTTAGGACTTAGTAAGATAAGTTTTGAATTAGTTTAGACACACATATAAGGTATCTAAGGAAACGTGTATGATTTTGTGAAGCTTAGATAAAGGCTTATCAAAGCATATCGTATTAGAAACAATGAACTTTGGAAGTCAATAAGTATTTATTCATAGAAGTTTAGTTGGTTTCTAAATACGCATCAAAGCTAGTGGGAGCATAAGGGTTATGCTGGAATGAATATAATCGTCATGTTAGTGGGAGCATGCTTATTATTTAAGTATTGCAAGTTGGCAATATTAATTATAGAAAAAACAAAAGTTTCACTTTGCAAGGTTGCAGGGGTTGAAGAGATGTTTTTTTTGCTATAATTATGGGAGAGAATATTATGCTTCATTTCAAATCTAAAGAATTAGATTGTGGAATTTTAATAAATTTAGTCAAGGATACATAGTGTGCTCTTAAATTTCGATTATGATTATGGCATCCCTCTTCATAGTTCGAATTGTGAGAACGTAACACATAAAATATTATGGCAGAAGATTGATAAAGTATTGTATCTTTATAAAAGACATTACGCATCGTGTCCCATACACTTCGGGTATAGGATCGATTGCAAGTGCTATAATATTTGACCATTCTAAAATTTTCCAAATGTCTAGCGCATTAAGAGGGAAAAAGGACAAGAATCGGTTTTGACTAAGATAATTAAACAACTATCAAAGGACGATCCAAAGTTCGCTGAAGATTGGTTGCTTGTGAGTAGTTGGAAGTATGGTATTGGATGGACCATATCGACATTATTATGAATAGATAAGATTCTATTAAGAATGAGTTGTCATATGGCAAATATGGAAATGTTTCCATATTGGGAGTTGGATATTGAGAATCTATGTCTAGATTAGAAACTTTTATGCAAGAAGGATGTTCAAAGGAATGTACTTTGAGTGAGAGACATTGTAACACTCGTGTTTCTAGCCTAGGCATTTATATTGAGTTGATAGTCTAGGTTAACCTTTGTAACTCATTTTGAAGAAATGAAAAGGAATTATGTGAATATTATGTGAATTATGTGTTTTATGCTTAATTATTAGGGCTTAATTAATTAAGAATAAAAATAAGCGCCAAAATTAAAGTGTGATATAAGCCCGATATCTTTACATAAAGTTGTAGTGGTCGAAACAAGGATTTCGGGGATATAAAGAATACCAAAATCCGAGTTATAACGAAGAAGTTATGACCTGTCGAAGTTTCGCGACAAAACCGACACGGTGCTGAATGTCGTAAAAAGTGAGTTTTCGATAAACTACTTTTTAGCCTTAGTAATCTAAACGAAAGTCGTAGTATTCGTTAAACCG
Source organism: Lactuca serriola (assembly GCF_051521515.1). NCBI lineage: Eukaryota > Viridiplantae > Streptophyta > Magnoliopsida > Asterales > Asteraceae > Lactuca > Lactuca serriola. Next base: position 108,055,340 of record NC_136414.1, read on the forward strand.
AGAAGTTCGATAAAATGAACACCCAAATATGACTTCGTATGAGGAAGTTATGATTTTTCGAAGTTTCAGCGTAGCAGTAGACAACTAAAAACTCGAATTTTAGATCGAGCTATTTTTAGCCGACACAACCTAAACGAGAATTGAAGGTCTCGTCGTTAGGAGCACAATGGTAAAATTCTGACGAAAACGGACGTCGGATGAAGAAGTTATGAATTTTTAACGGATTTCCTGCCCGGTCTGTTAAAAATAATAATAATATAAAATTTAAATTCAAAATTAGCCGATGAAGTCTAAACGGAAGTTGTAGATCGAAATTTTAGCTACGCGTGCATATAAAGAACGTCAAAAATGGAGCTCGTATGCGAAAGTTATGGATTTTAGAAGTTTTGGCGCGAAAATCGAGAAAAAATCGCATAGTCACACTTTGCCACGTCACCCTCGCCTCGCATGCGCCACGTGTCCTGCTGAGTCACCCGAGCTGCTGAGTCATCCGGGCACATGGCCTTATCCGAAGTGGTCCAGTGAAGATCCGACGCGTGCCTTCTCCCTCGTGTCCGAACCCTCGCAGAAGCCACGAGCTTCCCTCATCGGATCCGGACTTCAGTCCAATCACAGGCCGCCAGCAGCCCCTTCGCACACGCAGCCCTCATGCAAGTCTCCCCCCTTTGAAGCCTCTCAGCTGTCGGATCAGAAGACTTCTCAGCCGTCCGATCAGAAGCTCCCCTCTATAAATAGAAGGGTGCGAACCCTCCCGGCTAGAATTTAGAAATTGGCAATTTTGGCCCCCTTTTTCACTATTTTGGCTATTTTCACATCCCCCAAAGCCCCGATACTTATTCCAAAGCCCGGAATACTCCACGAAGTGCCCGAGAAGCCCAGAAAATTTATCTTTTCGGTTTCGAAGCCCGACTTTTGTAGAGCCCGGTTTCTCAATAAAACTCCTGGTTTTATTAGAAACGATCGTTTTAGGAAACGAATTGCTGCCCGATTTTCATCAAAACATTTGAGTTTATAGTTACTTTCAATTTACACATAGATATGAAGTATTTAACTTGAAATACGTGTTATGTGTAAATATGCTAATTGTTTATTCGAGGTGACTGTTGAAGTGATGTTTTATACATGTTTTAAACTGTATATGCTTTTTATCTACAAAGTATGTTAGGTAGAACATGGGTAGATGAAATAGTTGATGCGTGTTAAAATGGTGAGAGGCCTCGATGTTGTTGTTGTTGTTGTTGTTGTAGTCATCTAGCGGAGTATAGATGACCACCACATACTTTCTAGATAGTCCAGTGGAATACTAGCAGGTTCGCAACTTGTAGGTGTTGATGAATTAAATGTTCATTGGCGTACTCCATCCCCCTCATGGTTTCCTTAAGGACATGTATGGCTGAGGAAACCCCTTAGTAGTAGTGTCCATCCTGATGATAATCCTTAGGCTAGGTCCCTTGTGATAGGTGTTTAGGGACGTAAAGTGAGGACAACGGGAATGGATAATCAGGGTTATTGTTGATTGGTGAACTTAATAAGTATATTATTATTGTGGGTTGAAAACCCTATATGCTCACCAGGCTCCCAAGCCTGACCCACTCAGTTTTATGATTACAGGTAGTGGACCCCGAGCATAGTCGGAGGACGACGAGAGATTTTTGGATTATAGGCTAGTAGTTGTAAATAACTGTTGAAAGGCTTATAATGTCTTGTTTATGCTTTTGACTTGTATCGGAACATGACATCCCGAGGTTTTGATATATATATGGAAAATATATACCTTCTTAATGAAGGATTTTGATAAACTTTTATCATATGTTGTTTGGGGACCAATTCCGCAACATCTTTTAAAAAGATTTCTCTGATTTTATTTTAAAAAGCATAAATTAAATCGGTTTTTTCTGGCCGAGAAATTAGGGGATGTCACAGACATCATATCTATAGAATTGTTTATGATAGAGATTGGCCAAGTCTTGATGATTTTGAGATATGAGTTTTCGAAAGGATCATTGCATAAAATATTAGAATCTAGCATATTCTATAAGTGGCAAGAATTTGATATTCTTATACTTATGATAAGGATTGGGAGTTGTGAAATGACTATGATTGGAAATGTAACACCGTAAATTTCAAAACAATTTTTCATTTAAAAATAATCATTTAATTCTTAAAAACACGTTTCTTAAAATCTAATTCATAATCGAATTAAGAAACATAACTCCATTTTCACTTGCATAATAAACCAGGATCCTCAAAACATGACTCTTTCTCTGGTGTGTATAATCGAGCCGGTGCCGTCCCGTGATCCCGAGAGAAACCTGAAACACATAACACAAAACACTGTAAGCACGAAGCTTAGTGAGTTCCCCAAAATACCACACATAACACATATTAGCCACTCGAGGCTATAACTTTGTGGGTCCGTGGTCCCTACTCTGTGAACCTTCCGGTTCTAACTCTGTGGACCTTCCGGTTCTAACTCTGGGAACCTTCCAGTTCTAACTCTATAAACATGCACAACATAAATCACATAGAAATAATGCAGTACAACACATAACATACATAGCATAAAAATACTCTATCACATAACTCTGGTTACCTACTCAAGGTAAAGTATAGTGAGAAGATTCGTCTGACAATCAGAAAGCAATTATCTACAGATGCGAACCTCGGACTCGCCACCGCCTAACACATAAGGCAAATACCTCTAATTAATACTCGAAGTCCCAAATCTAATTAACCGGCGATTACTCTTTCCCTCTCTAGTCAGGTAATGGGTAAAAGACTATTTTACCCCTCCCTGACCTCTATTACCTCTGTTGACCAAAACTCCCAAAGTCAACATAAGACAACTCAAGTCAACGGTCAACACTGACCAGACTCGGCGAGTACACAAGAGTGACTCGGCGAGTCCATGCGGGTTCTCTAAATCCTTTTTAATCCTCTTAGACACGACGAGTTCCCTCTCCACTCGCCGAGTTACTCGGCAACGAATCGTGGGGCAACCCCGACTCGACTCGTCGAGTCTGCCTATGGACTCGGCGAGTTGCTCCCATGACAACCCTCATCTGACCTTCTGAGGTTAGATCTGCTTCACCAAACCATAGATCTAACTCCCTCAAAGCCAATAACCACGAAAAGGTCGAACCTTGGGCACTCATGCAAGGTTCTACAAGCTCATTTGGGTGAAACCCTTCATTACATAACAACCCTAGCTCAAAACTCCAATTAGAATGCATAAAGGAGGATGGAATGGACTCTTTGGACCTCTTTGGGTCCAGATCTATGGCTTCACACTCAATGGGACACTATACTCCACAAATCAAGCCATAAAAGAAGCTAGAAAACCCTAAAATCACCAATCTTACCCAAAACAGAAAAGGGAGAACAATTTGATACCTCTATGGTGAAGATGCAAGCTCAGAAGCTCTAAATCGACACCCCCCTTGACCTCCCTTTGCTGGAAATGACTACTCCATTGCACAACCACCTCAAGAATGATCCAAAATGGCTCTCCTTCACTCTCTCAGCTCTCTGGTTCGATAGGAGTCTCTCAAAGGTGTAGGTGGGCACCACTGAAGGCCATAAGGGCCTTTAAATAGGTCCCAAACACGGACAATTGGGGTTTTCCTTGACAGCACCGACTCGTCGAGTCCCTTCATTAAATTGGTCTCGCCGAGTCTCCTCATTCCCCAATATAAAATACTCAAATTCCCATACCTGGATATCCGGATGTTACAATTCTCCCCCACTTGAATTAGATTTCGTCCCCGAAATTACTCCTGAACCACCTAAAACTTAAATCATTAACCCGAAAGGCACCACCGAAATGATCCTCATACCGCCCGGATATCTTTCTCTAGAGACATCCAAAATCACATGGAACCTCCAAAACAAAGTCTAAACCAACACTTTCGCCGCTAGAAATATGCCTTCCCAATAACCGGAAACTCTAGTGGCCTGAACCGCCTCCAGACCTCTTACTCGAGCGATCACCATGATAATTGCTCCTCGAATAACAACCCTTCTTTCTCAATGGTTTTCCGATTCTCATGCGACCATATCCAACAACCTACTATCTCTCCTCCAAACTGATCATGCCATAACTGACGAACCCCACCCCTGCGAATAAAAGGGTTCACACTCCATCGGGGCACATCTTCTAAAACTGCTATTAGAAACCATCCGAACAAAAATCCCGACACTCTGCCCTCAGACACAAAAGCATAACCATGCTTGCTCAGAAGTGTCCTCAATATCTCATTCATAAGCCTTCTCTCTAAATTCCATATCTCTTTTAACACCACACGAGGTCCGACCTCAGCCGAAAAATTAAACCTCCACGGTTACCCATAATCATGATCCAAAATGTCTCACTGAATTCCTCCTTGCATCAACTATCTCAGCCCAATGGCACACCAGTCACGAAATTCTCATTAACTCATACAAGGACTGCAACCTAACCTAAGATCAACTCAACCCCGACCTCGGATGTTAGCTGCGCACGCGATATCTCTTGCACCCGAGTACTGACCTATATAGGTAAAAATATCCGACGATAAGAATACCTCCCATCCGAGAATTTACCTCAGAAGTCTAGAATCTCATCTCGTTATCCTCCCACTATCAAAGCCAAACTCAACTCGAGAGTTTGGGTCCGACCCAAAGTTGAAACCCCGTGTCCCAATAAAACATTAATCTCATGACTCACTCTACGCCCCGCGCGAATACCATTTCCCAATTTCCTCATGCTGCGACAAACACAACTCAACTCAACTCAAAATATAATAATTCCCGAAAGAGAAGGAGACCCCCGCCTCGCTCCTCGCCTAACCACCAAGCTTCAACAACTCGATACTAGGCTACTCGGGCCTAAAACTCCTCTGCATCATACTCTGATCGGAGAACACTTCATCAACACACTCTCTTGCCGCCAAGAATACTACGGCTCCTCAACATCACCAAAAGCTTCTGAACAGTGAGTACTACGGCTCCCCGTAGCATCACAACACCCTCTAACCAGTGAATACTACAGCTCCCCGTGGCATCACCACACCCTTTAACCAGTGAATACTACAGCTCCTCGTAGCATCACAACATCCTCTGACTAGTGAATACTACGGCTCCCCGTAGCATCACAACACTCTCTGACTAGTGAATACTACGGCTCCCCGTAGCATCACAACACTCGATCCCATTACCCCATAATCTAATTCTTATACCACACCACACTATGTCCACTAGCTCATGCTTCGCGGACTATCATAGTTATCTACACACACTTGCCCCAATTATGCATCATAAATTATGACGACAATCGTCATAATAAAATACCTCTTTCTTCAGAAAATCCACATTCTTAAATAATCCTTCCTGATGACAACTCCCAAGGCTCCCACTGGAACCATAGATACTTGATACACCACAAGTCGTCTCAACTCAAGATTCTCGAATAACTCCAAAATCAAGATATCATACCTGGATACCTCGGAACACCCCAACAGAACATCACAAGATCCTACCACAACCACTGATCTCCTGCCCCAAGCATCATATAGATACAATGATACATTTGCTCTGAACCCCATAATTAGATCTTCATTTTTCCCAATGCGCAACTTCGGTGTATCCAAATACTCAATTGGAACACGAGAAAATGCTAACGCTACAGAATACGCTGATAATTCTCCGAAACCCTTTTTCCTACCGCTCAAAATCCAAGCAAGAATACGCATACGGACCCGGGAGTTGGCTGCTCAATCATTCTCTACCTACTTGCAACGACCCTGACCACTACCAGGTTCCTGACCATTGACCACCTGCCGTGGAGACATTCATTCTTCTCAAACAAGTACTTCCTGCATTAGCTCACTCTGACCCTTTCCTCGATCACCAATAACTCTGGTCTCATGAATTCTTACCGCATATCTCTATACCCCACTTATAACCGCTCTTGACAAATCTCTGCTTTCTTCCATATGGTACCCGGTTCTCCCCCATTCAGGGTTCGAACCATCACCAATTGGCACACAACCATCCCACAAACTATTTTCACCAGCAAAATCGCACCTGCCCCTGGAAAGTGCTACGCAACGCCCGATAATCCCCTTTAAGGAAATCAATCGATCTCATATACTCTGAACCTCAGATGAAATCCTCAAGAACTTCTCGTCACGACTGCCTCTAGTCGTTCCAAGTCTCGTACCAATCCAATACCAAACAACTCAATTGTCCAATAACATCACTGACTCATAGACTGAACCACGAAATCATCATACTCCCCCACCTCGACGCATCAACCAACGTTCCAACACATGGATCATCCCAAGAACAGGGACCCACTCCCATATTCAATACCCAACATAGATAGAAAAAAAACCACTGCACTGATAAACTCGACTGGACTCCCCACTGATACCACTACAATACGCCCTACTATACTCAAATAGGTGTAACGTGGTCCTCGACTATCTCAGTCCCAACTGACTATCTGCTCATGATAAATCACTGCCTTGCGGCACACATGCTGCCTGATACTCTGGTGGAAAATCATCATCCATGACAACCTGTAGGGTTTACCCCCAAACCCAAAACTTAAACATCATGCCTCTCATGTTTCGCACACGAACATAAATAGCACCACCCAGGTCATAGAAGGTGACATCTCCTCTATCGACTGATTGCTCAACTCATACCGAAATTCTCCCCTCCCTCTGACTCCTTACCAAAATACTCTGAAAGGCTCTCGACCTCCCTCTCAAGGGATGCCTCTTCGAACTCAATCATGGCCCACAGGCCTAAAACCCATAGCGTCCAATCTGTACCTCATCAATCATGACCGGATAACCGGAGAACCACAAGCATCATTCACTACGAACCATGGTACTCATCCCATGACATCTCTTCTCAATATGCTCCGGTGTATGGTACCCGACCCATAGCATCATTCCTCCATCAACTCCGATGTATGGTACTCGAACCATTTCATCACTCCTCCATCCGCTCTGATGTATGGTACTCGAACCATAACATCACTCCTCAATCCGCTCCGATGTATGGTACTTGAACCATAACATCACTCCTCAATCCACTCCGATGTATGGTACTCAAACCATAACATCACTCCTCAATCCGCTCTGATGTATGGTACTCAAACCATAACATCACTCCTCAATCTGCTCCGATGTATGGTACTCGAACCATAACATCACTCCTCAATCCATTCCGATGTATGGTACTCAAACCATAACATCACTCCTCAATCCGCTCCGATGTATGGTACTCGAACCATAACATCACTCCTCAATCTGCTCCGATGTATGGTACTCGAACCATAACACCACTCCACAATCCGCTCTGATGTATGGTATTCGAGCCATAACATCACTCCTCAATCTGCTCATTAGAACCTTCAGAATACTCCCTGTATCAAGTATGGGTCCTCTGCTTTCAGTAGTACGGGCCTATACTACCTGCCACATCTACCCATACTTTCCACAAGGACTATCCCGGAGCTCCTAAGTAGCTGCTCGACCTTCTCGTTCACCAATCCCGTCGCGCGTGCTTGCTCCCCCAGTGAAATTCTCTACTCTGCCAGCGCACTCATCTGGATAAGGTTACTCCTTAGGCTCTTCCTAGATTCCCACACTTCTCTGCCATCCGCTGCTGAAGAGCTCCTAATAATGCCAGCCATCTACCTCCTGAATATCGTCATATTCACTTAGTAGCTGACTCCCATCATTGAGTGCTCCACAAAGCACGAAGCAAGCAGCATTCGGGCATTGAAGTGTCCCCTTCAGCACGAAAAACCTCCTTAGGTTATTATCCGCTCGCTTTCCTCATACGTGATGGATATCACTGAACGCTAACAACTCTGCCCCATGTGGGCATCTGGCTACCCTCTCGGCAAGCTCCTCATATGCTCATAAAGATACCTCTTCCATATTACTCCCCTACTCGAATCCCCTAAAAAAATTCCTGCTGGACACTCTCGCTCAACACATACTCGAAAGCACATCACATATAATAGCAACCCTAGGCTAAGGCATCACAAATCAGGCCACTCTAGTCCTAACATATGAATTGCCTAGCCTGTCTCTAGCATGCATAATATCTCATAAAATGTATCACAAATATCTCATAACACAAAATAAGGGTGTTTTGGGAAATCACCGTTCGGGCTCTGGCTGATTGTACAAACTGCTCTTCTTGCTTTCTCTTTGAAACTCTTATTCGCTTTATAAAAACACATTTCTTTTTGAAAAATTGTCTTAAATCCTCAGTTTGAGTCCAGATTTACCCGAAGGTGCATCCGAATCCCTCAAACCAAGGCTCTGATACCAACTTGTAACACCGTAAATTTCAAAACAATTTTTCATTTAAAAATAATCGTTTAATTCGTAAAGACACTTTTCTTAAAATCTCATTCATAATCGAATTACAAAACATAACTCCATTTTCATTTTCATAATGAACCAGGATCCTCAAAACATGACTCTTTCTCTGGTGTGTACAATCGAGCCGGTGCCGTCCCGTGATCTTGAGAGAAACCTGAAACACATAACACAAAACACTGTAAGCACGAAGCTTAGTGAGTTCTCGAAAATACCACACATAACACATATTAGCCAATCGAGGCTATAACTCTGTGGGTTCGTGGACCCTATTCTGTGAACCTTCCGGTTCTAACTCTGTGGACCTTCCAGTTCTAACTCTGTAAACATGCACAACATAAATCACATAGAAATAATGCAGTACAACACATAACATACATGTCATACAAATACTCTATCACATAACTCTGGTTACCTACTCAAGGTAAAGTATAGTGAGAAGCATCACCTGGCAATCAGAAAGCAATTATCTGCACATGCGAAACTCGGACTCGCCCCCGCCTAACACATAAGGCAAACACCTCTAATTAATACTCGAAGTCCCAACTCTAATTAACCGTCGATTACTCTTTCCATCTCTAGTCAGGTAATGGGTAAAAGACCATTTTACCCCTCCCTGACCTCTATTACCTATGTTGACCAAAACTCCCAAAGTCAACATAAGACAACTCAAGTCAACGGTCAACACTGACCAGACTCGGCGAGTACACAAGAGTGACTCGGCGAGTCCATGCGGGTTCTCTAAATCCTTTTTAAACCTCTTAGACACGACGAGTTCCCTCTCCACTCGTCGAGTTACTCGGCAACGAATTGCGGGGCAACCCCGACTCGACTCGTCGAGTCTGCCTATGGACTCGACGAGTTGCTCCCATGACAACCCTCATCTGACCTTCTGAGGTCAGGTCTGCTTCACTAAACCATAGATCTAACTTCCTCAAAGTCAATAACCATGAAAAGGTCGAACCTTGGGCACTCATGCAAGGTTCTACAAGCTCATTTGGGTGAAACCCTTCATTACATAACAACCCTAGCTCAAAACTCCAATTAGAATGCATAAAGCAGGATGGAAGGGACTCTTTGGACCTCTTTGGCTCCAGATCTATGGCTTCACACTCAATGGGACACTATACTCCACAAATCAAGCCATAAAAGAAGCTAGAAAACCCTAAAATCACCAATCTTACCCAAAACAGAAAAGGGAGAACGATTTGATACCTCTATGGTGAAGATGCAAGCTCAGAAGCTCTAAATCGACACCCCCTTGACCTTCCTTTGCTGGAAATGACTACTCCCTTGCACAACCACCTCAAGAATGCTCCAAAATGGCTCTCCTTCACTCTCTCAGCTCTCTAGGTCGATAGGAGTCTCTCAAAGGTGTAGGTGGCCGCTAATGAAGGCCATAAGGGCCTTTAAATAGGTCCCAAACCCGGACAATTAGGGTTTTCCTTGACAGCGCCGACTCGGCGAGTCCAAATACCCCACTCGTCGAGTCCCTTCATTAAACTAGTCCCCAAAACGCGATCCTACTCGACGAGTTGAGGCATTAACTCACCGAGTCTCCTCATTCCCCAATATAAAACACTCAAATTCTCATACCTGGATATCCGGATGTTACAGGAAATGTGTTCATTTTATCCATTTCACAAAGTAAGGACCATAAGTAAACATTGTGTGCATGCTAAGAGCATAGGACAATTGTTGTAAGAAGTTGATTACCCTAAACAACAAATAATGAGTAATCAATATGGTGTTTAAATAAAATGTTTTATTTATACCCAAAGTTTGGGGCCATATGGGATTAGTATTATTCTTGTGTTTCACTTTGCATGTTTTGACTTCCTGAATAAATAAATTATTTCAGAATAATCAAATTATTCGAACGGTCCACAATCGTTCATATGTTGGAAGTAGGTATGAATGAAGACTGTCATGAATTGGTTTGTAGATTGTCTAAAGTGTATTAGACATAGCAAAGGTTTGCTACAACGTTCGTGAGTACTTATGAATATGATTTTGAGCATTGGATTAAACCCACGCTCACAAGAATCACTTCATGGATTTTATCACGAGTGATTGTGAGTCGATAATATTGTATATTCTTGAAACCTAGACGTGTGAGTTGTTATTTCGTGGTCGGTTACACATTGATGATAAGTAAACGCACCAGTAACTTGGTGTTATAAAACTTATTGTTGTGTGTGATTCAATGAGTAAATACAAGCAAGAATTGAGTCGAAGTTTATCCGTTCCTTTTATCCAAAGTGGGATAAAAGTGATATATTTGGGCCCCTCGATGATTTAGTGATGACACCCTAAGCGCTTGGCCAAGCCGGGACTAAGTTGATGTGTTCAACTGTAGTCTGTTGTCAGTCATCATAAATCGGAAATCGGGAAACAACACATAGACTGAGAGAATGATTTAAATCCTTGTCTCAATCTATACGATATCTAGAATGGAGGAATATATGATCCCTTATCTAAAGGACGCGCTTCTGATAGGATCAGAGTTGACAGTAGCTTTTGAAAGCTACGATTGTGGATCATGATCTGAAGTCATGCACATAATAGTTATTAGACTTATCCAAGTGGGAGACTGTTGGATTGGTGTCCAAGTCCATAACTATTTTGGTATGTACTTGACCTGATGGTGCATGGTCCTTTTGGGTTGCCTTCACCAAAGCAACTTGATAGGATGAATTATGGAGAAAGAGAGAGAGAGAGAGAGAGAGAGAGAGAGAGAGAATTAATTATGATTTATTAATATATTATGAGTATAATATATTAAAGGAGAAATCATATTGTTTAATTAATATTAGTCAATAATTAATTAAGAATTAATTTTATGGCTAAAAGATATTAATTAAACTTAAGTGACTAGAACTGTCAATTGTGTGATAATTGAATATTGGTCTAATGGACTCCATAGAGGATGGAGTGGATGAATTCTATGGGGAAACCCATTAGAAATCATCCAAGGCCTTTAAGGAGGGAGTCGATTGGTTGCTTAGGGCCTAAGCAGTCAAATTAGGGTTTCCTTGTTAGATAACCCTAATAGCCTCACTATTTAAGGACCCCTAGGGCACCAAAAACGTGGCTAAGAGTCTCCTTAAGGTTTCCAGCCGTTTTTGGGTGTCTCCTCCCTTCTCATTCTTCATCCTCTTGCTCTTGGTGTTTGTGAGCCATTACAGGAGTGACACTTGTGACTCTAAGCTTTCTAAAGCCATTACAAGGAGGATTTGATATTGTTATTACTACATAACAATCAAGGTAAGATCTAAACCCCATTCTCATGTTAATATTGATTATCACATGCTAAATCTAGGGTTTAAAGTCTTGGATGAATTTCATGTACAATAGAGAAACCTAGATCCAAGCTTTAGGGTTTGCATGAGCACATAGGATGTTCTTATGGCTAAAACCCATCAAACAGGACAGCTTCGTCTCCAATGCCCCTTCTCTTGGAAATAAAAGAAAATGGACTCTTTTGGAATGACACAAGGAACTATCTCAGAGTTTACCTTTTCTGGATCTCCAGTGTCATCACTTTCAATATCCATTGAAGTTTGGGAGTTTGATTCACCAGAAAAATTTGCTTGACCAGCACGCCAAATCATTGCTGATTCAACAGCTATAAGCAAATAGGTGAGATCAATGAGGGTCACGTCGTGATCCATCGTATAGTACTCTCTAATGAACTCACTATATGATTCAGGAAGTGACTGAAGAACCCAGTCAACAGCCAATATCCCTGAGATATCGACACCCAACACCCTTAACCTATCAATGTGTGACTTCATCTCTAAGATGTGTGCACACATAGACTTTCCATCTTCATGCTTAATTGCCAAAAGGGATTGAGTGAGCTTGAATTTTTCAAGCCTTTGAACTTGTGGGTCAGGGAGAACAATTAGAGGAGGTGGAGGTAGTGAAGCATGACTCTCATTTCCTTGATCGTGTCTTGGAACATCATCTTCATATGGAAAGCTTGTTCCAAAGGATTTGGGAAGACCATTGTTAGATTTAGACATCTACAAAACGGGAGAAAATTCAATTTAAGTTGACTAGAATTCTTGATGTAACACCCAAATGAAACATCAAGGCTAGGATCCAACACAATACTCTACAACCTAGAAGAAGGATGTCGTAATCTAGTCACGGAATATTTGAAGGTAGGTAAATGAAGATTTACCAATTTCCACCATAAAAAAAGAAAAGGAACTTTAAGTTTTAAATGAATTGAAACTCCTAGATCTTTTGAGATTCATTGAACTTTTCAATGGCATGTTTAAATCTCGATTATGCCCTTCAAGTTTGCGACTGGAATGTCGAGGATCACAAACAAGGTGTGAATAACCATGCGAATCACTTGGTGCACTCAACATCTTGCTCACCTAATCAATGTGTCAGTTAACCATACACGCTTCATTGATCTATGCCAGACATCGAATCACCCTTCGCTACCAATGTCATCCCCAAATTAGTGTGTCGGTTAACCACACACGCTCCACTAATGTTTGACAAGGGTACGAAGTGTAATTTCATGGATTAGCATATAATTTCACATTTTATCTAAACTAACTATGAATTGGGAATTTGTAAAAGCATTTAGTTACTTTGTACTTCATTATACTTATAATGGAAGGTTTATGTCCTATCCTACCCATTCGACTAACGACCCTCCACTAGTCAAGAGTGCAGTGGGTAAGAGTGGATACTCATTCAATAACCATTTTATAGGAAATTTCCTTAAACACCCCTTATAGACCAGCGTCGTGAATGAGGCCTACTAACGGTAAGACTGACTATTTACTCATACATATATATATATATAATATTAGACTTTTAATGTTATATATAGTATAGGGTGTATTTTACACTTTTAAAATACTAGGTGGTTCAATTTAGTAAATTATACTTTTTATTTAATTAAATGTAAACCAAAAATTTATGGGTTTATTAAAGCTCTTTTAATTATACACTTTAATTAATTAATAAAACCATGAGGGTGTAATTTGAACTTTTCAAAATACTAGAGTTTTAGAATTTAAATATTACATAATTAAACTATTAATCAAAATTTTAAATTCCAAAACTTGAGGGCAAGTTTTGAAACATTTCAAAACATTATGGTTTAGAATTTAAATATTTCAAAATTAAACTTTTAATCAAAATTTTAAATTCCAAAACTTGAGGGCAAGTTTTGAAACTTTTCAAAACATTAGGGTTTATATTGAAACTTTTCAAAATTACTAGGTCAAATATTTGTCTATTAATAATCCTATATTATCTATATTTAACCAAATCCATCAATTTTGAGAAGGATAAACATTCCAAACATAAAAAATCGATTTTAGGCAATAAAAACGAGTTTTGGTAATTATCCCCATCAAAATCTGGCCAGAAATTAGAAAATCCAGTCAACAGAACATCCAACTCGTCGAGTCCTTTTTGAAACTCGTTGAGTTCATGCAACTCGTCGAGTTCCTCAAGCAGTGAGAAAAAATTTTCGATTTGCAGATCTTTGGCAGTCCAATTATGCATCTATTCAATAGAAAAATGACTTAGGCTCTAATACCACTGATGGGTTTCGAGCAATACATCAATCCTATTGTGTACATGCAAATCCTAATAGCCTTTGGATCTAGTTTGTCTAATGAACATGCAATTGAATATTCAAAGCTATAAACCCTAGATCCAGCATACAATTAATCATATTAACATAATATAGGGTTTAGATCTGACATTTGATTGTTATATAGAAATAACAATCTAATCCTTGGCTTCAGAAAGCTTAGTGTCTCAAGTGTTGCACCTCTAATTGAGTCACAAACACCAATAAGCAACAAGATGAAGAAGAGAAGAGAGAGGGGAGACACCAAAAACGGCTGGAAACCCTAATCTAAGAGTTAGCCACGTTTTTGGTGCATAGGGGGCCTTTATATACATTTAGGCTATTAAGGTTCACAACTAGGAAACCCTAATGTGACTGCTTAAGCCCTAAGAAACCCATGGACTCCTTTAACATATCCCTTGGACGAATTCCTTATGGGCTTCCCATAGGATTCGTCGAACCTATATTATTTAGGTAATCCATAGCCCAATTGAAATTATCTTATAATTACAAATCCAGTCCCCCTAAGTTTAATTAATCTCTTTTAGCCACAAAATTAATTCTTAATTAATTCTTGTCACACCCCCGAACCAGACGGCGGAAACATCCGAGGGCTGTTGTGACTCAATTGAATACCATCATAGTGAATATACATGAAACATAACATCATTCGTCACCATGCATTGAAATAGTACAACTGGTAGCGTTTACATTGAGTACATTGTTTCATAACATTACATTCCCAAAAGTAGATCGTTCGATACTAGTTAAACAAACAACAAAACATCACTGAGTACATTTTTCCCTTCACTTTACCTATTACCTGAGAATACAAGTATTTTGAAAAACGTCAACATATGAAATGTTGGTGAGTTCATAAGTAATGTTTGAAATATAATGTTTTGTATTGTTTTGAAAACCACCAGAAAATCCGATATTTTCTGAAAATAGTATAGTATAAAAGGTGTGAAGATCCGTAAGTATGCTTGTTTGTTTCTATATAAAAAAAATTGTTAAACTTGGTATGCATCTCGTAGGTGTATGAATTGAAAACCCTAGGAAAACCTGATGTTTTCCTAATACTTTGAATTACACATTTTATATTTTGTTATACCGTTACAACGTGTGTATTCGATGAGTCCAGGTGACATTGGATTAATTATGGATTGTGAATTGTTATAAACACGCATTAATGAAAACGACTAGTTTACAAATATACAAACGATCCCTTAGGCGTCGTTCGTACTATTCACTTAATCCAACCACCCTGACTTCTCATAGCCCCACAACCGAGGAGAAAAAGAGGGTGCGAAGCCCCCGATATTTCCATAAGTCGTTCAAGGCTATCGTGAATGCGAAGGGCCCTTGGCCCGGCCCGCATTGGTGAATTCTTGACTTTACTGGCAGTACCAAAGGACCCTTGGGGCCCAACAGCACAAAATCCATTGAAAGTCCTTTTACACGGAATTAAGTCATATTAGACCCAACAACATGTAAGCGAGTTTCCTTCGGGCCTAAAGATCATGTCATTGGGCTAGCTAAGCCCAACAAGCACGATTTGAAACTCTCGGGCCCAAAGATGGTGTATCGACGTCTGGTGAATTCCCACGTGTGTATTGACTTCCCTAAATTTACGCTTGTGTATTGTAGTGTCGTCGTGTATAGATTTCGGATTCATTATTGATTCGAGACCGAATCAATTCGTTTGGTAACGATTTTTGGTGTTGAAGGTGTATTATGTTTCGTCGGTAGTTGAGGTACTAGTATTTTAGCATAACGGATTTATTGTTTAACACATTAGAATTTTACTTTTTGCAGCCACTTTCTTATGGATAAATTTACACTTTTGACCCTTTGTATAAAAGAATTTCCATTTTAGTCCTTAAACCATTTTTCTTGACACTTTAGTATCAAAACTTGTTGAAAAGGTATTTTTCAGCTCAAGTTTGTTTGGAAAACAGTTTTAGTCCCTCAAAATGAAGTTTTCTCGGCTGAAACCTCATTTCTCGCAACTTTTACACATTTGGCCCAAAATAGAAACTTTTTGCATCTTTGGTCCTTTTTATATATGAAAAGTACTTTTAACCCTTGAAATGGACTTGGAGCACTAGTAGTCCCCTGTTTTACAGAAAAGTACAGTTTCAGCCCTTCAAATTTGAAAATCTCGCATATTGGGCTTTATTGGGCCGAAAAATTCATTTTTGGCCCATTATGCTTAAAATTTTACATTTTAATCCTTCAAGAGAGTATATTTCCAGAAAATACTTTATTAAAACTGTTTTGTCTCATTTCAACCATCAGAATTCATATTTTGTCATTTTGGGCCCTTTAATTTTATGCTTTTAACATTTTGAGCCCAAAAATGGGTTTTTAGCCCAAAAATGTTCATATTAACCAACTTAGTTATTTTCCTAGAAATGATTTGTGTGTAATAATATGTTTTATATTTGTTTCATACAACCTAATGTAAATCTCGGTTTTATGGACTTTTTGACTAGATCCAACACCACAATCTCATAAAAAGATGAATATAAACATAGAAATCACACAAAGCATACATATACCCATAGATCTACACATTTGCTTGTATTCCCCCTCCCTCCCCCCCCCCCCCAAAAAAAAAACTCATAAAAACCGAAAAATAGGGGGTATGAAGATCACCTTGAGTTGTAGTTTCAGTTTTGAAGAGAGAAAAGAAGAAAATTTTGATCCTAGCAAGTCTTCTTGGTAGATCTCGAGTTTAGTGACTTTTAAGGTGCATGATCACAAGTTGGAATAGATTTAGAAGAGATTTTTGATGAAATGAAGTAGCTAGATCATGGATTAGTCATCAACTTACCTTAGATGATGTGTTTGTGGGAAAAACCTCCTTGAAAAGCTCTTGATTCTCGAAATTTTTGAAGAAGGGGGGAGGAGATGTTCTTCAAGACTTAGAGAGAATGAAATGAATTTTTGTGAGTGTGTGTGTGTTGTTTTCGGCCGAGAGCAAGAAGAGAAGGGAGAGAGTGCATGGAAATATGAGTAAGGCTTGGATGCATGATGAATAATAGCCTAGTTACCCACAAAATAGCAATGAGGTGGCTAGCATAAGTCAACCCTTCTTCCTGGGCTTGCCTTGGGCCGAGAATGGAGAGGGAAAAAAAAGTTTTTTGGGCTTTATTGCCCCTAAGCCCATGCTAGAGTTAGGTTGAATGATTGTTGGCCCTATAAAATATAAATGTGATTTTTATACTTTGTTGGGCTAGTTTAAGTTACTTATGGTTCATAATGGTTCATAATATTTAATTCATTTCATTCTAGCCCCAATGTGGCCCAAAATGTTGGAATAAATGAAAGTGGATCCAATTAGAGCCCATTTAAGAGTTCTAAGTCCAAGATGGTCAAATTGGAAGCTTATTGGTCCATTGGGCCCAATAAGGAAGTCCTAGACCAAAATGGACCTAAACAAGAACTTCTAGGGTTCCCAATTGCTTGTTGAGTATTTTGTAATGCTTGTATGATGTATTTGATTGCAATTTTGTTGTCACAGAGTAAGCATCATACATGCCCTTATGTTTTTGATTCGTAATTTTACTTAAGTGTTGTAGTTACAAGGCACAAAATTTCTAGTTGTGACATCATCCCCCCGTTAGAGGGAATTTCGTCCCGAAATTCTGTTTGAAAGCTAGATTTGAGAATGCTAGAATAGGTGAGGGTACTTTTGCTTCATTTGATCTTCGCGTTCCCACGTGAATTCTGGCCCACGCTTCGCGTTCCACCGTACTTTCACGATCGGGATGCAACTTTGCTTAGTACGCTTCACCTCCCTGTCCATGATTTCAATCAGTTCTTCAACGAACAGGAGATTGTCGTTGATTTTTATTTTGTAAAGGGGAATGACGAGGATTTCATCCGATAGGCACTTCTTTAGATTAGAGACATGGAACACAGGGTGCACACTGTTTAGTTCTGCGGGTAGTTGTAGTTTATACGCCACTGGACCTATTCGGGTGACGATCTCGAAAGGTCCAATGTATCGTGGGTTCAGTTTTCCCCGTTTTCCGAAACGAATGACTCCCTTCCAAGGTGAGACTTTTAACAGTACTCGATCCCCGACCTGAAATTCTAAGGGCTTTCGCCGTTTATCGGCGTAGTTCTTTTGTCGGTCGCACGATGCTTGTAATCGAGCTCTGATTTGAACGCTCTTTTTCGTGGTTTCACGAATGATCTCCGGTCCCGTTAGCGTCTTGTCCAATGTGTGTGCTTTTGCTAGTTGGGTGTCACCCACCTCAGCCCAACATAACGGTGACCTACACTTACGCCCGTACAGTGCTTCGAAAGGAGCGACCTTGATGCTCGAATGGTAACTGTTGTTGTACGAGAATTCGACTAAAGGTAAATGGGTATCCCAAGACTTCCCAAAGTCTATCACACATGCGTGAAGCATGTCTTCGAGCGTTTGAATGGTTCGTTCGCTTTGACCATCCGTTTGTGGGTGGTAAGCGGTGTTCATGTCGAGATGAGTTCCCAGTGCTTTCTGGAGTGATTGCCAAAAACGTGAAGTGAACCTACTGTCTCTATCCGAGATAATAGACACTGGTACTCTGTGGAGTCTCACGATTTCTCGAATGTATAAGCGTGTCAATCTCTCCATCTTGTAGGATTCTTTTATTGGCAGGAAATGGGCAGATTTCGTCAGTCGGTCGACTATTACCCATATGGTGTCTAGTCCATCCGACGTCTTAGGTAGCTTGGTTACAAAATCCATAGAAATTCCTTCCCATTTCCACTCAAGGATTGCCGGTTGCTGTAATAACCCTGAGGGCTTCTGGTACTCCACTTTTACCTTGGCACAAGTAAGGCACTTACTAACATAGGTGGCAATTTCCGCCTTCATGTTAGGCCACCAATAGTGTTGTTTAATATCCAAATACATCTTGTCTGAGCCGGGATGGATGGAGTATCGCGTCTTGTGGGCTTCCTTCATAACTACCTCCCTAAATCCTCCGAGTTTAAGGACCCAAATACGGTTCATGAAGTAGTACACTCCGTCCTCTCTTACCTCTAGATTCTTCTCCATTCCGCGTAGTGCTTCGCTTGCTCTGTTCTCCGTCTTCATGGCTTCTGACTGGGCTACTCTAATCTGAGTGGTTAAGTGGGATTGGATGGTGATTGAGAGAGTTTTCGCACGACGATTAGAGTACTCCTTCCGGCTCAATGCATCAGCTACCACGTTGGCCTTGCCTGGGTGGTACTTGATTTCACACTCATAATCGTTTAACAATTCAACCCATCTTCGTTGTCTCATGTTCAACTCTTTCTGATTCAAGATGTGCTGAAGACTTTTCTGGTCCGTGAAGATGGTGCACTTCGTACCATAAAGGTAATGCCTCCATATCTTCAGAGCAAAGACCACTGCTCCTAATTCCAGATCATGGGTTGTATAATTCACTTCGTGCGTCTTTAGTTGACGGGATGCGTAAGCTATCACCCTTCCACGCTGCATGAGAACGCAACCTAAACCCTGATTTGACGCGTCACAGTAGACCACGAAATCTTCCGTTCCCTCCGGTAGAGATAGTACCGGGGCACTACAGAGGGCTTGCTTCAGGGTTCGGAATGCAACCTCTTGCTTGTCTGTCCATTTGAATGGTACGCCCTTCTGCGTAAGTGGGGTAAGTGGCTTGGCGATTTTAGAGAAGTTTTGAATAAACCTCCTATAGTAGCCTGCTAGACCTAAGAATTGACGAATTTCCGTGGGTGTTGTCGGGACGGCCCATCCTTCGACGGCTTTGACCTTGGAAGGATCCACATGAATTCCTTCTTGACTAACAACATGACCTAGGAAGTTCATACTGCGGAGCCAGAACTCACACTTGGAGAGTTTTGCGTATAGCTTTTCCGATCGCAGAGTTTCTAGAATTTGTCGGAGATGTTGACCATGCTCTTCCTCACTTCGGGAATAGACAAGAATGTCATCAATGAAGACAATGACAAAGTTGTCGAGGAATGGTCGACAGATTCGGTTCATCAGATCCATAAATGCGGCAGGAGCATTCGTTAGACCGAAGGGCATTACGACAAATTCATAATGTCTGTAACGAGTTCGGAAAGCGGTTTTAGGAATATCCTCTTCCCGGACATTGAGTTGATGGTATTCGGACCGTAGATATATCTTAGAAAAGTAACTAGCTCCTTGGAGCTGGTCAAATAGATCGTCGATTCGCGGGAGTGGGTAGCGATTTTTGACAGTGAGTTTATTTAACTCTCTGTACTCGATGCACATCCTAAAAGATCTGTCCTTCTTTTTGACAAACAGGACCGGAGCTCCCCATGGCGAGTAGCTAGGTCGGATGAATCCCTTGTCTAGGAGTTTGCTGAGTTGACTGGACAATTCCTGCATTTCAGCAGGAGCTAGCCGGTAGGGTGATTTAGCGAGAGGGGTTGCTCCTGGGACGAGGTCAATTATGAATTCGAGTTGCCTTTCTGGGGGTACTCCAGGAAGATCTTCAGGAAATACGTCGGGAAATTCACGTGCCACTGGAATATCTTGAATGTTAGTCTCTTCCTTGGTTTTATCCACTATGTGAGCCAGGAATGTCAAATCTTTCTTTCGTAGATGCTTTTGTGCCTGGATGCACGAGATAAGGCGAAGTTTCGTGCTGGGTTTGTCTCCGTAAATAACTAAGGTTTCGTGATTAGGAAGGCGAAGACGAACGGCCTTCTCGTGACACATAATCTCAGCATGGTAGAGGCTTAACCAGTCCATGCCAATAATCACATCGAAACTCCTAATGGACACAAGCATTAAGTCTATTCGAAAGACGTGTTGGTTCAGGGTTAGGGTACATCCGATGTAGATTTCCCCCGTGGATTCAGTTTTCCCATTGGCCATTTCCATCGTAAAGGTTTCATTGAGCTTCTGGGGTTGTTGTTTTAATAAATGCTTAAACTTATTGCTTACGAAACTTCGCTCCGCTCCGGTGTCAAATAGGATGCATGCATAAGTGTGGTTTAGGGGAAACGTACCGGTAACGACTGCGGGATCTTGAATTGCTTCCCCCTGACCCATGGCCAGTACCCTTCTCATTCCTCCATTGCCGGGATTGTTGTTGTTAGGGAAATCTCGGCAGAAATGCCCAGTCCTCCCACACCCATAGCAGGTGTGGCTAGGCCCTGCATTGTTGTCGCCGGTGTTGATGTTGCTGTTGTTGCGGGTGTTGTTGTTGTTGTTGTTGCTGTTTCCCGGTTGTTGGTTCTGGGGAGGGTAAGTCCTGCAGTACCTCGCCGTGTGTCCCCTTCGATTGCAACTGGTGCACTGCAACTCTTTGCATTCTCCATTGTGATGGAAACCGCACTTGTTGCACTTGGGAAGATTACCAGAATAAGGTCTGGGAGCATTTGAAGCAGCTGAGGCTGGAGCATGTGGTGTGGCTGGAACTGGTGCGGTGGCAGCATTAACTGCCACTGTCTGCTGCTTCTTGGAAGTCTCGGGGCCTTGGCGCCCCTTCCTTTTGTTGTTCTTCCCTTTCTTGCCCTTACTTTCCTTCTTGGCCTCAGTCTCCGCTGGCTTCTCACCCTTCTTGTTGTTGTGGTCATACAGCTTCTTCGCCAATCTTTTAGCATTGTCGAAGGTTTCAGGATTTGCAGCTATCACATTTCCCCGGATCGGTGAGGTTAGTCCCCAGATGAATCGCTCAATCTTCTTTCCTTCCGAGGTGATCATACCCGGGCATAACAGAGATAGTTCACTAAATCTCGATATGTAAGCATCAATATCCGCATTCCGCACAGTGAGGTTCCACAGCTCTTGGTCCATTTTCTGAATCTCACCTCGGGGGCAGTATTCAGCCATCAGCATTTCTTTCATTTCCGACCACGGCATGGAGTTAGCTATAGGGAGTGTCATGGCTTCCACGTGTCCGTTCCACTAAGTGAGCGCTTGATCAACAAAAGTGCAGGCTGCAAACTTCACCTTCATCTCCTCAGGACGGTCGCATATCTCGAATACCGATTCCACCTTCTCGATCCATCGCTTCAGAGTGACCACCCCTCCAGTTCCGTTAAAAGTTTGTGGTTTGGCGTTTTTGAAGTCCTTGTAGGTGCATGTTTTGGTGGGTCCTTGATTTATTCCGTTGTTCGAACTCCCGGCCCCTTGCCCGTTGACTCCTCCATTGTTCCCCTGATGAATTAGTGCCATCGCTGCAGTGACTGCAGCAGAGACTGCTGCCTGGAATGCGGCTGAGTCAACTTCGGGTGGGGTTGGTCCAGGGTTTCCGCGAGTAGGTCGGTGAGGCATCTTCTTTTCACGAAACGGAAAGATGTTGAGTGTACGTGGTTTCCGTGAGGTTGTGGTCCTACTGACTAGGTGTATGGCACGAACTTAAGTACTTCTATCATTTAGCATACAATCATAGATTCGCAACACATAGCAAAACACGTAAAAGTTCACTAATATTATCCTATGCCTCTTCCACTATTGCAGACTAAACAGACGTTCTCTTTTTGGTGATAAAGGGGTTTGTTTTTAGGTTCCCTAGCTATCGCGATCTCATCAGAACATGTGTTAGTTATACCTTGGAGGGGATGTAGTTGATCAGGTTACATCCACTTCTTGATATCACTAAAAACAGTCCTGAGTTAACCGGGATACTAGCGTTATCTTGTTTGGTTCGGCGTTATGTTCTTATTCCTAATGCAAGCAGGGGTGTTTTATTGTTATGTTTTACTTGTTTTATTCAGAGTTCGGTTAGTCCCTCTTTTGGTTTATAGCTGCATATCAATGTGTGGTTAGACATGCTAGTTCACTATAAACAGAGCTCTGATACCAACCTGTCACACCCCCAAACCAGACGGCGGAAACGTCCGATGGCTGTTGTGACTCAATTGAATACCATCACAGTGAATATACATGAAACATAACATCATTCGTCACCATGCATTGAAATAGTACAACTGGTAGCGTTTACATTTAGTACATTGTTTCATAACATTACATTCCCAAAAGTAGATCGTTCGATACTAGTTAAACAAACAACAAAACATCACTGAGTACATTTTTCCCTTCACTTTACCTGCTACCTGAGAATACAAGTATTTTGAAAAACGTCAACATATGAAATGTTGGTGAGTTCATAAGTAATGTTTGAAATATAATGTTTTGTATTGTTTTGAAAACCACCAGAAAATCCGATATTTTCTGAAAATAGTATAGTATAAAAGGTGTGAAGATCCGTAAGTATGCTTGTTTGTTTCTATATAAAAAAACTTGTTAAACGTGGTATACATCTCGTAGGTGTATGAATTGAAAACCCTAGGAAAACCCGATGTTTTCCTAATACTTTGAATTATGCATTTTATATTTTGTTATACCGTTACGACGTGTGTATTCGATGAGTCCAGGTGACATTGGATTAATTATGGATTGTGAATTGTTATAAACACGCATTAATGAAAACGACTAGTTTACAACTATACAAACGATCCCTTAGGCGTCGTTCGTACTATTCACTTAATCCAACCACCCTGACTTCTCATAGCCCCATAACCAAGGAGAAAAAGAGGGTGCGAAGCCCCCGATATTTCCATAAGTCGTTCAAGGCTATCGTAAATGCGAAGGGCCCTTGGCCCGGCCCGCATTGGTGAATTCTTGACTTTACTGGCAGTACCAAAGGACCCTTGGGGCCCAACAGCACAAAAGCCATTGAAAGTCCTTTTACACGGAATTATGTCATATTAGACCCAACAACACGTAAGCGAGTTTCCTTCGGGCCTAAAGATCATGTTATTGGGCTAGCTAAGCCCAACAAGCACGATTTGAAACTCTCGGGCCCAAAGATGGTGTATCGACGTCTGGTGAATTCCTACATGTGTATTGACTTCCCGAAATTTCCGCGTGTGTATTGTAGTGTCGTCGTGTATAGATTTCGGATTCATTATTGATTCGAGACCGAATCAATTCGTTTGGTAACGATTTTTGGTGTTGAAGGTGTATTATGTTTCGTCGGTAGTCGAGGTACTAGTATTTTAGCATAACGGATTTATTGTTTAAGACATTAGAATTTTACTTTTTGCAGCCCCTTTCTTATGGATAGATTTACACTTTTGACCCTTTGTATAAAAGAATTTCTATTTTAGTCCTTAAACCATTTTTCTTGACACTTTAGTATCAAAACTTGTTGAAAAGGTATTTTTCAGCTCAAGTTTGTTTGGAAAACAGTTTTAGTCCCTCAAAATGAAGTTTTCTCAGCTGAAACCTCATTTCTCGCAACTTTTACACTTTTGGCCCAATATAGAAAATTTTTGCATCTTTGGTCCTTTCTAAATATGAAAAGTATTTTTAACCCTTGAAATGGACTTGGAGCACTAGTAGTCCCCTGTTTTACAGAAAAGTACAGTTTCAGCCCTTCAAATTTGAAAATCTCGCATATTGGGCTTTATTGGGCCGAAAAATTCATTTTTGGCCCATTATGCTTAAAATTTTACATTTTAATCCTTCAAGAGAGTATATTTCCAAAAAATACTTTATTAAAACTGTTTTGTCTCATTTCAACCATCAGAATTCATATTTTGTCATTTTGGGCCCTTTAATTTTATGTTTTTAACATTTTGAGCCCAAAAATGGGTTTTTAGCCCAAAAATGTTAATATTAACCAACTTAGTTATTTTCCTAGAAATGATTTGTGTGTAATAATATGTTTTATATTTGTTTCATACAACCTAATGTAAATCTCGGTTTTAAGGACTTTTTGACTAGATCCAACACCACAATCTCAGAAAAACATGAATATAAACATAGAAATCACACAAAGCATACATATACCCATAGATCTACACATTTGCTTGTATTCCCCCCCCACCCCCACAAAACTCATAAAAACCAAAAAATAGGGGGTATGAAGCTCACCTTGAGTTGTAGTTTCGGTTTTGAAGAGAGAAAAGAAGAAAATTTCGGTCCTAGCAAGTCTTCTTGGTAGATCTCGAGTTTAGTGACTTTTAAGGTGCATGATCACAAGTTGGAATAGATTTAGAAGAGATTTTTGATGAAATGAAGTAGCTAGATCATGGATTAGTCATCAACTTACCTTAGATGATGTGTTTGTGGGAAAAACCTCCTTGAAAAGCTCTTGATTCTCGAAATTTTTGAAGAAGGAGGGAGGAGATGTTCTTCAAGACTTAGAGAGAATGGAATGAATTTTTGTGAGTGTGTGTGTGTGTTGTTTTCAGCCGAGAGCAAGAATAGAGGGGAGAGAGTGCATGGAAATATGAGTAAGGCTTGGATGCATGATGAATAATAGCCTAGTTACCCACAAAAAAACAATGAGGTGGCTAGCATAAGTCAACCCTTCTTCTTGGGCTTGCCTTGGGCCGAGAATGGAGGGGGAAAAAAAGATTTTTGGGCTTTATTGCCCCTAAGACCATGCTAGAGTTAGGTTGAATGATTGTTGGCCCTATAAAATATAAATGTGATTTTTTTACTTTGTTGGGCTAGTTTAAGTTACTTATGGTTCATAATGGTTCATAATATTTAATTCATTTCATTCTAGGCCCAATGTGGCCCAAAATGTTGGAATAAATGAAAGTGGATCCTATTAGAGCCCATTTAAGAGTTCTAAGTCCAAGATGGTCAAATTGGAAGCTTATTGGTCCATTGGGCCCAATAAGGAAGTCCTAGACCAAAATGGACCTAAACAAGAACTTCTAGGGTTCCCAATTGCTTGTTGAGTATTTTGTAATGCTTGTATGATGTATTTGATTGCAATTTTGTTGTCATAGAGTAAGCGTCATACATGCCCTTATTTTTTTTGATTCGTAATTTTACTTAAGTGTTGTAGTTACAAGGCACAAAATTTCTAGTTGTGACAATTCTTGACTAATATTAATTAAACAATCTGATTTCTCCTTTAATATATTATTCTCATAATATATTAATAAATCATAATTAAACCTTTCTCTCCTTAATTCATCCTACATATTGCTATGGTGAAGGCAACCCAAAAGGACGATGCTCATAATCGGGTCAAGTACATACCAAAGTAGTTATGGATTTAGACACTAATCCAACACTAAATGACATATATTGGCATGAATATAGTGTTTATAAGAAACTATATGAAAGGAAACACCTTCCGGGACTAGGAAACACTTTGACCAAGTGTTGGAATCACATGTGATTCATCAAGGGAGAGTAGAATGACACTCACATGAGTTTATGGCCCAAAGGAGTTTACGGCCGTAAACTCATGGTCACTCATGTATAAGTGTAAGTTTGAAGGTTAGGGAAACTTTATGGACTTTTGCTCTACACTAGTATGAAAAATACCACTTCTAATGAGGCTTTGGATGAGTTTACAGCCCAAAGGAGTTTACAGCCGTAAACCCATGATCAGTTATGTTTATGAGAGTAGTTTAAGGTCCTACAATCATCAAGGAAGGGTTCTGGGTCACAAGCCTTGCATCTAGGAGGGTTGATGGCTAAAATGGCACCCTTTAAGGGGCTTACGGCCATGGGAGATGGCTTGGCCGTAAACTCCTTTTGTCCTTGTGTTCTTGATGTTTTCAAGTGTCACACCTCGCTAAAGAGGAAACACGAGGCATGACAGTATAAAGGGTTTCATAGCAAAAGTTAAAAGACAACACCAACCATAGTATTAAAAATCATTACAAATTTATAATGGGTTTGAACAACTTTTAAAAGAAATTACAATGTAAATTGAAATACAACACATGCGAATGCTCCTAAAAGTGAAGTGTCCTAAGTGCCACTTACTCGATGATTCCTGAAAAGCATGTAAACTAAGCGTCAACTATAAAATAGTTGGTGAGTTCACAAGTTAAAAATAATATTGGTTTCATAAATCGAAATAAAAATTTTGGTATAAGTTTCCATAGATAAAAAATATATTGCTAAAATGAGTAAATAAGTTTGTATAAAAAAAGTTCGTTGTCATCATGAGAAACAAAGTATGCTAATCTATGAGTTAGGGAAGTTACCTTGATGAATTTGAGCCTTAATTTGATGTTTTTGGACCTTAGATTTGGATTGAGGAGAGAGGTTAGAGAGAGAGTAGTGAGAGAGAGCAAAAGCTTCAAATTGAAGTCTTTCGAGCTTTAAATAGGTTCTAAGTTCGGGACACGGTGGAATTCTACCCGATACCAACGTTAGACGTGGCTTTTGGTCGCACCCGATTAAGTTACCGTAACCTGATATGGTCGATTCTAAAAATATTCTGATTACTAGAATGGGGTGTTAATATGAGTTCTAAATGTGTTTGGACACCCATTAAGTCATAATAGCAATCTCAAATTAATGACTTAATTTAATATCGTAAACGGAAACGAAATTGAAAATGACGAATGTATTAACGGAAAAAGGGTTACAAATGATGGAACGAACTTTGGGTTGTCACATTATCCCCTCCGTTAGAGGGAATTTCGTCCCGAAATTCAGAATTAAGATACAAATCATGGATCTGGGAAGAGATGTGGATACTTCTGTTTCATCGAGTCTTCACGCTCCCAAGTGAATTCCGGTCCCCGCTTGGCATTCCAACGAACCTTCACTATCGGGATGCGACTTTGTTTCGTACGCTTGATCTCTCGATCCATGATTTCGATCGGTTCCTCCACGAAGTTCAAGTTTTCGTTGATCTCGATCTCGTCTAAGGGAATCACTAGGGTTTCATCGGATAAGCACTTCTTGAGATTTGAGACATGGAAGACGGGATGAATGTTACTAAGCTCATGAGGTAATCGAAGTTTATAGGCTACAGGACCGATCCCGGCGAGGATCTCGAAGGGACCAATGTACCTCGGATTAAGTTTCCCACGCTTTCCGAAGCATATCATGCCTTTCCAGGGCGAGACCTTCAACAAGACACGGTCTCCAACCGGGAACTCCAGAGGTTTCTGTCGGTTATCAGCGTAACTCTTTTGGCGATCTCGTGAAGCTTTCAATCGTTCCCGGATTTGGATGATCTTTTCGGTGGTTTCACGGATGATTTCAGGACCAGTGAGAGCACTGTCGGGGAATCGACTCTTTCCCCTACCTCAGCCCAGCACAGAGGGGATCTGCACTTGCGACTGTAAAGGGCTTCAAATGGAGCAGCCTTGATGCTGGTGTGGTAACTGTTGTTGTACGAGAATTCGATCAAAGGCAAATGTGTGTCCCACGACTTTCCGAAATCGATGACACATGCTCTAAGCATGTCTTCCAGGGTTTGGATAGTTCTCTCACTCTGTCCATCGGTCTGAGGATGATAGGTCGTACTCATGTCTAGTTTGGTTCCAAGAGCCTTCTGGAGAGACTGCCAAAATCTAGAGGTAAACCTGCTATCTCGATCAGAGATAATCGACGCATGCACACCATGCAGTCGGACTACCTCCTGGATGTAGATTCGCATGAGTCTTTCCATCTTGAATGATTCTTTGATCGAAATGAAGTGAGCGGATTTTTTCAAACGGTCGACAATTACCCAAATGGTATCGTACCCACTCGGACACTTGGGTGTCACAACTGGAAATTTTGAGCCATGTAATCTATACATTCAAGTTAATGTGAATCAAAAACTTCAATCAAATACATCATACAAGTACTACAAACAGTCATCAAACAATTGGAAACTTTAGAAGTTCTTGTTTAAGTCCATTTTGGGCTAGAACTCCCTTATTGGATCCAAATGAACCAATAAGCTTCCAATTAGACTATCATGGGCTTAGAACCCTAATTGGGCTCTAATTGGACCCACATTTATTTATTTCAACATTTTGGGCCATGCTGGGCCTAGAATGAAATGAATTAAAAGCCTTGATACATGAATAACCTAAACTAGTCCAATAAAAATATAAAAATCATACTACATTCTTTTAAGCATAAAACACACTCTAACTAACTCTAATTTTGGGCTTAAGGGAAAAAGCCCAAATTTTTCTTTTCCCTTTCAAAAATCTCGGCCCAAGGCCCAAATCCAAGGAGATAAGAGATGAAGTTGACTTTGGTTGCCACCTTATCTTTACCCATATGATATCCATGCAATATAGTTCATGTTTCCATGCAACATCACTTCAAAATCACTTCTTTCTTCTCTCCTCTCTCACTCTCGGCCGAAACACACACACACACACACACTCACAAATCTCTCAAATTCTATCTAGATTACTCAAGAACACTCCCTTCTCCCCTCTCCAAAAATCTCGAAAATTAGGAGGCATTCAAGAAGAAATCTCCACAAAATTCTTCATCTAAGGTAAGAGTTGCTTGAATCTATGAACTAAATTCTTTGTTTTATCAAAATCCTTTCCTAATCTATGCAAAAATCGTGATCTTGCATCCTAGAACCATCTCAAAACTCGAGATCTTCATCAAAGGGAGCTAAGGCCAAAAACACTTCATTTTCCTTCCATTTTCTTTGCAAAACCGAGCCCCCACTCCCAAGGTGAGCTTCATACCCCCTATTTTCTGTTTTTATGAGTTTTTTTTTTTTGGGGGGGGGGGGAATACAAGTGAAAGTGTAGATCTATATGTGTTTTGTATGCCTTGTATGATTTCCATGCTTATATGTATGCTTTTGTGTGTTATAATGTTGGATCTAGCCCTAAAACCCCTCAAAACCGAGATATATCTTGTGTGAAATGATTTTAGCTTCAAATATATTTCTACATACAAAGTGTTTCAAGAAAAATGGCTAAGTGGTTTAGTAACAATTTTCTTTGGATTAAAAACACAAATTTTGGGCCTAAAATGTGAAAAATACAAAATTAAGGGTCCAAATTGGCATATCACGAATTTTGCTGGATGAAGTGTGCCAAAACAGTTTCCAAAAATCAATTTCTGGAAATATACTCATTTAGGGGATTAAAAACATAAATTCCATGCTTAATGGGCTAAAAATGACATTTTTGGCCCAATGAGGCCCATTATGCGAATTTTTCTGTTTTGGAGGGCCAAAACTGTGATTTTCTGTAAAACAGTGGACTATAAGTGTTCCAAATCCTTTTCAAAGGTTTAAAATGCTTTTAAATTTATAAAGGACCAAAGTTGCAAAAATTTTCCAATTTGGGCCAAAATTGCCAAAGTTGCGAAAAAGAAGGGTTAAAACCGAGAAAACTGCATTTTCAGGGACTTAAACTGTTTTCTATGAAAAATATGCTGAAAAATATTAATTTCAATAATTTTTGGTGTTAAAATGTCAAGAAAATTAGTTTAAGGACCAAACCGGGAAGTATTTAATAAAAGGGTTGAAAATGTAAAGTTTACAAACAATGAAGGGCTGAAAACAGAAAAATTTCAAGACTAATTCAATATACACAATTTGATCAAATAATGGCACTGCGGCTTTCGACGAAATACAATACATTACAATACCAAAAGTCGTTGTTAAACGAATTGGTTCGGTCTCGAACCAATAGAAATCTACAACTACTAACACTACGACACTACTACACTACGGTTTATACAAATAACGTTTGGGAACTTAGCTTACATACGAGTGTGCACAGACGTCTACGCACCATCTTCGGGCCCCAAAAGTGTAAAATCTTGCTTGTTGGGCCTAGCTAGCCCAATGACCTGATCTTAAGGCCCGAAGACGCATATTTTCTACGAAGTGTTGAGTTTCACCGACTTGGCACAACGTAGAGGGACTTTCAATGGCTTGTATACCACTGGTCCCCAAGGGTCCTTGGTACTGCTAGAAAAGTCTGCATATTTTGCGAGGCGGGTCGGGGACCCCTCGTACGCATATTATCCCCAACCGATTAATAGAATCATCGAGGCCTTCGTGTCCTCTTACTCTTCGGATGTGGGACGACACATAGTCAGGGCGGCTGGATAACGTGATTTGTACGAACGACGCCTTCGGGATCGTTAGTATTACTATGAACTGGGCGTTTGTGTAATGCGGGTTTGTAGTAAATAATCATGCTCAAAAATAATCCAACGTCGCCTGGGAATGACACTCCTATCTTTGTAATGGTTTCAACGCAACTTAACGGATTTTAAAGGATTAGGAAAACATCGGGTTTTCCTAGGTTTTTCAAACATATCGGATTCGAAACGCATATAATTTTTAATAAACAATTTTCACAAGTACAGAAACAAACAGGCATACCTATAGATCTTCACAAACATTTTCGAAAGTTTTTTTTTCATTTCAGAAAATATCGGATTTTCTGGTGGTTTTCAACGATACAAACATTGGATTTCAAACATTACTTATGAACTCACCAACATTTCATATGTTGACGTTTTTCAAAATACTTGTATTCTCAGGGAACCAGTGAATCAAGGGAAATCATATTCAGTGACGGTTGCAGTTTATCTATGTATGAATTGAACAATTTAATTTTTGGGAATGTAATGTTTAACCAATGAATTTCATGTAAACGCTACTGGTTGTATTGTATTGATGAATGGTGACGAATGTTGTTATGTTTCATATATATTCAATGTTATGGTATACAATTGAGTCACGACAGCCCCCGGACGTTTCCGCCGTCTGGTTCGGGGGTGTGACAGGTTGGTATCAGAGCTTTGTTTATAGTGAACTAGCATGTCGAGCCATACATTGATATGCAACTATAAACCAAAAAGAGGGACTAACATAACTCTGAACAAAACAAGTAAATAAAACACACTTGCTTGCATTAGGAATAAGGACCTAACGCCGAATCAAACACAATAACACTGGTATCTCGGTTAATTCGGGACTGTTCTTAGTGATACCAAGGAGTGAATGTAGCCTGATCAACTACATTCTCTCCAAGGTAAAACTAACACACGTCTTGATGAGATCGGGATAGCTAGGGAGCCTAAAACTATACCCTTTATCACCCAAAAAGAGAATGTTTGCTTAGTCTGTATAATAGTCATAGTACCCTAGGAATAATGTTAGCATATTCACGTACTCGCGCAGACAGCATGGCTGGTTTTCATCACCCTGGAGACCCCTACTTCCCTAATCAGGGAAACAACGGGTGGCTAGAAGAGGAGGAGGAGCCTGAGGAGGAGCAACAGGGTATTCAGTATCATCAGGCCTTAGTAGCTCACGGGATGCTTGTGGATGAGCCAGGAGAGAATCCAGGTGAAGCACACGATGTCGGACCCGACGAATACGTAGACACTGACTACGAGTTTGGAGGAATCGACAGTGACGACGAGGAAGGTCAGGCTGGGGACCAGGACCCCATCCCGCCATGCGAGGACGAGGCACAACCAGACCACCCCGCTCCACCAGCGAACCCCCCAAGAGAGAACCGTTCCCTCGAAGCTGAGATCGCCGCACTGCGACAACAGCTGTATGCTATGGAGGCTCGGGCAGTGCAAGCAGAGCATGAGAGGGATGAGGTTATAGGAGACATGGCAGAGATGGCGCAGCTACTGGCACAACATTTCGGCATATGACCTCGGCACCACCTCCTGACGCAACTCATCGCGGTTAGGAATAGACTTATCATAGTAGGTTATTAGGAACTATGTTATGTACTCCGGTTCTATGTTTAAGTGACTACACTACTCATGGAGCCGTTATGCTGTCAGATTAGTGTTACTTATGTATGCTCTTACGAGCAAATTTTCTTGTACTAAACACGGATAATATTAATAAACTTTTGTGTGTTTTGCTATGATATTCTTAGTTGTTATGTGTTGAGACGTTATGATTATATGCTCGATGGTAGTAATGTTTAGGTTCGTATCATACACCTAGTTAGTAGGGTCGCAACCTCACAGAAACCACGTACACTCAACATCTTTCCGTTTCATGACAGAAAGATGCCTCGCCCAGCTACTCGCGGAAATCCCGAACCAACCCCGCCCGAAGTTGACTCCACTGCTTTCCAGGCAGCCGTGTCTGCTGCGGTCACAGCAGCTATGGCACAACTTCACCGAGGGAACAACGGAGGAGGTAACGGGCAAGGATCCGGAAGTTCGAACAACGGGACGAACCAAGGACTCACTAAAACGTGCACCTACAAGGATTTTGCGAACGCTAAACCCCGAACTTTCAACGGCACTGGAGGAGTGATCGCTCTAAAGCGATGGATCGAGAAGGTAGAGTCGGTATTCGAGATATGCGAGTGCCCCGAGCAGATGAAGGTGAAGTCCGCGGCCTGCTTTTTCGTGGACCAAGCACTCACTTGGTGGAATGGTCACGTAGAAGCTATGACACTCCCTGTAGCCAACTCTATTCCCTGGGCAGAAATGAAAGAAATGTTAATGGCGGAGTACTGCCCCCGAGGCGAAATACAGAAGATGGAGCAGGAACTATGGAATCTCACAGTGCAGAATGGGAACATCGATGCTTACACATCGAGATTCAGTGAACTATCTCTGTTGTGCCCGGGTATGATCACATCAGAGGGAAAGAAGATCGAACGATTCATCTGGGGACTGACATCCCCTATTCAAGGGAATGTGATAGCTGCGAACCCTGAAACGTTTGACAGTGCAAAGAGATTGGCAAAAAGACTATATGATCATAACCACAAAAAGGGCGAGAAACCGGTAGAGACTGAGAAGAAGAAGGAGAGTGATGGTAAGAAAGGATGGAACAACAAGAGAAAGGGGCGTCAAGGCCCCGAGACCTCTAAAAAGCAGCAAACGGTGGCAGTTAACGCTGTCACTGCGCCGGTTCCAGTCACATCACATGCTCCAGCCTCAGCTGCTTCAAACGCTTCAAGACCCTATTCCGGTAATTCTCCCAAGTGCAATAAGTGCGGGTTCCATCACAATGGAGAATGCAAGGAGTTCCATTGCACCAGTTGCAACCGAAGGGGACACACTGCAAGGTTCTGCAGGACTTATCCTTCTCAGAACCAGAGTCAGGGAAACAACCAGAACAACAACAACCCCCGCAATAACATCAACACCAATACCAGCGGCAACAACGCAGGGCCTAGCCACACCTGTTTTGGGTGTGGAAGGACGGGGCATTTCCGTCGAGATTGCCCTAACAACAACAACTCAGGAAACAGAGGAGCAGGAAGAATGCTGACTATGGGTCAGAGTGATGCAGTTCAGGACCCCGCAGTTGTGACCGGTATGTTTCTCCTAAACCACACTTATGCATGCATCTTATTTGATACCGGAGCGGAGCGAAGTTTCGTAAGCGAGAAGTTTAAACATTTATTAAAACAACAACCCTAGAAGCTAAATGAAACCTATACGGTGGAAATGGCCAATGGGAAAACCGAATCCACTAGGGAGATCTACATCGGATGTACCCTAACCCTCAACTAACACGTCTTACGAATAGATCTGATGCCAGTATCAATTAGGAGTTTCGATGTGATTATCGGCATGGATTGGTTAAGCCCCCACCATGCTGAGATTATGTGCCATGAGAAGGCCATTCGCCTTCGTCTCCCAAATCACGAAACCCTAGTAATTTACGGAGATAAACCCAGTACGAATCTTCGTCTCATCTCGTGCATCCAAGCACAAAAACACTTGCGAAAGAACAATTTGGCGTTCTTGGCTCACATAGTGGACAAGACCAAAGAAGAAACTAACATCCAAGACATTCCAGTAGCGTGTGAATTTCCAGACGTGTTTCCCGAAGATCTTCCAGGAGTACCCCCAGTGAGACAGGTTGAGTTCCGAATCGACCTCGTTCCAGGAGCAACTCCTCTCGCTAAATCACCATATCGGTTGGCACCTGCTGAAATGCAGGAATTGTCCAGCCAACTCAGTGAGCTTCTGGACAAGGGATTTATCCGACCTAGCTACTCGCCATGGGGAGCTCCGGTGCTCTTTGTCAAAAAAAAGGATGGATCTTTCAGAATGTGCATCGATTACAGAGAGTTAAATAAACTCACTGTCAAAAACCGCTACCCACTCCCACGAATCGATGATCTATTCGACCAGCTCCAAGGAGCTAGTTATTTTTCAAAAATAGATTTACGGTCCGGATACCACCAACTCAAAGTCCGAGAAGAGGATATTCCTAAAACCGCTTTCCGAACCCGCTACGGACATTATGAATTCGTTGTAATGCCCTTCGGTCTAACAAATGCACCTGCCGCATTTATGGACCTAATGAATCGAATCTGTCGACCGTTTCTGGACAACTTCGTCATTGTGTTTATCGATGACATCCTCGTCTATTCTCGAAGCAAAGAGGAGCATGGTCAACATCTCCGACAAGTCCTAGAGACGCTGCGATCGGAAAAGCTTTACGCCAAACTCTCTAAGTGTGAGTTTTGGCTATGGAGCGTGAATTTTCTAGGTCACGTAGTTAGCCAAGACGGAATTCATGTGGATCCCTCTAAGGTCAAAGTTGTGGAAGGATGGGCAACTCCGACTACGCCCATAGAAATTCGTCAGTTCTTAGGCCTAGCAGGCTACTATAGGAGATTCATCCAAAACTTCTCTAAGATCACCAAGCCGCTTACCTTGCTTACGTAAAAGAGCGTGCCATTCAAGTGGACAGACCGACAAGAGATTGCGTTTCGAACCTTGAAGCAAGCTCTTTGTAGCGCTCCTGTGCTATCTCTACCCGAAGGAACGGAAGATTTTGTAGTCTACTGTGACACGTCGAATCAAGGCCTAGGTTGCGTTCTCATGCAACGTGGAAGAGTGATAGCATATGCGTCCCGCCAACTAAAGACGCACGAAGTAAATTACACGACCCATGACCTAGAACTGGGAGCCGTGGTCTTCGCTCTGAAAATTTGGAGGCACTACCTGTACGGCACAAAGTGCACCATCTTCACGGACCACAAGAGCCTCCAGCACATCTTGAATCAGAAGGAGTTGAACATGAGACAACGAAGATGGGTGGAATTGTTAAACGACTACGAATGCGAGATCAAGTACCATCCAGGCAAGGCCAACGTAGTAGCCGATGCCTTAAGTCGGAAGGAGTACTCTAATCGCCGTACGAAAACGCACTCGATAACCATTCAGTCTCATCTGGCCACTCAAATTGCATCAGTCCAGGCAGAGGCTATGAAAGCGGAAAATAGAACTAGCGAGGCATTACGCGGAATGGAGAAGAACTTGGAAGTCAAAGAGAATGGGGTATACTACTTCATGAACCGTATTTGGGTCCCAAAAATCGGAGGGTTTAGGGAGACCGTTATGAAGGAAGCCCACAAGACACGATACTCTATTCATCCCGGTTCGGACAAGATGTATTTGGACATCAAGCAACACTATTGGTGGCCTAACATGAAGGCGGAAATCGCGACTTATGTTGGTAAGTGGCTTACGTGCGCCAAAGTAAAAGTGGAGTACCAGAAGCCTTCCGGATTGTTACAGCAACCGGCAATCCCTGAGTGGAAATAGGAGGGGATTTCTATGGACTTCGTGACCAAGCTGCCCAAGACGTCGGACGGACTGGACACCATATGGGTAATAATCAACCGACTGACGAAATCTGCCCATTTCCTACCAATCAAAGAGTCCTACAAGATGGAGGGACTGACGCGGTTGTACCTACGAGAGATCGTAAGACTCCATGGAGTGCCAAAATCTATCATCTCGGATAGGGACAGTAAGTTCACGTCGCGGTTTTGGCAATCACTCCACAAGGCAATGGGAACTCATCTCGATATGAGCACCGCGTATCACCCACAAACGGACGGTCAAAGCGAACGAACCATTCAGACGCTTGAAGACATGCTTCGTGCATGTGTAATAGACTTCGGAAAGTCTTGGGATACCTACCTGCCGTTGATCGAATTCTCATATAACAATAGTTATCATTCGAGCATCAAGGTGGCCCCTTTCGAAGCACTGTACGGGCGTAAATGTAGATCACCGTTATGTTGGGCTGAAGTAGGTGACACCCAGCTAGCAAGAACGCATACGTCGGACAGGGCACTAACATGACCGGAGATTATTCGCAAAACCACAGAGAAGATCGTTCAGATCAGAGCTCGATTGCAAGCGTCGCGTGACAGACAAAAGAGCTACGCCGATAAACGACGAAAACCCTTACAGTTCCAGGTCGGTGATCGAGTATTGTTGAAAGTCTCACCCTGGAAAGGGGTTATACGTTTCGGAAAACGGGGAAAGCTGAACCCGCGATACATTGGGCCTTTCGAAATCGTCGCCCGAATAGGTCCGGTAGCCTAAAGACTACAACTACCCACAGAACTAAACGGTGTACACCCCGTGTTTCATGTCTCTAATCTGAAAAAGTGCCTATCAGATGAAACCCTTGTCATTCCTTTTGACGAAATCGAAATCAATGAGAATCTCCTGTTCGTCGAAGAACCAGTCGAAATCATGGACAGGGAGGTGAAGCGTACTAAGCAGAACCGCATCCCGATCGTGAAGGTACGGTGGAACGCAAAGCATGGGCCAGAATTCACGTGGGAACGCGAAGATCAAATGAAGCAGAAGTACCCTCACCTATTCTAGCATTCTCAAATCTAGCTTTCAAACAGAATTTCGGGACGAAATTCCCTCTAACGGGGGGATGATGTCACAACTGGAAATTTTGAGCCATGTAATCTATACATTCAAGTTAATGTGAATCAAAAACTTCAATCAAATACATCATACAAGTACTACAAACAGTCATCAAACAATTGGAAACTTTAGAAGTTCTTGTTTAAGTCCATTTTGGGCTAGAACTCCCTTATTGGATCCAAATGGACCAATAAGCTTCCAATTAGACTATCATGGGCTTAGAACCCTAATTGGGCTCTAATTGGACCCACATTTATTTATTTCAACATTTTGGGCCATGCTGGGCCTAGAATGAAATGAATTAAAAGCCTTGATACATGAATAACCTAAACTAGTCCAATAAAAATATAAAAATCATACTACATTCTTTTAAGCATAAAACACACTCTAACTAACTCTAATTTTAGGCTTAAGGGAAAAAGCCCAAAATTTTCTTTTCCCTTTCAAAAATCTCGGCCCAAGGCCCAAATCCAAGGAGATAAGAGATGAAGTTGACTTTGGTTGCCACCTCATCTTTACCCATAGGATATCCATGCAATATAGTTCATGTTTCCATGCAACATCACTTCAAAATCACTTCTTTCTTCTCTCCTCTCTCACTCTCGGCCGAAACACACACACACACACACTCACAAATCTCTCAAATTCTATCTAGATTACTCAAGAACACTCCCTTCTCCCCTCTCCAAAAATCTCGAAAATTAGGAGGCATTCAAGAAGAAATCTCCACAAAATTCTTCATCTAAGGTAAGAGTTGCTTGAATCTATGAACTAAATTCTTTGTTTTATCAAAATCCTTTCCTAATCTATGCAAAAATCGTGATCTTGCATCCTAGAACCATCTCAAAACTCGAGATCTTCATCAAAGGGAGCTAAGGCCAAAAACACTTCATTTTCCTTCCATTTTCTTTGCAAAACCGAGCCCCCACACCCAAGGTGAGCTTCATACCCCCTATTTTCTGTTTTTATGAGTTTTTTTTTTTTTTTTGGGGGGGGGGGGAATACAAGTGAAAGTGTAGATCTATATGTGTTTTGTATGCCTTGTATGATTTCCATGCTTATATGTATGCTTTTGTGTGTTATAATGTTGGATCTAGCCCTAAAACCCCTCAAAACCGAGATATATCTTGTGTGAAATGATTTTAGCTTCAAATATATTTCTACATACAAAGTGTTTCAAGAAAAATGGCTAAGTGGTTTAGTAACAATTTTCTTTGGATTAAAAACACAAATTTTGGGCCTAAAATGTGAAAAATACAAAATTAAGAGTCCAAATTGGCATATCACGAATTCTGCTAGATGAAGTGTGCCAAAACAGTTTCCATAAATCAATTTCTGGAAATATACTCATTTAGGGGATTAAAAACATAAATTCCAAGCTTAATGGGCTAAAAATGACATTTTTGGCCCAATGAGGCCCATTATGCGAATTTTTCTGTTTTGGAGGGCCAAAACTGTGATTTTCTGTAAAACAGTGGACTATAAGTGTTCCAAATCCTTTTCAAAGGTTTAAAATGCTTTTAAATTTAAAAAGGACCAAAGTTGCAAAATTTTTCCAATTTGGGCCAAAATTGCCAAAGTTGCGAAAAAGAAGGGTTAAAACCGAGAAAACTGCATTTTCAGGGACTTAAACTGTTTTCTATGAAAAATATGCTGAAAAATATTAATTTCAATAATTTTTGGTGTTAAAATGTTAAGAAAATTAGTTTAAGGACCAAACCGGGAAGTATTTAATAAAAGGGTTGAAAATGTAAAGTTTACAAACAATGAGGGGCTGAAAACAGAAAAATTTCAAGACTAATTCAATATACACAATTTGATCAAATAATGGCACCGCGGCTTTCGACGAAATACAATACATTACAATACCAAAAGTCGTTAAACGAATTGGTTCGGTCTCGAACCAATAGAAATCTACAACTACTAACACTACGACACTACTACACTACGGTTTATACAAATAACGTTTGGGAACTTAGCTTACATACGAGTGTGCACAGACGTCTACGCACCATCTTCGGGCCCCAAAAGTGTAAAATCTTGCTTGTTGGGCCTAGCTAGCCCAATGACCTGATCTTAAGGCCCGAAGACGCATATTTTCTACGAAGTGTTGAGTTTCACCGACTTGGCACAACGTAGAGGGACTTTCAATGGCTTGTATACCACTGGTCCCCAAGGGTCCTTGGTACTGCTAGAAAAGTCTGCATATTTTGCGAGGCGGGTCGGGGACCCCTCGTACGCATATTATCCCCAACCGATTAATAGAGTCATCGAGGCCTTCGTGTCCTCTTACTCTTCGGATGTGGGACGACACATAGTCAGGGTGGCTGGATAACGTGATTTGTACGAACGACGCCTTCGGGATCGTTAGTATTACTATGAACTGGGCGTTTGTGTAATGCGGGTTTGTAGTAAATAATCATGCTCAAAAATAATCCAACGTCGCCTGGGAATGACACTCCTATCTTTGTAATGGTTTCAACGCAACTTAACGGATTTTAAAGGATTAGGAAAACATCGGGTTTTCCTAGGTTTTTCAAACATATCGGATTCGAAACGCATATAATTTTTAATAAACAATTTTCACAAGTACAGAAACAAACAGGCATACCTATAGATCTTCACAAACATTTTCGAAAGTTTTTTTTTCATTTCAGAAAATATCGGATTTTCTGGTGGTTTTCAACGATACAAACATTGGATTTCAAACATTACTTATGAACTCACCAACATTTCATATGTTGACGTTTTTCAAAATACTTGTATTCTCAGGGAACCAGTGAATCAAGGGAAATCATATTCAGTGACGGTTGCAGTTTATCTATGTATGAATTGAACAATTTAATTTTTGGGAATGTAATGTTTAACCAATGAATTTCATGTAAACGCTACTGGTTGTATTGTATTGATGAATGGTGACGAATGTTGTTATGTTTCATATATATTCAATGTTATGGTATACAATTGAGTCACGACAGCCCCCGGACGTTTCCGCCGTCTGGTTCGGGGGTGTGACATTGGGTAACTTGGTGATGAAGTCCATGGTAATCATCTCCCATTTCCACTCAGGTATCTCGGGTTGTTGGAGCAGACCCGAGGGTTTCTGTTACTCGACTTTCACTTTGGCGCAAGTCAGACACTTGCCCACGAATGTAGCGATCTCGGTTTTCATGTTTGGCCAACAGTATTGTTTCTTGAGATCCAAGTACATCTTGTCCGAACCTGGGTGAACAGAGTATCTAGTCTTGTGTTC
The DNA here is from genome assembly GCF_051521515.1 of Lactuca serriola. Classification (NCBI taxonomy): domain Eukaryota; kingdom Viridiplantae; phylum Streptophyta; class Magnoliopsida; order Asterales; family Asteraceae; genus Lactuca; species Lactuca serriola. Next base: position 108,095,986 of record NC_136414.1, read on the forward strand.
TTCCTCCATGACAGTCTCCCTGAATCCTCCAGACTTTGGAATCCAGATTCGGTCCATGAAATAGTAGACTCTGTTACCTCTGATCTCAAGTTTCTTATCCATTCCCCTCAAGGCTTCGCTCGACACGTTTTCTGGTTTGAGGGCTTCTAACTGGGCTTCTCGGATTTGCATGGATAAGTGAGAATGGATATTCATCGTCAGTGTCTTCACCCTACGGCTTGAACTTTCTTTTTGGCTAAGGGCATCTGCCACCACATTGGCCTTGTCGGGATGGTAGCGAATCTCGCACTCGTAATCATTGAGTAGCTCTACCCATCGCCGTTGACTCATGTTTAAGTCTTTCTGATCGAAGATGTGCTGCAGGCTATTATGGTCAGTGAAAATCGTACACTTGGTCCCATAGAGATAATGTCTCAAATCTTCAGTGCAAAGACTACGGCTCCTAGTTCCAAGTCATGAGTGGTATAGTTGACCTCATGTGCCTTTAGCTGTCTCGAGGCATATGCAATCACTTTTCCTCTTTGCATAAGCACACAGCCTAAGCCCTGGTTAGACGCATCACAATAAACAACGAAGTCCTCTGTCCCTTCAGGCAGGGACAGGACCAGTGCGCTGCACAAGGCTCGCTTTAACGTTTGGAATGCGTTTTCTTGCTTTTCACTCCAACAAAAGGGTACACCTTTCTGTGTCAGAGTGGTTAGAGGTTTGGCGATTCTGGAAAAATTCTAGATGAATCTCCAATAATAGCCGACGAGACCCAAGAATTGATGGATTTCTGTGGGAGTCTTCGGTGCTGACCAATTCTCTATCGCTTTGATCTTGGATGGATCCACGTGGCCGAGGAAAGTTACCTTCCGAATCTAGAATTCACACTTGGAAAATTTCGCATACAACTTTTCAGATCTAAGGGTTTCCAACACTGACTTCAAGTGTTGCTTGTGATCTTATTCACTTGTAGAGTAGACAAGTATGTCGTCAATGAACACGATGACGAACTTGTCCAGAAAAGGGCGACACACCCGGTTCATCAGGTCCATGAACACTGCCAGTGCATTGGTTAGACCGAACGGCATCACTACAAACTTGTAGTGTCCATACCGAGTCCTGAAAGCTTTTTTGGAAACATCACTCTCATGAACTCGTAACTGATGGTACCCTGACCTAAGGTCTATCTTTGAGAAGTAGCTAGCTCCCTGGAGTTGATCGAAGAGGTCATCTATTCGTGGAAGGGGATATCGGTTTTTGACGGTCAACTTGTTCAATTCACGGTAGTCGATACACATCTGGAAGGATCCATCTTTCTTCTTTACAAACAGAACCGGAGCTCCTCAGGGTGAAGAACTCGGTCGGATGAACCCTTTGTTGAGTAACTCGTTGAGTTGATTGGATAACTCCTGCATTTCTGCTGGAGCTAAACGATATGGAGACTTGGCTACGGGGGTAGCTCCAGGAATTAGGTCAATGCGAAATTCGACTTGACGTTCAGGAGGAATTCCCGGGAGCTCTTCGGGAAAGACATCAGGAAAGTTACAGACTTCGGGGATGCTCGCGAGGTCTTTAACTTCCTGTTTTTCGTTGATTACATGGGCTAGGAATGCTTGGCATTCCTTTCGCAAGAATTTTTGAGCTTTGATGCAGGAAATGATGCGAAGATTAGAGCTGAGCTTATCGCCATAGATCATGAGAGTCTAACCCGCAGGAAGGTTGAGACGGATGGCTTTTTTGAAACAGAGGATATCAGCATGATTGGGACTTAACCAATCCATGCCAATGATGAAATCAAAGCTCTTTATAGAAACTGGCATAAGATCGATGAGAAATGAATGATCGTTCAGGGTAAAGGTACAACCTATGAACACATCGCTAGCGCTTTCTTTCTCACCGTTAGCCATCATGACGGTAAACATTTCGGTTAATGGTTGGGGAATAGGTTTAAGATTATGTTTGAACGAATGACTAACAAAGCTTCTTTCAGCACCCGAATCGAAAAAAATACTAGCATAAGAGTTGTCGAGAAGGAACGTACCCGAAACAACAGTGGGATCGGCGACTGCCTCCTCTCGTCCCATTGCTAGGACTCTCCTAGTGTTATCAGTTGTCGTCTTCTTGGGGCAGTTCCTCTTGAAATGTCCGACTTCTCCACAATTGTAGCAAGCCTGACCAACACCTGCTCCGGAAGATTGATTGGCTGATTGGGCTGGTGCCTTGCAGAATCGGATCGTGTGCCCCTTTTTACCATAGTTTGTACATGTCAGATCACGGCAGGGGCCAGGGTTGTGGTGGTATTTGCACTTTTCACACTGAGGAAGATTACCAGCATATCTACTAGTAGGTGTTTGAGCTGTAGATCCCACAACAGAAGCAGCAGCAACGGGGGTAGTAGCAACATGAACTGCTACAGTCTGTTGTTTCTTTGAGGATCCTTGGGAAGATTGACCCTTCTTCTTTTTCCAAAATTTCCTTTTCTCACCACTCCTCTTGGTCGGTTCGGGAGTGGTGGTTGTTTCCTTAACATCATCACTGTGGTCAATCAGAGTCTGGGCTAAGCTTTTGGCATTGTCATATGTATCCGGCCTCGCAGATAAGACATTTCCTTTTGTTGGTTGGGTCAGCCCCCAAATAAATCTCTCTATCTTTTTACTCTCCGGGGTAACCAACCCCAGACAGAGTAGTGCTAGATCATCGAATCTATAAGTGTATGCGGCAATATCGGAACCCTTCATCTTTAGGTTCCAGAGCTCATGCTCTAATTTCTGTATTTCACCCCGAGGGCAGTACTCAGCTAGAAGGAGTTCTTTCATGGCTTCCCAGCCCATGGCATTGGCTACAGGTAGGGTTAGGGATTTGACTTGGCCGTTCCACCAAGTCAGAGCTTTATCAATAAAGGTACAGGCTGCGAATTTCACTTTATAGGATTCCGAACAGGCACAGATTTCAAAGATTGATTTGATCTTCTCGAACCATCGGGAAAGGGAAATGACACCTCCAGTGCCATCAAAGGATGTAGGTTTTGCGTTCATGAAATCTTTATAGGAACCCTTCTTTCGGTGTCCCTGACTGCCTTCTTGGTTTTGAGGCTGAGGACCACTTCCCGAACCACCGGGACCACCGGTATTCATTTGAGACATAGCAGCTGCCACCGCGGCAGTAACAGCTGCCTGGAACATCACAGGGTCAAATTGAGGAGGAGGTGGTGGCGGAGGGTTGTTGGTCTTTGAGCTGGGTCTTTTTCTTGGAGGCATCTTGATCTATAAAGATCAGGAATGAGAGGATGGTAAGTCCTCTGAATTGAATCAAAAGATATGACAGATATTGAATTCTATTAAGCGATAAAGCAGGTATGAGTTATCAAAGCAGATAAATTTTCGCTAAAAGAATGATCGAGGAGCAACGTTGGAATGAGGATTTCTACTAAGGATTGGCTCGAGAAATACTCCCATAGTATTTCATAATTCGCTATGACGACGGCTCATTGTTTGGGTATTGGGTAAGTTTTAGGCATGCCGAACACTACAGTCACTCCCAAGCACATGTTGGTCGTGTCTCGAATGAATATAGTTGGCCAGACTATATTGATCCTAGACACGACTACATAACTGCTCAGGTTTAACCGCAGCGCACAACACCCATTTACTTATGTTTTGTTCTAATTGTAGTTACGGATCTCGACGGTTAGGTATACTTGTATACTTTTTGAAAGTACTTATATTTTAGAGTATACTTTTAGTTCAGAGCACTTAGGCCCCTTAGTGTTTATAGTCTTATACCATGTAAGGTTTGGTATACTTAGTTCACTATAAACATGGGCTCTGATACCAATCTGTCACACCCTGAAAACCCAAGACGGAAAAATTTCCGGGGCGGACTCCACGTTAAGTATCAAATCCAATGTACATAGTAAGCAAAGTAAACAACCATTACATTACATATAAAGATTTTACATTTGTTTCAAAGTAAAAAGTATTACAAGTGTGATACATATATAGACAAAAGTAAGACATGTCTTCAACGCACTCCGTCTTCGTCAAAAGGAGCATCGGGTACCTGTCTAATGCGGACCTGAGAATACAAGCAGTTTGAAAATCAGCATAAAGTTGGTGAGTTCATAAGTGGTTTTGTTTTCTGAAAATGTATTTGTTTCCTTTCTGTTTCTGAAAAGTTACGCACCAAGAAAATCCTATATTTTCTTCAAAGTTGGTTACTAATCCGAAATGTAATGTAAAAGATATACACTGAAAACATGGCTATTCTTGTGAATTGTAAGGTTTAGTTATCTGGTTTGTTACACGAATCTGGTTATGTACAATGTTTTCCCCAGGAAAATCCCATATTTTCCTGAAAGTTGGTTACCGATCTGAAATGTAATGTAAAAGATGTATACTGAAAACCTGGTTATCCTTGTGAAATGTATTAGTTTTAACATGCACATAAAACTAATAAGTATAAAGTAAACAAATTACTAACCCATTATTACTAACATGTAAATCTCTATTATCCAAATTGCGAGTTCCATAACCATACTATAGACTAAATATGGCAATAAGTAGTCCACATCACCTTATGACTTTCGTCACCCTTGAACCTTTTGGTTCGGCTGTAGCTAGCATCCAGGTGTGGGGTAGTCAGCCCCGTATAGATCTATACACTCAAGTCACGCTCCCTATCTAAGAGATTCTGGTTACGGGTGTGGTCCTGCACTCGCGTATCTCTGTGGAGTATTCACCGAGGACGTGTCTCCAATTTATAGGAATAACAAATTTACTAGTAATAATACAATAATCCTCCACTCGCGTATCTCTGTGGAGTGTTACCGAGGACAAAATAGTGTACTAAGTTTCATGTTAAAAGTTCAAATGTTATGCTTTTAACTGATATAATGTGGAAAACCATTTGTGAAAATATAAAATACAACATTTTCTAACGTTTTTCACAAATACTATGATGATGTGTTCTGCAAGTTCAAATTGTTATCATATATGATTATCAGTGTTAAAAGCATATGTAATACGAAACACAAGACCTATAAAAACAAGTTTTGAGTACAAGTATTCCTTGTACTTTGCTTGTATTCCCCCTGAAAATAGTGAAAAACATTGAAAAAGGTAGGGGTATGAACTCACCTGGTGATAAAACATGACAGTTTGAATGCTAAGCGTCGGTTCGGGGCTTGATAATGCACGAGGTTCCTATGTAATATGAAATGGTATACAAATGTATCTAATTAAACTTTGAATCACTAATTAGATATGATTATACACTCCAAGACGCGAAAACACTTCAAATCAAATGTTTGGAGTGACCCGGGTGGCATCTACGGACGTATAGGGCTCGGATAATGAGTTTGCTCTTCAAGAGTGAACTCCTTAGGGAGTTTACGGCCCTAAGACCATGACCACATGAGTTCACGGCCGTGAACTCATGGATGAGAGGTTTTATGGTGCTAAATGGTCAAATAACACTTGGGAAAGGTTCTTATGATTTAATCTAAGGCATAGGAATGAGTCTTACCACCAAGGACATTACCAAATGGAGTTTACGGCTGTAAACTAGGAGTTTACGGCTGTAATCTCCTATGTGACCATTCCTTACATGATTTTGTAGCCCTAGATCAATCACATGTGATTCAAACCAATTTTACAAGCCTTAGTATGATTTTAGGGCATCATTTGAATTGTGTTTGTGAGTTTACGGCCCAGGAACCCATTCTTGGGGGTTTACAGTCGTGAACTCTCAAAGGGATGGTTTTCATCATGTTTAAGGCCCGTAAATCGATTGTGGTTGGTTCTAGAATTTAATCCAAGGCTAATGGTGTGTTTAAGTGGCATTTAAACACTTGAATTTGAGTTTACTCCCCATGAAGATGAGTTTATGGCCCAAGCATGTTCGTGGGTAGTAAACTCATGTTTACTCCTCAAAAATGATGTTCAAGGTGTTCTAAGTCCGATTTGATAAGCCAATAAGTCATATCTAAGCCCCAAATGTGATTTGGAAGGGTTTTAAGGCTCAAAACCCCCCCTTTATGTGTGTTTACGGCCCAAGCATGTTCCAGGGCCGTAAACACATGAACATGATCCTTTTCCATAGATTAAACACGAATTTGAAGGCTATGGATGCTAATCTATGAGTTAGGGAAGTTACCTTGATGAATTTGAGCCTTAATTTGATGTTTTTGGACCTTAGATTTGGATTGAGGAAAGAGGTTAGAGAGAGAGTAGTGAGAGAGAGAAAAAGCTTCAAATTGAAGTCTTTTGAGCTTTAAATAGGTTCTAAGTTCGGGACACGGTGGAATTCTACCCGATACCGACGTTAGACGTGGCTTTTGGTCGCACCCGATTAAGTTACCGTAACCCGATATGGTCGATTCTAAAAATATTCCGATTACTAGAATAGGGTGTTAATATGAGTTCTAAATGCGTTTGGACACCCATTAAGTCATAATAGCAATCTCAAATTAATGACTTAATTTAATATCGTAAACGGAAATGAAATTGAAAATGACGAATGTATTAACGGAAAAAGGGTTACAAATGATGGAACGAACTTTGGGTTGTCACAAGGTTCGTATGTGCATAATTATTATACAATGAGTTCACAACCAAAGCCTAATGATAGAGGGTGCCCTCTTCTATGTCTATCGCTAACATAGGGAAATATGGTAAAATGCACTCAAGTGAATCGTGCGAGTGAGGAGTTGTCTACCTCCTAATAGCGTTATCCATAATAACCATAGGCTCAAATGAGTTAATGAGTTGTGTGAACTGATTCCAGGGACTTAAATGCGATAAGGATTCATGAATTAACATTAGCGTACGCATACATAGCAACATATAACAACCAAGTTTGATACAAATCAAACTAAATACAACGAACATAAATAGTTTAGGACATGCTTTTCCACCTCAAAACATAAAAACTGAAAATAGGGGGAGTCATGAATACTCACAATATGCATTGAGATGATGCAAATGGTGCCTTCAACTACGTTCCACTTGTACCACTACCGATTTCTACAATAATGGTATACGCTAGTGAGTCTCTAATCGAAATCTAATACTAGTATATTTACTACTACAATACAATCATGCGAATAATGTGTCAAAATTTAACATTGTTAAGTTACAAACATTTTTCTGAAATCGTGAAATTTTATAACTCATGTGATTAAGAAAATTTTGGATATCATTTTCCCTATTTTTGTAATATTAATTGAGGGTATTTCAACACATTTAAATGTGTTTTAAGCTCTTAAAAAGCCAAAATATTATCGAATAGTTTCCAAAAATTCTCAAAGTTTGCATTTTGATTCTAAACATAGTAGAGGTCTTCCATAAATTTTCCTTTGAATTTTTTATATGATTAACTATTTTTCCAAAATTTTAAGCCTTCATAACAATATAAATTCATCAAAAATAGTATCCAAATGATAAAAATTCCCTAACTTTGTATATTACTGTCATTAGACATTATTAAGTTGGGAAAAATATAAAAAATTGATTTCTAAACTGTTTAACCAAATTTTATGATTTCTGTGTATTTATTCTAATAAAAATTGAATTAAATATAAAAAAGCTTCTAATATTTCCCAAAATTTTTGTATTACTATTACGAAACCTTTTTAATCTGGGAAAAAATATTAAAATGGATTTTTAAACTGTTTACCTGAATTGTATGATTTTTGTTCTTGTATTCTAATAAAAATTGAAATAAATAGAAAACTGTTTCCATAATTGTCCAAACTTTTTGTAACACTGTTATTATATATGTAGAAATTATGAAAAATATAAAAGATATTTTTCAATTAGTCTTTCTATTTTTCTTTGTTTTATCCTCTTAAATAATCATTAATTGGAGAATAACTATTACACAGTTAAAGTAAATTACCAAAAATTTTGTACACTTTATTTACAGTGTACATAATCTAGGAAAAATCCAAATGGTGAGTTTTATGTAGTGTAATCCGATTTTATTGATTAAAGTGTATTTAATATTAGAAAATAGAAGAAAAATAGCATACTGAATATAAAAACCATTCAAATTTTTATTTAGAGTTCTAATATATCATAAGGTTTTCGGGTAAATTGTTATGAATTTTGGATGAGTAGAACTATTTTTCATGTTTTTAGTCCATTATAAACACAAAAATCAGGAAAAAAACAAATGCATTATGAAAAATTCTGAAAATATTTTTTTGAGTCTCAAAGATACGGTACGAGCTGCGAAAATTATTAAATACCCTTTTCACATTCTGAAAAGTGGTTTTGTGATTTATTAGGGCTAAACAAAAAGAAAAATCAAAACCACACTAAACTGTAACAAAAATCGATGAAACTTAATGACAAGTCATTACTTAGCATAAGCGTCATCCAAGAATTTACCTAGGATTTATAGATCTAAGAAAGTATTTTATATGATTTATTGCCCTATTTTAATTATAATAATTCGAGAAAAATGAATTATTTTCTGAAACTTTGTAGAACATCTCATTTTGTTGGTGGAATACAGGGAAAAATCAGATTTGATCAGAAAAGTTGTTTTAGATATTCATTTGGGAATAAATCCTTTATAAACCTATTTGAAAGCTTTTTAACAACAAACTTTGATCATCAAGCATCTAAGCTTGAAGATCATCACATGCATATTGGTTTGAAGACCATTCATGAGTTTGAATTGTTCAAAAATCGTTTTTGATAGAAAACTTTGGATGCATGTGGTGTTTTTAACCCAAAACTTGTAGAAAAGGTGCATTATGTTGCTTTTGACTTGGGTTTTGGTCCTTGGATTTCACCATTTACAACATGCATGTTGTTTTTGGGTGAAATCCTACCACCATCATCATCAAAACCGTGAGTTTGAGAAAGTTTTCATGATTTTACCATAGAATGGAGTAGAAGAAGGAGAAAGTGTAAGAAAGACCTTCAAAACTAGAGAGAAAAGTGTAGGGAAGTAAAGGATTTTCGTGTCTACCTTTAAGAATAACATCAAATGATGATGATTTTGTGCTTGAGAAGTGTTCTTGGCTGTATAATTTTCGTGAGTTTAGAGAGAGATTTGAGAGAAATGAGTGGAGTGGGTGTTAGAGTGTGAGAGAGAGTGAAGAGGGGAGGATCGAGTGTGAGGGTGAAGTGAATCATTAAAAATTTTGGGAAGTGGGTGCCTAGGAAAGAGAGGGGATGAATTTTGATGAGGTGAGAGGTTCCCTAACTCTTCCATTTTTATAAAATTCTAATTATTTTATAAAATCACCAAATTTTTATAAAATATGCACCTTAATATAGTTTTTACTCATAAAATATTGAATTTTGACTTATAAATTAAGGGTAAATGTTAATGATTTAAATTTTTATTTTCCTTGATTATATTTCCTTGAATTTAATTATTTTAAGATAATATTATAAGTTTCATAACAATTTTTATAAAATTCTTGATGTTAAACTTTATAAAATTTAGGTTTTAGGGCTTTTAGGGTTTTGGAGTTTAATAAACTTTGAATATCAAAATAAATTGAATATTTGAGACTTCAAATTATCTTATGGTATTATAACTCTTTTATAGTTATAAATAATATTTGTAATTTATTTTTATCAGTTTATTGGCATTCTATGTAGTGATTCCTAGATTCAAGAGAAATTTAGGAATCAAGTATACTAGTCTTAGTCTTCAACTTTGACTTAAGTTTCTATGAGACTCTTACTTAATTTCTACCACTAGGTTAAGTGCATGATGTGTGTATATGATTCATGAAAAGATGTTCGAGTCAAAGAGTGACCAAAATATTGATATTCACTACAGTTAAGTAGTTGTAGAATTCACATATCAATATGAAATCTAAGTATACTATCCATTGATTCTAATTGTTTCCAAACTTCTAGTAGGTTATAACTTAGTTTCTAGTTACTTAGTCTAGTATGTGTCGTGCCTATATGTGAAACTAAATTTAGTCAAATCTAGAACCGAATCGAATTTGGACGGTTGTCACAGTCTCCCCTAGTTGAAAGAATTTCGTCCCGAAATTCAATTCATGATGTATTCTATTAGAACTCATTCGAATACAATTGTATAGTTGGAGAGGTTAGTTACTAAATACGGAAAAAGATATATTCTGAAATATGAAGGGGTAGCACGAATGAAAGAGAAGCGATCGACGGTAAGTTCCTAATGATACACATTAAGGGTAGGCAAGGAAGTTTTGCTACATCTCAAATGTAAAGGCTATTTAACTCCCATCTACAAAAGAAATTACGAAACGATCAAGGATTTCTGAAGCAATAATTCCTACTACAGGTACTCTAACTATAATAGAACCATGATTGAAGAATATAGTTAGAGAGTCGTTGTTTCTAATGAAGGCGGTGAAACTTTATGATATTTTAAATCACATTATTTAGGTTGCATTTTGAGCGTTTAAAATGATATGTAATCTCACTGCTATCAAAATGTGTGTTTAGAAATGATAATTAATCTCATTATTATCAAATTGTTTAATAATTCCAAGATTATGAAGATACATGAGTGACGATCAAACGAAGTAGTAAAATATTAAAAAGATAAATTAAAGTTACATGTTTAAGTGTCATTAAGGGATTTTTTTAATAGAAATATTGATATTACGCTTTTTGTAAAATTGACTAATTGTCTAAGTGAAGACAAATACAAGTTTAAGAGGAGTCATTGTATTTATGAAAACAAGTTTGAGAGTTTAGGAACTCACTGAAAATTGCAAAGTAGAATGCTATTTTTAAGAAATGTGTAAAAATATCAATCATTGAAAATAGTGCATTCTTATTTTAGTGTTTGTACAAAAAAAAAAATCAATTAGAGAATAGATAATCGTAAAATTTAAAACTTTTGACGTATTTAAAGAAAAGAAGAAACATAAGGAAACATATCCTTCACATATATTTTCAGGATATAGAAAAATTATAAGCAGAAGGGTATTCATCTTGTGTATTAATTATAAGGAAAAATACAATCAAACTTGCATTTTAAATCAAGTTTTCGAATTTAGAACGAAAGAGAAAATGTAAATAAGGAGTACTTGTTTATTGTAGATTTCAAAATAAAAACAAGATGTATATGGTAAAAGGCGTAATTGAATATATCAAAGTTGACTAAATCAAAATTATGCCTCACGACTATATACATATTAATTGCTCAAAACGAAAGGGTAGACTTCTAGTCTGTATGTGAATGAACATGGTACCAAGAGAAGCAAAATAGACGGAAACAAAGTTAGACAATGTATTATGTTAATATTATGGCGTTCAAGATCTAAAATCAGAAGGAGAGAGAGAGAAATAAAGTTCGGGGAAAAGAAAAAGGAAGGTAGTGGCGGCAATGATTGTTATTGTTAAAATTATAAGAACAATACATATAGGTAGATTTAAAACCAGGTTGAGATATATTTCGAACTTCAATATTTGATGTATATTGATGATTAAATAGACATGTGGGAGTTTTATAGTGTTTGCTAAGGATTGCTAAAAATTCATAAGTTATCTGTTATGTTAAACTCCATTTCTGAAAAAGAAGAAGCCCTACAAATGGCAATTGAAAATCTGACAATTTTGACTTTTTAGACTGAAGTCCTACAATGATTAAAATGAATAAGGTAAAGACTCAATATATTTAGAAAAATAATTATTCATTCATGAGAGTGTATCACTGGAAATTTAAAAGTGTACACTAAGTTTTCAAATGCTATAAATTTTAAAAACTTTATAGATTATAAAACTATATTGAAGAAAAGTACACAAATACGGTATGTTTTGAAATACAAGCATTAGAGATGTCTTATAAACATGATTGAAGTAGAAATTTGCATAAATATCATGTTGGGTTTCGAGAAAACACATTAAATTAAATTACAATGTCTAAATGAGAAAGGTGTTAAAAGTGTCAAAACAAAAATGTTTTGAAGATTCGATGAAACCTTTTCACATAATATGAACTTCAATGTCATATGTTTAAGTTTTATCGCATAGAGTTTAAACACTTTTATAAAAGAAAATTTTTCTAGGTTTTTCGAAAATGTGTCAAAATGGCAAGCAAGGTTTAAATTGGTTTATATGCCCTTAAAAGCACATCTATCCATTGAAATGGATTTGAAATGAAATTGAAATAGCAAGGTTAAAACCAATATTGTTTAAATTGAGTTTTGAAGAAAAGTGTTAAGTTAAAGCAAGTTGTCAAAATATTTTTAGCGAGAATATGGCTTACATTGTTAGGAAATATCTACTAAGTTGAATGAAGTGGTTATAAAATATTTTATCGATGATAAATAAAACCGATGAAGCGAAATAACTTTCGATGCAAGATTAGGAAGTAAGGAATAAGTAGGTTCATGTAGCTGATCGTACCTAAATACTAAGGTGAGTACCGACGTCTTTTCCCCATGAAGAAAGACAAGAAAAATTGTTTGAAAAAAAAACATTTTATGGTGTCAATGCAGTTTACGACCTTTTATAGAGGTCACAGGGATATCCTATGTTAAGTTTTAAGCTCAAGATGGAAACAACGTAAAGCTAAATTCGTAGTGTAGTAGAGAAGTCTCATGTATGGGTTAAACCTCCTTGTGTCTCCTTGTGAGTCGAATCCGGAATGTCCGCCAATGGTATCCAAGTGATTACTTAGTGGTGACTCATCTATGTTTTTACGCGATGCTTCGATTCACATCTGTTTCGGTATCGAAACACTTTTTCCTAGTTCTAACTCTAGTATGAAGACGATGAAGAGGTATTGAGGAATAATTGGTATATGTTTCGACTTAAGATTATTACTAGTGTATATTTAACTACTAACCTTACATCTAAAGTCAATAGCTACCAAGGAATACCCATTCTCAGTACTAAGTGCATTGCTCCTAGAGTGGCTAGTCATATAACCTAAGTGGTTAACCTAGCACTTGATAAGGGGTAAGAATATTTCTAAATAAAGGCATTGTTATAAAAGTGCACTAAGTTTCTAAGTGTATCTAGATGAATGTGTATAATATGCAATGCCCGTACTCACACCGAAAAATTTTGTTTTTCAAAAGTTTAAGTTGAAAATTGTTTGGAACATAATTCTAGTATAACCGTTTCCAGCCTCACATTAACTTTCCTTAATTAAGCATAGTTGGGCAGGCTATACTTAATTAAAGTCCAATAATGTGTACTCGAATTAGTTATACAAGTAGTATGTTCAGTATTTTAAAAACGTTTTAAAAACTTTTGGCTATAGTTCTGGTTCTCTAAAGGAAAACCGGTATTCTCTATAACCTTCGGCTCTGATACCATTTTCTGTCACACCCCGCTAAAGCGGAAACACAAGGCGTGGCAGTATAAAGGGTTTCATAGCAAAAGTTAAAAGACAACACCAACCATAGTATTAAAAATCATTACAAATTTACAATGGGTTTGAACAACTTTTAAAAGAAATTACAATGTAAATTGAAATACAACACATGTGAATGCTCCTAAAAGTGAAGTGTCCTAAGTGCCACTTACTCGATGATTCCTGAAAAAGCATGTAAAACGAGAGTCAAATATAAAATAGTTGGTGAGTTCACAAGTTAAAAATAATATTGGTTTCATAAATCGAAATAAAAATTTTGATATAAGTTTCCAAAGATAAAAATATATTGCTAAAATGAGTAAATAAGTTTGTATAAACAAAGTTCGTTGTCATCATGAAAAATAAAGTATGTTGCCCAAATGAGATGCAACGTTCATATTCTCAAGGGAAATATAGTTTCCATAAATAGAAATGTATTGCAAAAACGAGTAAACAAGTTTGCATAAACAAAGTTCATTACATCATGAGAGATAAAGTATGTTGCCCAAATAAGATGCAACGTTCATATCCTCATGGGAAATAAAGTTTCTTGCTAAAACCAGATACAAGGTTTGTATGTGCATAATGATTATACCATGAGTTCACAACCCAAGCCTAATGACTGAGGGTGCCCTTTTCTATGTCTATCGCTAACATAGGGAAATATGGTAAAATGCACTCAAGCGAATCGTGCGATTGAGGAGTTGTCTACCTCCTAATAGCACTATCCATAATAATCATAGGCTCAAATGAGTTAATGAGTTCTGTGAACTGATTCCAGGGACTTAAACGCGATAAGGCCTCATGAATTAATAATAGTGTACACATACATATCAACATATAACAACCAAGTTTGATACAAATCAAATTAAATACAACGAACATAAATAGTTTCAGATATTTTTCTAAAATCGTGAAATTTTATAACTCATGTGATTATGAAAATTTTGGATACCATTTTCCCTATTTTTGTAATATTAGTTGAGGGTATTTCAACACATTTAAATGTGTTTTAAGCTCTTAAAAAGCCATAATATTATCGAATAGTTTCCAAAAACTCTCAAACTTTGAATTTTGATTCTAAACACAGTAGAGGTCTTCCATAAATTTTCCTTTGAATTTATATATGATTAACTATTTTTCCAAAATTTTAAGCCTTCATAACAATATAAATTCATCAAAAATAGTATCCAAATGATAAAAATTCCCAAACTTTTTATATTACTGCCATTAGACATTATTAAGCTGGGAAGAATATAAAAAATGGATTTCTAAACTGTTTAACCGAATTTTATTATTTTTGTGTATTTATTCAAATAAAAATTGAAATAAATATAAAAAAGTTTCCAAAATTTCAAAAAAATTTTGTATTACTGTTACGAAACCTTTTTAATCTGGGAAAAAATATTAAAATGGATTTCTAAACTGTTTACCCGAATTGTATGATTTTTGTGCATTTATTCTAATAAAAATTGAAATAAATAGAAAACTGTTTCCACAATTGCCCAAACTTTTTGTAACACTGATATTATATATGTAGACACTGTGAAAAATAGAAAAGATATTTTTCAATGAGTCTTTCTTTTTTTTTCCTTTGTTTTATCCTCTTAAATAATCATTAATTGGAGAATAACTATTAAACAGTTAAAGTAAATTACCAAAAAAATTTACACTTTATTTATAGTGTACATAATCTAGGAAAAACCCCAATGGTGATTTTGATATAGTGTAATCCGATTTTGTGGATTTAAGTGTATTAAATATTAGAAAATAGAAGAAAAATAGCATACTAAACATAAAAACCATTCAAATTTTTATTTAGAGTTCTAATATATTATAAGGTTTTTGGGTAAATTGTTATGAATTTTGGAAGAGTAGAACTATTTTTCCTGTTTTTAGTACATTATAAACACAAAAATCGGGAAAAATAGGAATGCATTATGAAAAATTCTGAAAATATTTTTCTGAGTCTTAAAAGAAAGGGTAGGAGCTGCGGAAATTATTAAATAGCCTTTTCACATTTTCTAAAGTGATTTTGTGATTTATTGGCGCTAAACAAAAAGAAAATTCAAAACTACACTAAATAGTAACAAAAACCGATGAAACTTAATAAGAAGTCGTTATTATCATAGGGGTCATCCAAGAATTTACCTAGGATTTATAGACCTAAGAAAGTATTTTATATGATTTATTGCCCTATTTTATATTAATAATTATAATAATTCATGAAAAATGAATTCTTTTCTGAAAATTTGTAGATCATCTCATTTTGTTGTTGGAATACAGGGAAAAATCGAATTTCATCAAAAAAGTTGTTTTAGATATTCATTTGGGAATAAATCCTTTATAAACCTATTTGAAAGCTTTTTAACAACAAACTTTTATCATCAAACATCTAAGCTTGAAGATCATCACATGCATATTAGTTTGAAGACCATTAATGAGTTTGAAATGTTCAAAAATTGTTTTTGATAGAAAACTTTGGATGCATGTGGTATTTTCAACCCAAAACTTGTAGAAAAGGTGCATTATGTTGCTTTTGACTTAGGTTTTGGTCCTTGCATTTCACCATTTACAACATTCATGTTGTTTTTGGGTGAAATCCTACCACCATCATCATCAAAACTGTGAGTTTGAGCAAGTGTTCATGATTTTACCATAGAATGGAGTAGAAGAAGGAGAAAGTGTAAGAAAGACCTTCAAAAATAAAGATAAAAGTGAAAGAAAGTAAAGGATTTTTGTGTCTACCGTTATGAATAACATCAAATGATGAAGATTTTGTGCTTGAGAAGTGTTCTTGGCTATATAATTTTCGTGAGTTTAGAGAGAGATTTGAGAGAAATGAGTGGAGTGGGTGTTGGAGTGTGAGAGAGAGTGAAGAGGGGAGGATGGAGTGTGAGGGTGAAGTGAATGATTACAAATTTTGGGAAGAGGGTGCCTAGGAAAGAGGGGGGATGAATTTTGATGAGGAGAGAGGTTCCCTAACTCTTCCATTTTCATAAAATTCTTATTATTTTATAAAATCACCAATTTTTTATAAAATATGCACCTTAATATAGTTTTTACTCATAAAATATTGATTTTTGACTTATAAATTAAGGGTAAATGTTAATGATTTAAATTTTTATTTTCCTTGATTATATTTCCTTGAATTTAATTATTTTAAGATAATATTATAAGTTTCATAACAATTTTTATAAAATTCTTGATGTTAAACTTTATAAAATTTAGGTTTTAGGGATTTTAGGGTTTTGGAGTTTAATAAACTTTGAATATCAAAATAAATTGAATATTTGAGACTTCAAATTATATTATGGTATTATAACTCTTTTATAGTTATAAATAATGTTTGTAATTTATTTTTATCGGTTTATTGGCATTCTATTTAGTGATTCCGAGATTCAAGCGAAATTGAGGAATCAAGTATACTAGTCTTAGTCTTCAACTTTGACTTAAGTTTCTATGAGACTCTGACTTAGTTTCTACCACTAGTTCAAGTGCATGATGTGTGTATATGATTCATGAAAAGGTGTTCGAGTCAAAGAGTGACCTAAATATGGATATTCACTACAGTTAAGTAGTTGTAGAATTCACATATCAATGTGAAATCTAAGTATACTATCCATTGATTCTAATTGTTTCCAATCTTCTAGTAGGTTATAACTTAGTTTCTAGTTACTTAGTCTAGTATGTGTCGTGCCTATACGTGCAACTAAGTTTAGTCAAATCTAGAACTGAATCGAGTTTTGACGGTTGTCACATCAAGTCTCTAAGCTTGAGTCCTAACTAGATATGAAGTATAGGGAAGAGTACTTACAATCTAGAAGCTTGAAAGGGTTGATTTTGGTCAAGAACACTAGTGTGTGTTCTTGGTGAAACTTGAAGATCTAAGAAAAGAATGATTTCCATGGATGAAATCATGGAAGGATACTAGATTAAGAGATGTATCAACAAATCTAGGAAGAATACTTACATGTTGTGAAGATATAGGAAGAAATTCTTGATGATACTTGAGAGGATTTGAAGGAAAATCGGCCTAGGAAGGAAAGAATGAGAAAAATGGCCAAGTATCACCTATATACCCTTGAATTTATGGACACATGAGTTTACGGTCGTAAACTCATGGTCTTGTGGCCGTGAACTCATTTTGATGAGGTTATGGTTTGATTTGCTACACTGTGGTTCTAGCAGGTACTTTCTAACACTTATTCCTTAAGTGTATTAGGCTCAAAACACTCAAACAGGATCTAACCAATGCCAAATGTTAGTAGGAGTGAGTCAGACTTATGGTTGATTGGACTGGATTTTAAAGCAAAAATTTTTTGGGTTGTCACATCACCCCCCTGTTAAAGGGAATTTCGTCCCGAAATTCAAATTCGAAAGTGAATACTCATTAATTATGGGAAGGACAAGTACTTCTGTTCTAACTGCATTTCGTGTCTTGATCGACGGGAGTGTCTTAGTTTGGCTTCTAAGTTTAGTCTCATGGAAGCACGATCACTCGTAGTCTTGAGCAGTCTCCGTCCTGAAGTTCATAATAGAATTCATACTAGGTTCATCAATCGCAGCCTTGTGTATATGAGCCGTGTATAATTAAAACTGAAAAAGCAGTCGAATAAATGATTCCTCTCTAAGCTCACATCCAAAAAAGGAAATGAAGTTAAAGAAAAATCATCAATTCTAAGCTTGTATAACCTTGATTATACACCGCCCTTGTGTATACATTCCTTTGAGATAGATCAATCGTATGGGTCCTTGGTATTAAACTTGACGTACTGTATGAGTGGTATTCCGGAGAGGTTTGTTGAGGCTACTTTGGGAAAATTACTAACATAAGTCACTCTAAGCACGAGTAGCTCAGAGTTCTGGAATGACGGCTTCGTTAGGATGTCCCATACTAGGAAAAGAATTTTTCGCACGAAACTGGCACTGTCAGGATCGAATCGAATCAAGTCAAATAACGGTGTCGAACTACTCGGAATTCCTGGCGTTAGACTAGATCAAAAGGTGTTACAATAACAATACGGTGCAATCTATGAAAGAGTTCTAGTACATTAGTTTCATCTATGATACTACAACTGCGAACAAGTTATACTGCAAAAAGCCAGTACATGCAGCACGTGATTCCTTAACATTGATGGAATCTCGCTAAAGATATGACTCTAGTTGCACCAGTTTTTAAAAGTTTAGGAGTCTAAAATAAATGTTACCGAGCATACTATAACTTTTACCATGGGTCCGGAGTAGTCTCTCCAGCGGGGGTGATCATTAGCATCTTCCCGTCTGTGCCAGCATTAGCTGTCCTTGGACAGTTTCTTTTGAAATGACCAACCTCGCCACAACCATAGCAGGCTTGGCCTACTCCACCAGCATGTACTTGGTTAATCGTTTGGGATGGTGACTTACAGAATCGGGCGGTGTGTCCCTTTCTATTATAGCTAGAGCACTGCAATTCATGGAAGGGTCCATTGTGATGGAAACTACATCTGTTGCAATTTGGGAGATTCCCAGCGTAAGGCTTATCTGGTAAGAGATTAGTAGGTACACTGACAACATTAACTGTAACTAGCTGTTGTCTCTTTGATGATTCTTTTGAGGACTCGTCTTTCCTCTTGTACCAACCCTGCTTCCTGTTGTTGTCATGTTCCCTTTTGTTGATC
This sequence comes from Lactuca serriola, assembly GCF_051521515.1. NCBI lineage: Eukaryota > Viridiplantae > Streptophyta > Magnoliopsida > Asterales > Asteraceae > Lactuca > Lactuca serriola. Next base: position 108,114,957 of record NC_136414.1, read on the forward strand.
TGGTGTGGCAATCATTGAACTCTTATAGTTTCTGTGGTCAATAATAAATTGTGCTAGTTCTTTGGCACTGTCAAAAGTATCAGGCCTTGATGCTAATACACTTGACTGAATTTGGGGCGACAGTCCCCAAATATACCTCTCTATTTTCTTGCTCTCAGGAGCAACCATATCCGGGAACATAATTGCTAGATCACAGAATCTACTCGTATAGGTTGATATATCCGTACCAACCATTATAAGATTCCAGAGTTCCTGCTCTAGCTTTTGAATTTCTCCTCGTGGACAGTACTCTCTCATCAGCATGGTTTTTAAGTTCTCCCAGCTTATCGAATTTGCCACTAATAGAGTCAGTGACTTAACGTGGCCATTCCACCAAGTTAAGCCCTGTCCGAAAAGGTACAATTAGCAAACTTCACCTTGTTTTTCTTTAGGCAGGCGCAAATTTCAAAGACTGCTTCTGTCTTTTCTATCCACTACATTAAAATCATAACCCCTCTAGTTCCATTGAAATTTCTGGGTTTGGCATTTGTAAAATCTTTGTAGGTGCATTCTCGGGGATGCCCATGACTCTTGCCATGGTTGGAAAGAGGTGCACCAATTCCCGATTCACTAGGGACAGGAGTATTGATGTGCAACATGGCAGCTGCTACGGCCGCTGTGACAGCTACTTGGAACATAGCAGCGTCGAACTGAGGAGGTGGAGGTGGTGGTGGTATCGGTGCTTTGTTACCATTGTTACGTCTTGGGTTTCTACGAGGCGGCATTTTTCAACTATATGTTGAAAAGATAAAGACAATGATAAGAACCCAATAGTATAGAAAATGAAAGTGTCCCATGAACTAAATCGTCATAGTTCAACAACAGATGATAGCATGAATTCTATAGAGTCCTAATGATAGAAGAATGAAGGTGTTTGAACAAGTTTTGTCGGTAACCTATCCAACTGTCAATATCATTGATATCCACGATGTAATAAGTTTGGGAAAATTGACCTTGTAGAAGGTCTTACATCATATTCGGAGCATAAAAGTTTTGACATCATAAAGGCCTAACTAAAAGGACGTACAGTACTGCGGTAGATACATAGAAAAGTGCTACATAGGGCATAGACAGGAAAATGATTCCTTATAACAAGGAGAGAAAGTAAAGCATCTCCTACTGGTGATGGTCATCCCTCTGGTGAACCCTTAGTTCAGCCAGATGGTGTTCCATATCAATCATGTGTCTTTCGTACACGCTCTGGCGTACTCGGAGCTCTATGACTTCGGCTTGAGTTTCTGCTAGTGCTTGTAGTAGGGCCTCATGGTCACTCCCAGACCTCTCACGAGCATCTTCAAGATGGGTGGTATGGATGGTATGCATTCTTGCATTGGCATCAACCTCTGTGATGCGATGGAGAGCTGTCATGCCCTGGATTTTGTTCCGGGAAACCCTACGGACCAGGATTGGCAGAACCCTATCTGTTGAACTTCCCTCACTTAGGTTATAGAAGCTTCGGTCTCCGTTGAATGGCATGGGTTGATCTTGTTCTTCGCTCCATGTTTCCAAGCATTCTACCCAAGGGGGCGTCGGGCCTTGAAAAATCTGACGAGGGTTAGGATTTTGGTTGGGAGCCACCGGGGGCAGGTTGGTAACATCAGGCTCGGAGTTAGCTCCATCCGAAAAGCCTTCAACATGGTGATTGTCCAAAGGGATTGGATGATCATCTTATGGCTCTTCTCCCAACCATCCAGCATTGCCTTCGTTCGGGAAATACAGGTCGCTGTGGGGGTCGGGTCCAACCATGTTATCTATGCGAGAAATGGGGATACAGAAATAATTACTAGACGTACTATCTAGATAACTATAAGATAATCTGATGGGTTTTAGCCATAAGAACATCTTATGTGCTCATACAAACCCTAATGCTTGGATCTAGGTTTCTCTATTGTACATGCAATTCATCCAAGACTTTAAACCCTAGATCTACCATATGATAATCAATAGAACATATAAATTAGGGTTTAGATCATACCTTGATTGTTATGTAGCAATAACAATCTCAAATCCTTCTTGTATTGACTTTAGAAAGCTTAGAGTCACAAATGTCACTCCTCTAATGGTTCACAAACACCAAGAGCAAGAGGATGAAGAAGAGAAGATAAGGAGCCTGCCCAAAACGTGTAGAAACCCTAATCAACAAGTTCTCCACGTTTTTGAGCCTTAAGGGTCCTTTAAATAGAGAGGCTATTAGGGTTATCTAACAAGGAAACCCTAATTTGGATTCTTAAGCCCTAAGCAACCCACAGACTCCTTCCTTAAAGGCCTAGGACGATTTCTAATGGGTTTCCCCATAGAATTCGTCCACCCCTTTAATATAGAGTCCTTTAGCTCAATATTCAACTATCATACAATTGACAGTTCTAGTCCCTTAAGTTTAAATAATGTCTTTTAGCCACAAACTTAATTCTTATTAATTCTTGACTAATATTAATTAAACAATATGATTTCTCCTTTAATATATTATTCTCATAATATATTAATAAATCATATTTAATCTTTTCTCTCCATTATTCATCCTATCAAGTTGCTTTGGTGAAGGCAACCCAAAAGGACCATGCACCATCGGGTCAAGTACATACCAAAATAGTTATGGACTTAGACACTAATCCAACATAATCTTCATCAGTTACTTCAAAGTCAGATAGTTAACATGGCTGTTCCACCATGTTAGTGCTCTGTCAGAGAAGGTATAAGCTGCAAACTTGACCTTGTTGCCTTCCTGGAAAGCACAAATTTCAAAGACGGATTCCATCTTTTCAATCCATTGTCTCAACACCATAACACCCCCAGTTCCATTGAAGCTGCGGGGTTTGGCGTTCGTGAAGTCCTTGTAGGTGCATTCCCGAGGGTGTCCATGGCTTTCGCCGTGGTTCGAGGGAGGTGCACCTGTTCCTGATCCACTAGGGGCAGGAGCGTTGATTGCTGACACAGCAGCTGCAAATGCTGCTGTGAAAGCTGCCTGGAACATGTTGGCATCGAAAGGATATGGTGGTTGAAGAGGTTCAGGTGGTGGTGGAGGTGGTGGTATCGGTGCTTCGTTGTTTGGGTTACGTCTTGTACTTCTGCGTGGTGGCATCTTTAACTATACGTTTAAAAGACGACGACATTGATAAGAATAAATGATTAATGAATGTGTCTCATGGACTAACTCCCCATAGCCCAACAACAGAACGAATAGAATGACTAAATGAAGAAGATAGCAGTATTTGGATAATAATTTCCCTATGATTAGATATCTGCCAATATTCTGGAATTACAGATGTAACAAGTTCGAGAAAGATGGCCTAGAAGTAGGCTTTACATCAACCAAGATGGAAAAGTTTGACAGAATTAAGACTAGATCAAGACCTAACAGGTCTAAGATTTATACAGATAGGAAATTAGACCAAAGTTGTACATAAACTAGGTTATATCCAAAAGATGAGTCGACGAGATTCTATCGGCGACGAGAACTACTAGTATGAGTTCTCGATCCCGACAGTAGGCGTTCCATGTCCCTCATACACCTGTCAGCTCTCACTTGCTGAGCTCGAAGTTCCCTAACTTCAACTTGAGTTTCAGCAAGTTCCCTCTGCAGATTTGCATTGCGGGCCAGAGTCCTTTCATGAGCAGACTCTAGCTGGCGAATGTGGACAGTGTTAACGCCAGAGTTGGCTTCAATCTCCACGACCCGGTCAATAGTTGCCTGACCCAGTATCGTGTTTCTGGAAATTCTACGAACCATGATGGGTAGGACCCTGTCAGTAGAACCTCCTTCAGTGAGGTTGTAGAAACTTCGGTCTCCATTGTAGGGAATGGGTTGACCTTGTTCCTGGCTCCATCTAGCCAAGTTAGTGGCCCACAGAGGCGTGGGTCCTTGAAACGTGGGACGGGGGGTTCAGGTTTGGGTTTTGAGCAGCTGGGGGTAGGTTGTTGACTTCAGGCTCTGAGTCAGAACTATCGGAAAAACCCTCAGCATGGTGATCATCCACAGGGATTGGGTGATCATCTTCTGGTTCTGCCTCTAGCTAACCAACATTGCCTTGGTTTGGGAAGTACGGATCGCCATGGTGAAATCCAGCCATTTTAATCTACGCGAGAAAAGGGATATAAGAAATAGCTAAAATAGACGAACTGACTAAGATAATTACAGTAAGACCAAATACCCCTATGGTATTTCTTTATGGTTGTGTTGGTAAGTTTTTAGACTTGTTGCCATATCACAACCATTCTTGGGCATACGCTAATCACTCCTCGGACCAGCATAGTTGATCAGGCTATGCCATTCCCAAGACTGACCATATATCCCCAGGCTTACTTGTGATATTCAACAATCGTAATACTTTTGTTCTTGTCGTTGTGACACTGATTTTAGTATGAATGCAGGCACGTATACTTACTTAAATATTTTATTATTTAAAAGTATAACTCTGAGACAGAGTGTTTTAATCCCCATGTATTTATAGTTAGTATATCTTTTATGGGTTGATATACTATATTCACCATACACAATGCTCTGATACCAATCTGTCACACCCCAAAACCACGAACGGCGGAAACGTTCAGGGGTGGAGGACGTCATGTACAGTATCACAACAGTGTACTATAATAAACAAGCAACAACATCATCCATTGCATTACAAGTAGAGTTTTAATACATGTGTGTTCTTTCATTGTAGTACGACACCAAAAATATACAATCAAAATAAAAGACGAGACTTGTCTGCTCCGTCTTCTCAAAACCTTGCCATCGTACCTGTCTATTGTTGACCTGAGAATACAAGTTATTTTGAAAGAGAGTATCACCTTTAAAGCTGGTGAATTCATAAGTAATTAAGTGTCATTGTCTTGCTTATGAAAATCTATTATGAAGGCCATGTAAACCTTTAAATGAAAATGTTGATGTAAGTATGAAAAACCCTAGAAAATCCCTTATTTTCTATAAGTATGAAATGTAGTCTTCTACCAAGACCCGAATGTTTTGTTATGACCATGTAGTCTTCTACCAAGACCCGAATGTTTTGTTATGACAATGTAGTCTTCTACCAAGACCCGAATGTTTTGTTATGACAATGTAGTCTTGTACCCAGACCCAAATGTTTTGTTATGACAATGTAGTCTTCTACCCAGACCCGAATGTTTTGTTATGACAATGTAGTCTTCTACCCAGACCCGAATGTTTTGTAAGTAATATGATAGCTTTTCCTTTCTATTGACTAGTACTAGAGTACTTAGTCTAACTCCTCGTTTATGTGAAAGTATCAAAAAATAAAGTAAACATGAAAAATACGCTCATGTAAGTGTTATTATCTTGGGTTACCAGGACAAACACGACATCGCCGAAGCGAAAGATAGACCCTATGGACATCCGAAGAGTGTCCCCTCATCCTCTGTAGCGGCAAAAGGGTGGAGGGAGGGTTAGTCCCGATATCGATCTCTTAATACAGATCGTTAACCTAATGATCCTCCGAAGATTCACATCTCATCCACTGTTGCAACAGTTGGACAGAGGGATGGTTACTCCCGTCACTGACTACTAAATAAGTAACAACCTTAGACATCCGTAGACATTCATCGACCACTGGTGCTAATCAGTGGGGTTCGGAATGGTAAGTCCCGCCGAGATATCCCATTCAACTGGGATAGGAAAGATAATTTACACAGTAAGTACTAATAAATCATCCTCGTAGTTCTAAGTACAAGTATCCAGGTAAGTAAATACAGGATAATGCACCTATGTAGAAGTGTTCCTGTATGGTATTCATGTAAGTGTCATGTAACAGGTAAGTATATGTAAACATATTCTTGTATCATGTAATCCTAAGTACGTGTACTCATGTATCATGTAAGGTATTGGTATAGACTCATGAATGAACTGACTCTTGTGTGATTCCTTGTAGTAGTAATAATGTTTGATATCTTCTAACTATCCCTATGATAGTTAACTGGAAGGTAATTGGTTGTTTATGTAGGTTTATGCAATCTTGCTACCCAAGAGTATTGGAAACTAAATGAAGGGTGAAAACTATAATCTCTAACATATAAATGAACATATGCGCATAAGTATAGTTTGATTCAAGAAGGTAAAATAATGGTTTTGCAAGATATCTAGGAGTTTTGAACAATAATTAAGAATGACTTGATGTCATTTTAATAAACATTTCAAAAATAATACTTTTGTTATCAAGGTATTTTAAGATAGAAAACCACTTCATGTGTCACCTTTTGAAATATGTGAAATCTACTGAGTGAAAACACAGTTATAAAATACATAAGATTGATTTAATAACATATTGTTTTCTACTTGTATTCCCCCCCCCCCCCCATTAAAACATTTAAAATCATTTAAAACATTGATTTAGGGGTATGAACTCACGTGTAGTTGGTGGTTCGGATGAACTGGACGTTGTAGGATTGCTAGGTGTCAAGTGAGGACTTGTACACACACTACGATCCTAATAAACATATAATCACACATATATGCACTCAATTAGTCTCAAATTACTAATTGATAAACTTAAGACATCATAGACATAATAAACACTTTATATAAGTGTTTTAAGTCCTAAGGATTGCATCTAAGCTATTGTGGGACAAGGCACTTGTGTTTAGGGTTCCAAAGGACCCCATATATGAGTTTACTCCCCATATACCATCACACTTGGATTTTACGGTTGTAAACTCTTGATTTTACAGCCGTAAACTCCCAACCATGGGTGTATTGTGTGTTTTGAAGTTCTAAATGATTCCTAGAATTATTCCAACTTGGTGGTTAAATTCTTGGAAGGGTTTAAGGTCTAGAAACACTCCATTTAGGAGTTTACGGCCCTAAGGCCATTTCCCTTAGAGTTTGCGGCCGTAAACTCTTAAGTATGGGTGTTTTTTATGCTTTCAAGTCTCTTGCACATGTGGTATAGGTTCTACACTTTTATTCCAAGCATATGAAGGCCTTAGGCACACTTTGGTGCCTTTGTTTGATGTTCACGGCCCAAGAACCTTATTAGGGCTGTGAACTCATTTGAAGGGGTGTTTTGGATGTGTTTTAATCCTTCATTTAAGTGGGGAACAATTTCTAGTAATTTTCTAAGGCTTTAGGGGCCTTAATAACACCCTTTGATCCATTTTATTGGAGTTCACGGTCCAAGATCCTCTTGGGCCGTGAACTCCCATGTGTTTGTGTTTCTTGGTTGTTTACTTGTCCCTAATACGCATACAATTGAGTCTAAGGCAGTAGCATAACACAAGGGTCGGTCTAGGCTTTTTATTGGGATTTTACCGCCCAAGAACACCTTGGGGAGTAAACTCCTAAATCTGGTGATTTAGCCTTCTAAATCATGTTATAAACACATATTAAGCTTTCTAACACTACTAGAAAGAGGTACTCACGTTTTGGTATAAAAACCCGAAGATCCGTGAGAGAGAAAATGGCTTTTCTCTAGTTGGACATGCGAATAATGAATGAATTTGGTACAAAATTCTATTTATAGTCCTGAGATATTTTTGGCAGAAAATATTTTTATTCCCGAAATGATCTCTAATATAATAGAGTGTTGGAATAACAGTGTTGCACAAAACCCTAGTGCACCCACTATCCTGATATTTCCTGAAGTGTAAACCCTGAATTACTCAAACTTACACTAAAAAGTCTGAAAATTAACTGTGACTACTATAACTTCTATTGAAGTCATATAGTTTGTACAGAATGGAAATTTCGGGTTGTCACATCATCCCCCTGTTAGAAGGAATTTCGTCCTGAAATTAGAATTTAAGCAATTAAGAAGTTACAAATAACTAAGCGAAAAGGTGAGGGTATTTCAGTTTCATCTAATCCTCACGTTCCCAAGTGAATTCCGGTCCACGCTTTGCGTTCCAGCGCACCTTCACTATCGGGATACGGCTCTGCTTTGTTTGCTTGACCTCTCGGTCCATGATATCTCCTGGTTCCTCCACGAAGTTGAGGCTCTCGTTGATCTCAATCTCGTCGAGTGGAATAACAAGAGTCTCGTCGGATAGACACTTTTTCAAGTTCGACACGTGGAAGGTAGGATGTACGTTACTGAGTTCGTGTGGTAGATTAAGTTTGTAAGCTACAGGGCCGATTCTCGCGAGAATCTTGAAAGGCCCTATGTATCTTGGGTTGAGCTTCCCACTCTTCCCAAAGCGTATCAAGCCCTTCCAAGGTGAGACCTTCAGTAGGACTTGGTCGCCCACCTGGAACTCCAATGGTTTCCTACGCTGGTCAGCGTAGCTTTTCTGTCGGTCTCTAGAGGCTTTCAATCGTTCACGAATTTGAACGATCTTCTCTGTCATTTCCCGAAAGATCTCCGGACCCGTGAGAGTGCTTTCGGGAACTCGTCCCTTAGCTAACTGGGTATCACCCACTTCAGCCCAGCACAGAGGGGATCTGCACTTTCGGCCATAGAGGGCCTCGAATGGAGCTGCCTTTATGCTCGTATGATAACTGTTGTTGTAGGAAAATTCAACAAGGGGTAAATGGGTATCCCAAGTTTTTCCAAAGTCAATCACGCAAGCACGCAACATTTCTTCCAAGTTTTGGATAGTTCTCTCACTTTGTGGATGGTAGGTTGTACTCATGTCCAGTCTAGTTCCTAGGGAACTTTGTAATGACTGCCAGAACCTCGAAGTGAATCTACTATCTCGGTCTGAGATGATAGATAAAGGAACACCGTGCAGCCTTACAATCTCCCTAATGTAAGTTCTGGTAAGTTTCTCCATCTTGTCTGTTTCTTTGATCGGTAGGAAGTGTGCAGACTTGGTCAGTTTATCGACGATGACCCATATGGAATCAAGTCCACCCGTCGTCTTGGGCAACTTGGTTATGAAGTCCATAGTGATCCGATCCCACTTCCATTCTGGTATCTCTGGTTGTTGTAGAAGACGGGAGGGTTTCTGGTATTCGACCTTGACCTTTGCGCAAGTAAGGCATTTACTCACGAAGGTAGCAATGTTTGCTTTCATGTTAGGCCACTAGTATAACTTTTTAAGATCCAGATACATCTTATCTGAACCCGGGTGGACGGAATAACGAGTGTTGTGAGCTTCCGTCATGACCAAGTCTCTGAAGCCACCGTGTTTTGGTGTCCAGATCCGATCCATGAGGTACAAGGCTCCGCCACCCTTGACTTCCAAGTTCTTATCCATCCCTCTAAGGGACTCACCAACCACGTTTTCAGGTTTCAAAGCGTCGAGCTGAGCCTCCTTTATTTGCGTGGACAAGTGTGAATGGATGGTTAGAGTCAAAGACTTGACCCTACGACCAGAATATTCTTTCTGACTTAGGGCGTCGTTTACTACATTGGCTTTACCCGGATGATAACGAATATCGCACTCGTAATCACTGAGTAGCTCGACCCACCATCGTTGTCTCATGTTGAGCTCCTTCTGGTCGAAAATGTGTTGCAGACTCTTATGGTCTGTAAAGATCGTGCTTTTTGTACCGTATAGGTAATGTCGCCAGATCTTCAGAGCAAACACAACTACTCCTAGTTCCAGATCGTGGGTGGTGTAGTTAACCTCATGTGTCTTTAGCTGTCTCGAGGCATAAGCTATGACTTTACCTCGCTGCATCAGAACACATCCGAGCCCTTGGTTTGATGTGTCGCAATAGACCACGAAGTCTTCTATCCCTTCGGGGAGGGACAGTATTGGTGCGGTGCACAAGGCTCGCTTGAGCGTTTGGAACGCTCTTTCTTGTTTCTCTTCCCAGTCAAAGGCCACACCCTTATGGGTAAGTGTTGTAAGAGGTTTTGCTACGCGGGAGAAGTTCTGAATGAACTGGCGATAGTAGCCAGCTAGACCTAGAAATTGACGAATTTCGGTAGGTGTCTTTGGTGCTGACCAGTTCTCGATGGCCTTAATTTTGGAAAGGTCCACGTGTATACCTTCTTCGCTAACAACATGGCCCAAATATTCGACTCGCCGAATCCAAAATTCGCACTTGGAGAACTTCGCGTAGAGCTTCTCCGATCGCAATGTTTCTAAGATTTTACGGAGATGTTGGCTATGTTCCTCCTTACTTCGAGAGTAGATGAGTATGTCATCAATGAAGACGATGACGAACTGATCCAAGTAAGGACGACACACCCTATTCATCAGATCCATGAATACTGTGGGCGTGTTAGTTAATCCGAACGGCATCACTACAAATTCGTAGTGCCCATAACGAGTTCGGAAGGCTGTCTTGGGAACATCCTCCGCTAACACTCATAGTTGGTGATATCCGGATCGTAGATCTATCTTCGAGAAGTAGTTGGCTCCTTGAAGTTGATCAAATAAATCGTCAATGCGGGGTAAAGGATAACGATTTTTAATGGTAAGTTTGTTGAGTTCTCTATAGTCGATGCACATGCGAAACGATCCATCCTTCTTCTTGACGAACAAGACCGGTGCTCCCCATGGTGAGAAGCTTGGTCGAATGAATCCCTTCTTGAGAAGTTTGTTAAGTTGACTGGAAAGTTCCTGCATTTCGGCCGGTGCCAGACGATAAGGAGATTTGGCTACTGGGGTAGCTCCTGGCACTAAGTCGATTTTGAACTCAACTTGGCGTTGCGGTGGTAAACCGGGAAGTTCTTCTGCAAATATGTCAGGGAAGTCGCGCACTTCGGGGATGTTCTGAATGTTTTTCGTTTCTTGACTTGTATCAACGACGTGTGCGAGGAATGCATGGTACTCCATTCACAAGCACTTCTGAGCTTGAATGCACGAAATGATGCGAAGGTTCGTACTAGGTTTGTCGCCGTAGATAATTAAGGTTTCGTTGTTAGGAAGGTTAAGACGAACTGCTTTTTCGAAGCACATAATGTCGGCACGAAGAAGACTCAACCAATCCATACCGATGATAACGTCGAAACATTTAATTGGGACTGGCATGAGATCTATCTTGAAAGTATGGCCATCTAAAGTTAAGGTACAACCTACGTATATGCAGTTTGTACTCTCTGTTTTCCCGTTAGTCATTTCTACCGTGAATGAACTATCTAATGCACATGGTGTTTGTTTAAGCAGGTGTGCAAATTTGTGACTTACAAAACTTTTCTCTGCTCCACTAACGAAAAGTATGCAAGCATATGAGTTATCGAGGAGGAACGTACCAGTAACTATCGTAGGATCAGCTACTGCTTCCTCGTGGCCTAGGGCCATAACTCTTCCTACTCCGCCAACCATTCCTGCTTTAGGGCAGTTCCTCTTGTAGTGGCCCACTTCGCCACAACCGTAGCAAGCTTGGCCCATACCGGCGTTAGGAACCTAGGCGGCCTGAGTTGTTGGAGTCTTGCAGAAACGGACTGTGTGTCCCTTCCTGTTGCAGTTGGAGCATTGCATCTCCTTGCAAGGTCCGTGGTGGTGGAATTTGCACTTGGTGCACTTTGGGAGAGTTCCAGCATATGTTTTTGCTGGTAAGGGGTTCACAGGGACAATGGGAGTCACTGTGGCAGCATTGATCGCCACTAGTTGTTGTTTCTTGGAGTATCCTTGTGAAGCCCCTCTTTTCCTCTTATTCCACCCCTTCCTGTTGTGGTCGGGGTTGGACTTTTGTGGTATGGGTATAGGGATTGATGGGTTTTGAGGTTTCCTGTGGTCTATGAGAGATTGTGCTAGCTCTTTGGCGCTATCGAAAGTAATAGGCCTGGAAGCTATCACACTTGACTGGATCTGGGGCGACAGTCCCCAGATATATCTCTCTATCTTTTTGTTCTGGAGAGCAACCATGTCAGGGCATAAGTTTGCCAGATCACAGAACCTATTTGTGTAGGTCGTGATGTCGGATCCAAACATTTGTAGACCCCAGAATTCCTGCTCGAGTTTTTGTACTTTGCCTCGAGGACAGTACTCTTTCATCAGCATGTCCTTTAACTTTTCCCAGCGGATGGAATACGCCACCACCAAAGTCAGATAGTTAACATGGCTGTTCCACCATGTTAGTGCTCTGTCAGAGAAGGTACAAGCTGCAAACTTGACCTTGTTTCCTTCCTGGAAAGCATAGATTTCAAAGACGGATTCCATCTTTTCAATCCATTGTCTCAACACCATAACACCCCCAATTCCATTGAAGCTGCGGGGTTTGGCATTCGTGAAGTCCTTGTAGGTGCATTCCCGAGGGTGTCCATGGCTTTCGCCGTGGTTCGAGGGAGGTGCACCTGTTCCTGATCCACTAGGGGCAGGAGCGTTGATTGCTGACACAACAGTTGCAACTGCTGCTGTGAAAGCTACCTGGAACATGTTGGCATCGAAAGGATTTGGTGGTTGAAGAGGTTCAGGTGGTGGTATTGGTGCTTCGTTGTTTGGGTTACGTCTTGTACTTCTGCGTGGCGGCATCTTTAACTATACGTTTAAAAGATGACGACATTGATAAGAATAAATGATTAATGAATGTGTCTCATGGACTAACTCCCCATAGCCCAACAACAAAACGAATAGAATTACTAAATGACGAAGATAGCAGTATTTGGATAATAATTTCCCTATGATTAGATATCTGCCAATAATACTGGAATTACAGATGTAACAAGTTCGAGAAAGATGGCCTAGAAGTAGGCTTTACATCAACCTGTAACAGCCCGGATCTCCAGGTATCTTTTATGCTTATATTTTTGGAGTTTTGTGAGGGGACTCGGCGAGTTGGAGCTCAAACTCGCCGAGTAGGATCGCGGTTCAGGACGCGGGTTCGCGCCCGGACTCGACTAGTCCAAGGAATGGACTCGGCGAGTCCTCGCTGTTTAATGAAACCCAAAATTCCCGGTCCTAGGTCCTATTTAAAGGACCTTATGGCCCTTCATTGCGGCTACCTGAGTCTTGAGAGCACCAAAGCAGCTGAGGGATTCGTGTGAGTGAGATAAGAGGCTATTGTTCACCAAATTTTTATGTTTTTGCAAGAAAGGAAGAGGAAAGTCAAGCTAGAAGAGTTGGGAGCTGGGATCTTCTTTCATTTCTTCTGAGGAGGCTTCTTGAGGTATCTTTCAGAGCTTATTTCCGTATTTTGTTGATATGATCAAATCTAGGGTTTCTTCATGCTTTATTTGCTTTGTATTGGAAGTGTGAGAGGTCCCATGGGGATATGGTGCTTAGATCTGGACCTTAGTAGGTCCAGAGAGTCCCTAATGTCATGCTTTATGTTCTCCCTTTTGGGTTGGAGGCTAGGGTTGCCGTTCTAGAGGTCATTTCCCCAAAAAGAGCCTTGTAGGTGTTGTATGGTAACCAAGATATGAACTTTACGTGATGAATAAGCTTAGGAGGGCCAGATCTATGAGTGGATGGTGCGGATCTGACCTCAGAAGCTAGTTTGAGTTGATGCATGGCATGGACTCGCCGAGTCTGAAGAACAGACTTGGCGAGTAGCATGAAGATTTTCCTTAACCACTCAGTGAGTGGTCTTGCCGAGTTAAGGGTCGACTCAGTGAGTCAGGGAGAGTTAGAGAGGGTGACAGTTGGACTGAGTCGAGCTGGGACTCGCCGAGTTGAGTCGTGGTGGCCCCGCGATTCATGCCAGGTGGAACCCGTCGAGTCAGGGGAGTACTCGACGTGTCAAAAGAGAATCCTAGAGAGTTGGTGAATACGTATAGACTCGCCGAGTCGCCCTAGTGCACTCGCCGAGTCCGGTCAAAGTTGACCGTTGACCAGAGTTAACCAGAGTTGACTTGATAGGGGTAGTCAACCTTAGTGGTAAAAGTGTTAACTAGAGATGTATGATGTTATAGGGGGATTATAGCTCGGAGGATCGAGCACGAGTGATTTCCAGGATTCGCGAGTTATCGAGATACACGAGGTGAGTCTTCTCACTATACTTTGCCTTGAGTAGGTAACCAGAGTTATGTGATCAGAGTATTTGTATGCTATATGTATGTGATGTGTTGTACTGCATGATTTCTATGTGATTTATGCTGTGCATGTTTTAGAGTTGGAACCGGAAGGTTCACAGAGTTAGAACCTGAGGGTTCACAGAGCTTGGGTGCACGGACCCATAGAGTTATAGCCTCGAGTGGCTAATATATGTTTATGTGGTATTTTGTGGAACTCACTAAGCTTTGTGCTTACAGTGTTAGTGTTGTTGTTTCAGGTACTAGCGATGACCGTGGGAAGGCGTCGGCTTGATCTATACACACGCATGGGATTTTTTATATATATATGATCTTGGGATTTTGTATGATGTGAATTGGGATTTAAACTTAATGTTTTTATGAAAATTAAATGAGAAATGTTTTTATAATTTGCGAAAAATTATTTTGAAATTCACGGTGTTACAAGTTGGTATCAGAGCCTTGGTTTGAGGGATTCGAGTACACCTTCGGGCGTATTTGAACTCAAACTGAGGATTTGAGAAGTACTTTAAAAAAAAAAGAGTAAAAGATTTTGAAAAGAAACGCAGAGCAGAGTTGTGTGTACGATCAGTCCGCGACCGAACGGTGATTTCCCAAAATACCCTCATGTTATGTGCTATTGATATTTATATGAAGTATTCACATGTTAGAGTAGGCTAGGTATTCCTATTAGGACTAGAGTGGCCTGATTTGTGATGCCTTAGCCTAGGAAGAGGTGAGCTGCTATGAGATGCTTGAGAGTGAGTAGGTAGCAGCGAGGGGCTTATGAGAGATCTATTAGAGAGTGATCTATGCATGATAGAGTACTTGGAATTTGGAATCCGAAGAGGAGGACTTGGGATGTATTCTGATACGGTGTGGACAGTAGTATTGGGCCCGTACTACTGAAAGCACCGGAGCGGTGTACAGCCCAAGTAAGAATCTTTGGAATACCAAGGATCAAGGAGGAATGAGTTGTCGAGTGTGAGTATGCTTGAAGGGGTTTTAATTTTTCGTATGTTGTATTTCAGAGGTAGATCATGGTGAGGACACGTTTGATGCCTGAGAGCAGTGATACCAGTGATGAGGAGATCCGCCGGATCATCCACGAGGAGGTGGCTGCGGCCATCAGGGCAGAGATACCAGAGATGTTCGAGTCTATTAAGACCACGCTGATTGAGACCTTCGGCGAGCGTTATGCCGCTCTTTCTGAGGCTGCTGTTGCAGCGGCCACCGCAGTGATTGCTGCCGCGAGGCCGCAAGGTGGTGATGCGTTGTTGTTCCGGGAGTTCAGCAACACAAAACCACCAGAGTTTGATGGGACCCAGGATCCGGTGGCAGCTATGAGATGGATATCTGATATAGAGGGGTGCTTCTTCACTTGCTCATCTCCTGAGCATTTGAAGGTTCGGTTCGCGCTGAACCAGCTTCGCTTGGGAGCGAAAGACTGGTGGAAGTTTGTGACGGCGCATTATACGCCTGCTGAGCTTGCGGCAGTGACCTGGGAGAGGTTCACTGTCATGTTCTGAGATGAGTATGTTCCCCAGGTGGAGAGGGAGCAGTTGGCACAGGAGTTTCTGACCCTCAAGCAGGGTACTGAGTCAGTTACAGCGATCACCAGGATGTTCCATGAGAGGTCGATGTTCTGCCCTGAGCACGTGTCCACTGAGTAGGCACGCATGAGCCGATATTTGAGTGTTTTGAGATGAGACATTCGGGAGTTCGCGGCGAACTCCTCGTATCAGACATTTGCTGAGCTTCAGGCAAATGCCCGGAAGAGGGAGATTGAACTGGAGACTCAGGCCAGGGAGGATGCGGAGTCTCAGGGGAGGGATCGGCGACCGGTACAGTCTCAGCCGGCAGCCAAGCGGGCCAAGCCCGCTGATCCCAAAACAGGGAGTCAGAAGGGCCGCACTTGTGGGAAGTGTGGCAAGGGTCACGATGGAGTCTGCAGGGCGGGATCTTGCTACAAATGTGGCAAGGAGGGGCATATGGCCAATGATTGCCCCAAAGGGTTTGTAGTGTGCTTTCACTACAATCAGACCGGACACCGGAAGGCAGAGTGTCCACAGTTGCGAGGGTCATCTCAGGGAGCACCTTAGGGATCTGCCCCTGCCGCCATCAGAGCTACAGAGAGTCGGCCGGTGAAGGCCGAGGCGCCGAGGGCACAAGGGAGAGCCTTTCAGCTGACCGTGGAGGAGGTCTGCGCAGCGCCCGATGTCGTGGCTGGTATGTATCCTTTCATGTATTTATTTTGATGTTGTGATATTATGCTTATGTTATGTTATGCGTAGGTACTTTTCTTGTGAATTTTGTACCTGCCTTGGTGTTATTTGACTCGGGTGCGAGTCGGTCTTTTGTATCTTTGGCTTTTAGTCAGCATATCAGTGTTAGTCGTGAGGCGTTGAGTCGGCCTCTGAGAGTTTCCATAGCTGATGAGAGGGTGATATATGCCATGGAGGTTCTCAGAGGTTGCGTAGTTGAGATTTTCGGTGTTGAGTTCCCGATTGATCTGGTTCCTATTGCTATGGGTGATGTCTGTGTCATTCTGGGCATGGATTGGTTGAGCAGATTTGGTGCAGTTATTGACTGTGAGCGACAGCTGGTGACCATACGAGACCCTAGTGGGGGAGTTCTTTCGGTATACGGCGAGGGTACACGATCAGGATCAACGTTTTGTTCGGCCGCTAGAGCAAGGCAGTGTCTACAGCAGGGCTGTAAGGGTTTTGTGGCATATGTGATGGATACGCGAGTGGCTTCCGAGAGTCCGAGTTCAGTTGAGGAGGTTCCGGTGGTGCGTGAGTTCCCGGATGTTTTTCCCGAGGAGTTGCCGGGTGTGCCTCCTGTGAGGCAAGTGGAGTTTAGTATCAATTTGGTTTCGGGGGCTGCGCCTGTCGCTAAGGTGCCTTATCTCCTTGCACATCCAGAGATGCAAGAGTTATCCTCACAGCTTCAGGAGCTACTGGGGAAGGGGTTTATTCGGCCGAGCAGCTCGCCATGGGGAGCGCCTATCCTGTTTGTCAAGCAGAAGGATGGTTCACACCGGCTGTGTATTGATTACCGGGAGTTGAACAAGCTGACGGTCAAGAATCGTTACCCGTTGCCGAGGATCAACGATTTGTTCGATCAGTTGCAGGGAGCATCTTGGTTCTCCAAGATCGATTTGAGGTCTGGATATCATCAGGTGAGGGTGCGGGATGAGGACGTCCAGAAGACAGCGTTCAGGACGCGTTATGGACATTATGAGTTTGTGGTCATGCCTTTTGGGCTCACCAACGCCCCGGCAGTGTTCATGGATCTCATGAACCGAGTGTGTAGGCCGATGCTGGATCGGTCGGTGATTGTGTTTATCGACGACATTCTGGTATATTCGAGATCTAGAGAGCAGCATGAGGAGCATCTGAGATAGGTTCTCGGAGTCCTGAGATCGGAGAGGCTTTATGCCAAATTCTCCAAGTGTGAATTCTGGTTGTGGGAGGTTCAGTTCTTAGGACATCTCGTCAACCAGGAAGGGATATTGGTCGATCTGGCCAAAGTTGAGGCAGTGATGAGTTGGGAGGTGCCGAAGTCGCCCTCCGAGATCAGGAGTTTCCTGGGGTTGGCAGGGTATTATCGGAGGTTTATCAGGGATTTCTCTAAGATCGCAGTGCCACTCACCAGATTGACCCGGAAGGGTGTTGCTTTTTCATGGGGCCCCGAGCAGCAGGCCTCCTTTGAGACACTTCGCCATAGGTTGTGCGAAGCCCCAGTGTTAGCTCTCCCGGAAGGGATGGAGAACTTTGTGGTATACTGTGATGCATCGATTTTGGGTTTGGGAGCGGTGCTGATGCAGAGGGGGCATGTGATAGTGTATGCATCGAGGCAGTTGAAGCCTCATGAGACGAGATATCCCACCCATGATCTAGAGTTGGGGGCAGTGGTGTTCGCCCTCAAGATTTGGCGTCGCTACTTGTATGGGGTTCGGTGTACGATATACACGGACCATAAGAGTTTGAAGTATTTGATGGATCAGCCCAACCTAAATATGCGTCAGAGAAGGTGGTTGGATGTGGTCAAGGATTATGATTGTGAGATCCTATACCACCCAGGCAAGGCTAATGTGGTAGCCGATGCGTTGAGCCGTAGGGCGGAGAGCACTCCACTGCGGGGTGTATGTTTGAGATTGACCGTGATAGCTCTGGTATTGGACGCCATTCATGGGGCACAGGCCGAGGCTATGCAACCAGGGATACAGAAGAGGGAACGGGTTGTTGGTTTGGTTTCAGAGTTCGTTACCGATGGTCGGGGGCTTATGACATTTCAGGGGCGTATCTGGGTACCGTTTGTGGGAGGAACGCGTACCACTTTGATGGAGGAGGCTCATCGGTCGAAATTTTCGATCCATCCGGGGGCCACTAAGATGTATTTGGATTTGAGAAAGGAGTATTGGTGGCCCTGTATGAAGAGGGATGTTGCGTGGTTTGTTGAGAGGTGCTTGACATGCCGTAGGGTTAAGGTCGAGCATCGGAGGCCGCATGGAAAGTTGCAGCCATTGGAGGTTCCCGAGTGGAAGTGGGAACAGATCACTATGGATTTCATCACCAAATTGCCGAGGACTGCCAGAGGAGTTGACGCAATTTGGGTGATTGTGGACAGGTTGACGAAGAGCGCTCACTTCCTTGCCATCAGTGAGAGTTCTTCAGCAGAGAAATTGGCGGAGGTGTATGTGAGGGAAGTGGTATCTCGGCATGGGGTGCCAATCTCGATTGTTTCGGACCGTGATGTGCGCTTCACTTCCAGATTCTGGAAGAAATTTCATGAGGAGTTGGGTACTAGACTGCCTTTTAGTACCACATATCATCCCCAGACAGACGGTCAGAGTGAGCGGACGATTCAGACGCTTGAGGACATGCTCCGGGCGTGTGTGTTGGATTTCGAGGGTAGCTGGGATGCGTATTTACCCTTGGCAGAGTTTTCCTACAACAACAGCCATCATTCGAGCATTGGTATGCCACCCTTTGAGTTGTTGTATGGGAGGAGGTGTCGGACCCCTATTTGTTGGGGAGAGGTCGGTCAGCGGGTGATGGGCAGTACAAAGATCGTGCTTCAGAAGACAGAGCAGATTCAGCAGGTCAGACAGAGGTTGTTGACCGCTCAGAGCCGACAGAAGAGTTATGCAGACAGGCGTCGGTCTGAGCTTGAGTTTCAGGTCGGCGACTTTGTTCTCCTGAAGGTCTCTCCTTGGAAAGGAGTGATTCGATTTAGGAAGAGGGGCAAGTTGGGGCCCCGGTATATTGGTCCTTTCCGTGTGATCGCGAGGGTAGGCCGGGTCGCCTATCGTTTGGATTTGCCAGCAGAGTTGGGGCAGATTCATGACACTTTTCATGTGTCGCAGCTGAGGAAGTGTATAACCGATGAGTCGGAAGTGGTTCCATTAGAGGATATTCAGGTGGATGCTAGCTTGAATTATGCCGAGAGACCAGTGGCCATCAGAGATCGGAAAATCAAGGTTTTGAGGAACAAGGAAGTACCCCTGGTGTTGGTTCAGTGGCAGCATCGGAGGGGATCGGAGATGACCTGGGAGCCGGAGCGTGAGATGCGTGAGC
Organism: Lactuca serriola; assembly: GCF_051521515.1. Lineage (NCBI taxonomy): Eukaryota > Viridiplantae > Streptophyta > Magnoliopsida > Asterales > Asteraceae > Lactuca > Lactuca serriola. Next base: position 108,134,374 of record NC_136414.1, read on the forward strand.
AGCATCCGGAGCTATTTGCAGAGCGAGACTTCGAGGGCAAAGTCTAGTTCTAGTGGGGGAGAATTGTAACAGCCCGGATCTCCAAGTATCTTTTATGCTTATATTTTTGGAGTTTTATGAGGGGACTCGGCGAGTTGGAGCTCAAACTCGCCGAGTAGGATCGCGGTTCAGGACGCGGGTTCGCGCCCGGACTCGACGAGTCCAAGGAATGGACTCGGCGAGTCCTCGTTGTTTAATGAAACCCTAAATTCCCGGTCCTAAGCCCTATTTAAAGGACCTTATGGCCCTTCATTTCGGCTACATGAGTCTTAAGAGCACCAAAGCAGCTGAGGGATTCGTGTGAGTGAGATAAGAGGCTATTGTTCACCAAATTTGTGTGTTTTTGCAAGAAAGGAAGAGGAAAGTCAAGCTAGAAGAGTTGGGGAGCTAGCATCTTCTTTCATTTCATCTGAGGAGGCTTCTTGAGGTATCTTTCAGAGCTTATTTCCGTATTTTGTTGATATGATCAAATCTAGGGTTTCTTCATGCTTTATTTTCTTTGTATTGGAAGTGTGAGAGGTCCCATGGGGATATGGTGCTTAGATCTGGACCTTAGTAGGTCCAGAGAGTCCCTAATGTCATGCTTTATGTTCTCCCTTTTGGGTTGGAGGCTAGGGTTGCCGTTCTAGAGGTCATTTCCCCAAAAAGAGCCTTGTAGGTGTTGTATGGTAACCAAGATATGAACTTTACGTGATGAATAAGCTTAGGAGGGCCAGATCTATGAGTGGATGGTGCGGATCTGACCTCAGAAGCTAGTTTGAGTTGATGCATGGCATGGACTCGCCGAGTCTGAAGAACAGACTCGGCGAGTAGCATGAAGATTTTCCTTAACCACTCAGCGAGTGGTCTTGCCGAGTTAAGGGTCGACTCAGTGAGTCAGGGAGAGTTAGAGAGGGTGACAGTTGGACTGAGTCGAGCTAGGACTCGCCGAGTTGTTCTTGAGACTCGGCGAGTTGAGTCGTGGTGGCCCCGCGATTCATGCCAGGTGGAACCCGTCGAGTCAGGGGAGTACTCGACGTGTCAAAAGAGAATCCTAGAGAGTTGGTGAATACGTATAGACTCGCCGAGTCGCCCTAGTGCACTCGCCGAGTCCGGTCAAAGTTGACCGTTGACCAGAGTTGACCAGAGTTGACTTGATAGGGGTAGTCAACCTTAGTGGTAAAAGTGTTAACTAGAGATGTATGATGTTATAGGGGGATTATAGCTCGGAGGATCGAGCACGAGTGATTTCCAGGATTCGCGAGTTATCGAGATACACGAGGTGAGTCTTCTCACTATACTTTGCCTTGAGTAGGTAACCAGAGTTATGTGATTAGAGTATTTGTATGCTATATGTATGTGATGTGTTGTACTGCATGATTTCTATGTGATTTATGATGTGCATGTTTTAGAGTTGGAACCGGAAGGTTCACAGAGTTAGAACCTGAGGGTTCACAGAGCTTGGGTGCACGGACCCATAGAGTTATAGCCTCGAGTGGCTAATATATGTTTATGTGGTATTTTGTGGAACTCACTAAGCTTTGTGCTTACAGTGTTAGTGTTGTTGTTTCAGGTACTAGCGATGACCGTGGGAAGGCGTCGGCTTGATCTATACACACGCATGGGATTTTTGATATATATATGATCTTGGGATTTTGTATGATGTGAATTGGGATTTAAACTTAATGTTTTTATGAAAATTAAATGAGAAATGTTTTTATAATTTGCGAAAAATTATTTTGAAATTCATGGTGTTACACAACCAAGATGGAAAATTTTGACAGAATTAAGACTAGATCAAGACCTAACAGGTCTAAGATTTATACAGATAGGAAATTAGACCAAAGTTGTACATAAACTAGGTTATATCCAAAAGATGAGTCGATGAGATTCTATCGGCGACGAGAACTGCTAGCATGGGTTCTCGATCCCGACAGTAGACGTTCCATATCCCTCATACGCCTGTCAGCTCTCACTTGCTGAGCTCGAAGTTCCCTAACTTCAGCTTGAGTTTCAGCAAGTTCCCTCTGCAGATTTGCATTACGGACCAGAGTCCTTTCATGAGCAGACTCTAGTTGGCGAATGTGGACAGTGTTAACACCAGAGTTGGCTTCAATCTCCACGACCCGGTCAATAGTTACCTGACCCAGTATCGTGTTTCTGGAAATTCTACGAACCATGATGGGTAGGACCCTGTCAGCACAACCTCTTTCAGTGAGGTTGTAGAAACTTCGGTCTCCATTGTAGGGAATGCGCTGACCTTGTTCCTGGCTCCATCTAGCCAAGTTAGTGGCCCACAGAGGCGTGGGTCCTTGAAACGTGGGACGGGGGGTTCAGGTTTGGGTTTTGAGCAGCTGGGGGTAGGTTGTTGACTTCAGGCTCTGAGTCAGAACTATCGGAAAAACCCTCAGCATGGTGATCATCCACAGGGATTGGGTGATCATCTTCTGGTTCTGCCTCTAGCTAACCAACATTGCCTTGGTTTGGGAAGTACGGATCGCCATGGTGAAATCCAGCCATTTTAATCTACGCGAGAAAAGGGATATAAGAAATAGCTAAAATAGACGAACTGACTAAGATAATTACAGTAAGACCAAATACCCCTATGGTATTTCTTTATGGTTGTGTTGGTAAGTTTTTAGACTTGTTGCCATATCACAACCATTCTTGGGCATGCGCTAATCACTCCTCGGACCAGCATAGTTGATCAGGCTATGCCATTCCCAAGACTGACCATATATCCCCAGGCTTACTTGTGATATTCAACAATCGTAATACTTTTGTTCTTGTCGTTGTGACACTGATTTTAGTATGAATGCAGGCACGTATACTTACTTAAATATTTTATTATTTAAAAGTATAACTCTGAGACAGAGTGTTTTAATCCCCATGTATTTATAGTTAGTATATCTTCTATGGGTTGATCTACTATATTCACTATAAACAATGCTCTGATACCAATCTGTCGCACCCCAAAACCACGAACGGTGGAAACGTTCAGGGGTGGAGGACGTCATGTATAGTATCACAACAGTGTAATATAATAAACAAGCAACAACATCATCCATTGCATTACAAGTAGAGTTTTAATACATGTGTGTTCTTTCATTGTAGTAAGACACCAAAAATATACAATCAAAATAAAAGATAAGACTTGTTTGCTCCGTCTTCTCAAAACCTGGCCATCGTACCTATCTACTGTTGACCTGAGAATACAAGTTATTTTGAAAGAGAGTGTCAGCTTTAAAGCTGGTGAATTTATAAGTAATTAAGTGTCATTGTCTTGCTTATGAAAATCTATTATGAAGGCCATGTAAACCTTTAAATGAAAATGTTGATGTAAGTATGAAAAACCCAAGAAAATCCCTTATTTTCTATAAGTATGAAATGTAGTCTTCTACCAAGACCCGAATGTTTTGTTATGACAATGTAGTCTTCTACCAAGACCTGAATGTTTTGTTATGACAATGTAGTCTTCTACCAAGACCCGAATGTTTTGTTATGACAATGTAGTCTTCTACCCAGACGCGAATGTTTTGTTATGACAATGTAATCTTCTACCCAGACCCGAATGTTTTGTTATGACAATGTAGTCTTCTACCCAGACCCGAATGTTTTGTAAGTAATATGATAGCTTTTCCTTTCTATTGACTAGTACTAGAGTACTTAGTCTAACTCCTCGTTTATGTGAAAGTATCACAAAATAAAGTAAACATGAAAAATATAATCATGTAAGTGTTATTATCTTGGGTTACCAGGACAAACACGACATCGCCGAAGCGAAAGATAGACCCTATGGACATCCTAAGAGTGTCCCCTCATCCTCTGTAGCAGCAGCAGGGTGGAGGGAGGGTTAGTCCCGATATCGATCTCTTAATACAGATCGTTAACCTAATGATCCTCCGAAGATTCACATCTCATCCACTATTGCAACAGTTGGACAGAGGGATGGTTATTCCCGTCACTGACTACTAAATAAGTAACAACCTTAGACATCCGTAAACATTCATCGACCACTGGTGCTAATCAGTGGGGTTCGGAATGGTAAGTCCCGCCGAGATATCCCATTGAACCGCGATAGGAAAGATAATTTACACAGTAAGTACTAATAAATCATCCTCGTAGTTCTAAGTACAAGTATCCAGGTAAGTAAATACAGGATAATGCACCTATGTAGAAGTGTTCCTGTATGGTATTCATGTAAGTGTGTTCATGTAACAGGTAAGTATATGTAAACATATTCATGTATCATGTAATCCTAAGTACGTGTAATCATGTATCATGTAAGGTATTGGTATAGACTCATGAATGAACTGACTCTTGTGTGATTCCTTGTAGTAGTAATAATGTTTGATATCTTCTAACTATCCCTATGATAGTTAACTGGAAGGTAATTGGTTGTTTACGTAGGTTTATGCACTCTTGCTACCCAAGAGTATTGGAAACTAAATGAAGGGTGAAAACTATAATCTCTAACATATAAATGAACATATGCGCATAAGTATAGTTTGATTCAAGAAGGTAAAATAATGGTTTTGCAAGATATCTAGGAGTTTTGAACAATAATTAAGAATGACTTGATGTCATTTTAATAAACATTTCAAAAATAATACTTTCGTTATCAAGGTATTTTAAGATAGAAAACCACTTCATGTGTCACCTTTTGAAATATGTGAAATCTACTGAGTGAAAACACAGTTATAAAATACATAAGATTGATTTAATAACATATTGTTTTCTACTTGTATTCCCCCCCCCCCCATTAAAACATTTAAAATCATTTAAAACATTGATTTAGGGGTATGAACTCACGTGTAGTTGGTGGTTCGGATGAACTGGACGTTGTAGGATTGCTAGGTGTCAAGTGAGGACTTGTACACACACTACGATCCTAATGAACATATAATCACACATATATGCACTCAATTAGTCTCAAATTACTAATTGATAAACTTAAGACATCCTAGACATAATAAACACTTTATATAAGTGTTTTAAGTCCTAAGGATTGCATCTAAGCTATTGTGGGACAAGGAACTTGTGTTTAGGGATCCAAAGGACCCCATATATGAGTTTACTCCCCATATACCATCACACTTGGAGTTTACGGTTGTAAACTCTTGAGTTTACAGTCGTAAACTCCCAACCATGGGTGTATTGTGTGTTTTGAAGTTCCAAATGATTCCTAGAATTATTCCAACTTGGTGGTTAAATTCTTGGAAGGGTTTAAGGTCTAGAAACACTCCATTTAGGAGTTTACGGCCCTAAGGCCATTTCCCTTAGAGTTTGCGGCCGTAAACTCTTAAGTATGGGTGTTTTTGATGCTTTCAAGTCTCTTGCACATGTGGTATAGGTTCTACACTTTTATTCCAAGCATATGAAGGCCTTAGGCACACTTTGGTGCCTTTGTTTGATGTTCACGGCCCAAGAACCTTATTAGGGCGGTGAACTCATTTGAAGGGGTGTTTTGGATGTGTTTTAATCCTTCATTTAAGTGGGGAACAATTTCTAGTAATTGTCTAAGGCTTTAGGGGCCTTAATAACACCCTTTGATCCATTTTATTGGAGTTCACGGTCCAAGATCCTCTTGGGCCGTGAACTCCCATGTGTTTGTGTTTCTTGGTTGTTTACTTGTCCCTAATACGCACACAATTGAGTCTAAGGCAGTAGCATAACACAAGGGTCGGTCTAGGCTTTGTTTTGGGATTTTACCGCCCAAGAACACCTTGGGGAGTAAACTCCTAAATCTAGTGATTTAGCCTTCTAAATCATGTTATAAACACATATTAAGCTTTCTAACACTACTAGAAAGAGGTACTCACGTTTTGGTATAAAAACCCGAAGATCCGTGAGAGAGAAAATGGCTTTTCTCTAGTTGGAAATGCGAATAATGAATGAATTTGGTTCAGAATTCTATTTATAGTCCTGAGATATTTTTGGCAGAAAATATTTTTATTCCCAAAATGATCTCTAATATAATAGTGTTGGAATAACAGTGTTGCACAAAACCCTAGTGCACCCACTCTCCTGATATTTCCTGAAGTGTAAACCCTAAATTACTCAAACTTACACTAAAAAGTCTGAAAATTAACTATGACTGCTATAACTTCTATTGAAGTGATATAGTTTGTACAGAATGGAAATTTCGGGTTGTCACAATATTCGTCCATTCTAGATATCGTATAGACTGAGACATGGATCTAAATCATTCTCTCTATCTATGTGCTGTTTCCCGAATTCAGATTTATGATGACTGACAACATACTACAATTGAACACATCAATTTAGTCCCGGCTTGGCCAAGCACTTAGGTGCCATCACTAAATCATCGAGGGGCCCAGAGATATCGCTTTTATCCAACTTTGGATAAAAAGAACGGATAAATTTTGACTCAATGCTCGCTTGCACTCACTTACCGAATTACACACAACAATATGTTTTATAACACCAAGTTACTGGTGCATTTACATATTATCAATGTGCAACCGACTCGCATGATACAACTGACACATCTCGGTGTCAAGAATATAAGATGTTATCGTCTCACCAATCACTCGTGATAAAATCCATGAAGTGATCAAAGTGAGTGTGGGTTTAATCCAATGCTCAAATCATATTCATAAGCACTCATGAACGTTGCAGCAAACATTTGCTTATGTCTAATACACTTTAGACAATCCACACACCAATTCACGACAGTCTTCATTCATACCTACTTCCAACATATGAACGACTGTGGCCCGTTCGAATAATTTAACTGTTCTGAACCAATTAAATTATTCAGGAAGTCAAAACACGCAAAGTGAAACACAAGAATAATACTAATCCCATATGGCCTCAAACCTTTGAGTATAAATAAAACACCTTTTATTTATCACCATATCGATTACTCATTATTTGTTGTTTCGGGTAATCAACTTCTTACTTGAATCATTACAACGCTTGTCCCATGCTCTTAGCATGCACACAATATTTACCTATGGTTCTTACTTTTTGAAATAGATCAAATGAACACATTTCCAATCATACTCATTTCACAACTCCTAATCCTTTTTCATAAGTGAAATAATATCAAATTCTTGCCACTTATGGAATATGTTAGATTCTAACATTTTATGCAATGATCCTTTCGTAAAGTCACTGCACTAAAGTCACAATGACTATTGCCGATGAAATTACAAATTCCTCTATCGGAGATTGTTACAAGACAATTCCTTAGATATGATGTCTCTCAATCAAAGTACATTCCTTTGAACATCCTTTTGCATAAAAGTTTCTAATCTAGACATTGATTCTCAATATCCAATTCCCAATATGGAAACGTCTCCATATTTTCCATATGACAACACATTCTTAATAGAATCTTTTCTATTCATAATAATGTCGATATGGTCCATCGAATATTATACTTCCAACTGCTCACAAGCGACCAATCCTTGGCGAACTTTGGATTGTCCTTTGATAGTTGTTTAATTATCTTAGTAAAAAACGATTCTTGTCCTTTTTCCCTCTTAATGCGCTAGACATTTGGAAAATTTTAGAATGGTCAAATATTACAGCATTTGCAATCGATCCTATACCCGAAGCATATGGGACACGATGCATAATGTCTTACATAAAGATTTGATACTTTGTCAATCTTCTACCATAATATTTTATGTGCTACGTTCTTATAATTCGAATTATGAACAGGAATGCCGTTATCATGATCGAAATTTAAGAACACACTATGTATCCTTGACTAAAAATATTAATATTCCAAAACCTAAGCCTTTAGATTTGAAATGAAGCATAATATTATCTCCCTTAATTATAGAAAAACAACTTTACAACTCTTACAACTTTGCAAAGTATGACTCTTGTTTTCTATAATTAATATTGCTAACTTGCAATACTTTCCTTAATAATCATACAAGCATAACATTTATGCTCCCACTATCACGATGATTATTATAAACATAACACTTATGCTCCCACTAGCTTTGACATGTATTCAGAAACAGCATAACTTTCAGAAAAACAATACCTATTGAATTTCTTAAGTTCATGTTTCTAATACCCAATGCTTTGATAATCCTTTATCTAAGCTTATACACCTTTCCTTTAGATAGCTCATATGTGTGTCTAAACAATTAAGACTAATTGCCAAATCTCACAATTCGAATCATGGAAAGGGATACCGTAACCATAATCGAATTCGAGAATACAATTTCACAACCACTATCTTCTTAAAATCTCTATTAGTGAAAGCATTTCCTCACAGTCATTTTCATGAAGGAGGGAATCTTATGACACTTAGATTTTAATGGTGTATGTGTTCCTATCCATGTGAATTTGTCAAAACCAAAGTTTACGACAAATTCAAACTCATATGGACCGAACTTTCTTAATCTTGATTTCTTGCCTTATGGTAACACAGCTGCCCACCATGTCTTCCAAGTAGTTAAGAAGCTCACCCTTTCCTATCAATGTAATTTTCATTGATCAAGGTGCTTGCCTTTTATGCATTCAAATGAGAACTCATAGGACTCACATGTATAATTAACTCAACTGGAACGGCACAGAAACAATATAGTGTCAACACGATAGGTTGTAAGCCTTAACTCGTGTGCTAGTGATGATCGATAAGGTTTATCCTTGATTAGTTCTTGAACTTTTCAAGACCATTAAGACTCCCACTGACTCCTTGACATATAAGATTCTTTTTTCAATAAACATTTCTTGACAAACCAATATTCAAGAGTTAGTGTAGCTTTTATCAAGACAAAACATTTCATAAAATTGGTCCTAGTTGTTCCTTGTCTTATCCAAGACATCACAACTTTCCAATTCCAAATGTGCAAGAATAAGAAAAACCTTTTTCTAAATTCTACATTTGATGAATGTTATAAACCTTCTTAAGACTTGTCACTCAATGTCACAATCTTAACTCTAAGACTTGTTTTGGAATGAAGTATGATTGACTTCTTGATTTAACCATTTCTTTAATTCTTAATTCCTCTTCTTAGACATATAATTGTACTAAGATTTACTTAGAGGATCAATTGAGATATGGTTCTTAATCATTAAGACATATCATAAAGCATAAAAGTTACTCTCCCTTCTTCTTAGAATAGAGAAACTTTTATCTTTCTGCCTACTTGATTCTTCTTATTCGTTCTGCTATTGATGTAATCTTTTTTTAATCAATTTAGAATTACACTTAATCTTATAAGTATAATTATATTTACTAAACCTTTAGTAAATCATGACGAATATCTTTGTTACTCTTGTGGTGGACTTGATCAACACGTAGCTTTGTGTACTCGATCTCCTAGTCCTTCACTTGACACTTTGTCAACGAATTAGTCTAATTTCCAAATATGAAATTTCTCATCCATCGTGCAACCAAGTTGCATGATTCCAAGTTTCTATCCAATTGAAACTTGGGCGATGAGAAACTCTCCCTATTTGGTAAATTCTTGACATTTCCATAAATAACATAATTAAGAATCACTTCCATTTGTTGTAGAAATATGCGAACATCAAATTTTCATAATGATTTCATTGCAAGGAAATAAATAAATAAATAAATAAGTCAAATCAAAATTTATTTTATTCATAAAAGCAGCGGAAAACATTTGTCCTTACAATGCAAAATCAACTGAAAACTATGTAGTCAAAAGAAAAATTCCTAACAACCCTATCATAACTTTCTAAGCTCAAAATCTAATCTTCAAATCCATGCGATCGAGATCCATTTCTTCGTGATTAGACTTATCTTGCTCTTTCATCAAGCTTCCTCTCTTTTCACTAATCCTGCAAAACATTCAAATGCAATCTTATCACATCATGTATTAAGAAGCAACGAATAGGAACTTAATGGAGTTAGATAGTGGACTTTACCTGAAGCACATCCATACTCTTTGACTCTCCCATCTTCTGGACTCTTCAGGCTCTTAGGGCAGACTTGTATCCAACGCCCTTTCTCTTGGCAACAAACGCAGGTCGGTTCTCCTAGAACGTCCTCGGAAGCATGGTTGGTTGACTTTCCCAACAATACGCTCCATTGTTTTGCCAAATCATTTTTGATTCAGCAGCAATGAGCATGTAAGTTAGGTCAATGAGGTTTTCGTCATGATCCGTCATATAATACTTTCTTTTGAACTCATTATATGATTCAGGGAGCGACTACAGAACCCAGTTCACAGCCAACTTATCAAGGAATGACGCACCCAACATTATCAACCTATCGATGTGTGATTTCATTCCTAGAACGTGGGCACACACGGGTTTACCATCTTCATGTTTCATTTCCAATAGGGCTTTAGTGACATTGAAGCTTTCAATTCATCGATCTTGTGGGTTAGGGAGAATAATTGGAGGAGCTGGAGGAAGTGAAGCATTATTTCTTGTTCCTTGATCGAATCGTGGAATCTCATCTTCATGTGGAAAGCTTGTTCCACGGGATTTGGGAAGACCATAGTTGTCGTACTTTGACATCTACAAAACAGGAGAAAACAGATTCAAGTTAGTTGATTGATTGAGTCCTTAATAAATCACCCAAATGAGATATTAAGGCTAGGACCCAACACAATACGCTACAACCTAGAAAAGGGATGCCGTAATCTCGTTGCAGAATATATGAAGGTAAGTGAATGACGATTCACTAATTTCCACCATGAAAAATGAAAAGGAAATTTAAGTTTTAAATCTATGAAAACTCCTAGATCCTTTGAGATTCATTGAACATTTCAATGGCATGTTTAAATCTCGATATGCCCCTCTAGTTTGTGACTAGGATACCGAGGATCACAAAGCGGGTGTGAATAACCATGCAAACTTACATGGTGCCCTCACATGTTACATTCACCTATTCGATGTGCCGGTAAACCACCCACGCTCCACCGAACTATGACAAACATTGAGTCACCCTTTGCTACCTTTTCTTAGAACCATTTAGTGTGCCGGTAAACCACACACGTTCCACTAACGTCTTCGCAAGGGCACAAAGTGTAATTTTATGCAATTGCATCAATTCTCTTTTGCCTAAAGTAACTAAGATTGGGAATTTGTAAAACATTTAGTTACTTTTGTACTTCATTATACTTATAATGGAAGGTTCTGTCCTATCCTACTCGTTCGGCTAACGACCCTCCACTAGTCAAGAGTGGGGTGGGTAAGAGTGGATACACATTCAATCGGCATTTTATAGGCAATTCCCTTAAATACCCCTTATAGACCAGCTTCGTGAATGAGGCCTACTAACGGTAAGACTGACTTTTACTCATACATATATAATGTTATACTTTTAATGTTATATATGGTATAGGGTGTATTTTACACTTTTAAAATACTAGGTGGTCAAACTTAATAATTATACTTTTAATTAAATTAAATTGCAAACCAAAACTTTATGGATTTATTAAACCTCTTTTAATTATACATCTTAATTAATTAATAAAACCATAAGGGTGTGATATGAACTTTTCAAAACAATACTAGGGTTTTAGAATTCAACATTCCTAAATTAAACTTTTAATCAACTTTTAAATTCCAAAACTTGAGGGCAAGTTTTGAAACATTTCAAAACATTAGGGTTTAGAATTTAAATATACATCAAAATTAAAGTTTTAATCAAAATTTAAATTCCAAAACTTGAGGGCAAGTTTTGAAACCTTTTCAAAACATTAGGGTTTCAACTATTTAAATTTCAAAACAAAAACTTTTGAGTTCAAATTTAAACTATAAAACCTAAAGGGGAAAATTGAAACTTTTCATAACACAAGGATCAAATAAAAAATAATATAAATTAAACAATTAATTTTATCATTATCTATATTTGACCTAATTTCAATTTCTTGCAAAATAAGTTACCCAATTAATACAAATAATCAAACTTTAATCATATAAGGAAGTTATTATCTAATTAATTGGTAATTATCTTTTGTTTAATCAAGGATATACTCATAAATATGTATAAAATCGGATTTTAATGACCTAAAATAGATAAGGCAAGTATCCATGAGTAAAACAGCAAGAAATCCCGAAAATAGCTACATCTGACGCTCGAACTCGCCGAGTACCACACTGGACTTGCCGAGTTGAGGCATACTCGCCGAGTACACTGTGGTACTCGCCGAGTTCATCAGGCAGATGGCCCAAAAAACGTTTTTGCAGCTTGAACAAACACATAAGGCATCAATACAATAGAAACCAATCAAGGCTCTGATACCACTGATGGGTTTTAGCTGTCAGAATATCCTATGTGCTCATACAAACCCTAATGCTTGGATCTAGGTTTCTCTATTGTACATGCAATTCATCCAAGACTTTAAACCCTAGATCTAGCATATGATAATCAATATAACATATAAATTAGGGTTTAGATCATACCTTGATTGTTATGTAGCAATAACAATCTCAAATCCTTCTTGTATTGACTTTAGAAAGCTTAGAGTCACAAATGCCACTCCTCTAATGGTTCACAAACACCAAGAGCAAAAGGATGAAGAAGAGAAGAGAAGGAGCCTGCCCAAAACATGTAGAAACCCTAATCAACAAGTTCTCCACGTTTTTTAGCCTTAAGGGTCCTTTAAATAGAGAGGCTATTAGGGTTATCTAACAAGGAAACCCTAATTTGGATGCTTAAGCCCTAAGCAACCCATGGACTCCTTCCTTAAAGGCATAGGACGATTTCTAATGGGTTTCCCCATAGAATTCATCCACCCCTTTAATATAGAGTCCTTTAGCTCAATATTCAACTATCACACAATTGACAGTTCTAGTCCCTTAAGTTTAATTAATGTCTTTTAGCCACAAACTTAATTCTTATTAATTCTTGACTAATATTAATTAAACAATATGATTTCTCCTTTAATATATTATTCTCATAATATATTAATAAATCATATTTAATCCTTTCTCTCCATTATTCATCCTATCAAGTTGCTTTGGTGAAGGCAACCTAAAAGGACCATGCACCATCGGGTCAAGTACATACCAAAATAGTTATGGACTTAGACACTAATCCAACATAATCTTCATCAGTTACTTCAATATTTGTAAATTGCATACCAGTTATATGTAATCAAAACATGATAGGCCTTCGAAAAAGTGACCTTAACTCCAAATTCACAAGGAATAGGGGGTAAAGCAAAAATTCACAGATTCTAAGGCTATGTCATCCTAGTTACATATAACCTTAGTGTATCCACTTAGCAATTATTGACCTACTAATGAAGATCTTTAATTCTCAACTAAGTAATTATAGTAACACAAAATATTTCTAATGCTTTCATTATGGTAGTGTAGGTAAGTTTTTAGACTTGTTGCCATATCACAACCATTCTTGGGCATATGCTAATCACTCCTCGGACCAGCATAGTTGATCAGGCTATGCCACTCCCAGGACTGACCATACATCCCCGAGCTTACTTGTGATATTCAACAATCGTAATACTTTAGTTTTTGTCATTGTGACACTGATTTTAGTATGAATGCAGACATGTATACTTATTTAAATATTTTATTATTTAAAAGTATAAACTCTTGGTCAGAGTATTTTAATCCCATTATATTTATAGTCTGTATATCTTTTATGGGTTGATATACTCAATTCACTATAAACAATGCTCTGATACCAATCTGTCACACCCCAAAACCAAGAACGGCGGAAACGTTCTGGGGCGGAGAACGTCATGTAATGTATCACAACAGTGCAAAGTAGTAAACAAGCAACAACATCATCCATTGCATTAATAGTAAAATTTTAATACATGTGTATTCTTTTATAGAATAAGACATGATAATAAGTAATCAAAATAAAAGATGAGTCTTGACTACTCCGTCTTCTCAAAACCTGGTCATCGTACCTGTCTACTGGTGACCTGAGAATACAAGTTATTTTGAAAGTGTAGATCAGCATTTAAGTTGGTGAATTCATAAGTATTTTAGTGTCATTGATTTGTAAAACTATAAAGAAAAGACTTGTAAATGTTTGATGAAAAAGTTTGTATAAGTATGAAAACCCTAGAAAATCCCATATTTCCTACTAGTATAAAAAGTAGTCTTCTACCATGACCCAACAATTTTGAAGGTTTGCTTGTCTGTATGAATGAAGGTTTTTCCCATGTACAACTATTATTATCAAAATATAGTCTACCTCGTCGTTTATGTGAATGTGTCACAAGATAAAAGTAATAGGGAAAATTATATAATCATTGAAATCGTATCCTTTTGTCTAGGATAAACACGGCGTGGTAACTCGCCGAACAGTACAACCGAGAACATCTGTCGATGAACAGGCCCCGCTGTAGCTAGCAGCCAGGTGTAGGATGGTCAGTCCCGTATAGTATGTAGTAATTCTCCTTGTATAGTATATAGTGTTATCTCTTCATATAATATGTAATAGTATCTCTTCATATAGTATGTAGTATATTTGTATAGACTCATGAATGAACTGACTCTTGTGTGATTCCTTGTACTAGGAATACTAAATAGTATCTCCTAAACTATACCTATTATAGTTACTTGTAATGTATGTATATGACTAAATGAAGGTATGCCTTTGCTACCCAAAGGCACTGAACTGACTAATAGAACTTTCATGTCTACATATGTATACATAATATGTAACTAATATTTAGTTGAAATTCGGAAAAATAACTAATACCCTAAGGCCACATCCAAACAAGGAAAATGAATTCAAGCGAGTTAGCAGTCCTAAGTCCTTTAAACATTACTTACATAACTATACATATATAGGCATGCATTTGACAACATAAAAGTTTAAAAGAAGTTTTATAAAACATTTGAAGAGTTTAATAATAAAAGCGATGACTTGATGTCAATTTATAAAACGATTTAAAAGCAGTTTGTTGACATAAACAGTTTAAAGTAATAGAAATCCCTTGTCTGAAACATAGTTTGAAGTACATGAAATCCTTTGTATTAAACATCGTTATAATAGAATTTGAAAGGAAAGATTTAGTATATAAAACAAGTTTGATAAAGAGTTTAACATGTAAAAGCGTTTGAGAAATCATTTTGAAGTAGTTTGTTTGGCAAAACAACTAAAAGTATAGTGAAATCCATTTGTATGCTAGTTACTAATCACATGTGATTGATATAATAACTAGTATGATTCAACTTGTATCCCCCCCCCCCAACAAAAGCATTTAAAGTCATTTAAAAGGTTGATTAAGAGGTTATGAAGTCACCTGATGTGGGTGATTCAACGAATACGCATGTCAGGATGAGAAGTTCCACGAATGAAGTCCCGAGACCCAATAAGTCCTAAATGACATACATTGGCATGAATATAGTGTTTATAAGCAACTATATGAAAGGAAACACCTTCCGGGACTAGGAAACACTTTGACCAAGTGTTGGAATCACATGTGATTCATCAAGGGAGAGTAGAATGACACTCACATCAGTTTACGACCATGAGTTTACGGCCCAAGGGAGTTTAGGGCTGTAAACTCATGACCATTTATGTTTATGAGAGTAGTTTAAGGTCCTAAAATCATCAAGGAAGGGTTATTGTAACAGCCCGGAATTTCAGGTATTGTTATATTTATGATTTTGGGTGTTTTAAGAGGGGACTCGGCGAGTTGGAGCCTAGACTCGCCGAGTAGGATCGCGGATCTGGTCGCGGGTTCGCGACTGGACTCGACGAGTCCGGATATGGACTCGGCAAGCCTGCGTTGTTTAGCGAAAACCCTAACCGTTCAGGTTTGGGACGTATATGAGGGACCTTATGGCCGTCATTGTTCACCCTAGTCCTCTGAGAGAAACCCTAATTCGATTGTGAGCATATGGAGCAAAGTAGAAGACCATTGTTGATTTTGGAAGTATTGTCTTGCAAGGAAGAGGAGGCTTGGTTAAGGGAACAACAAGAGAAGCCACGTTCTGAGGATTTGGGGACACAGAGAGCATGTTATTCAGGTAATATTTCGAGTTGCATTCTCCTATGTTGATGTGTATATGGATTTAGGGTTTATTGAACCCTTTTGTGGCTAGATTGAATGTTACCTTAGTCCCCCAAACGATTGGAACCCTGTATTGGGATCTTTGGAAGTCCAGAATGTCCCATGCCTGAGCATTTCGGGAATCAATGGAGGTTTTGGATTGGAATCCTTATGCCTTAGGTCAAAATGTAAATTATGAGTCATGGGGTGTATTATGAGCACCGAAATGAGGACCTTACGTGATGAATCAGTCTAGGAAGGCCAGACCTATGAATGGTCGGAGCAGATCTGACCTTAGAAAGCAGTTTGAGCGGTTGCATGGCATGGACTCGCCGAATCCGATGAACAGACTCGGCGAGTAGCTTGAAGATTAACTGGGACTCGCCGAGTTGTTCTTCAGACTCGGCGAGTTGAGTCGGGGTGGCCCTGCGATTCTTCCAGGAGGAACTCGTCGAGTCAAGGAGGATACTCGACGAGTAGAAAAGGAATCTTAGAGAATTGGTGAGGACGTCTAGACTCGCCGAGTCGCCCTAGCACTCGCCGAGTCCGGTCAAGTTGACCGTTGACCGTTGACCAGAGTTGACCTATGTCTGACTTCTTAGGGATAGTCAAACTTAGAAGATAAAAGTGTTAATAAGAGATATATGATGTTATAGGGAGATTGTAGCTCGGCGGATCGAGCACGAGTGATTTCGGGATTTGCTAGCTTTCGATATTCACGAGGTGAGTCTTCTCACTATACTGTACCCGGAAGGGTTTGACTGTGTGACCGGAAGGTCGGATATGATATGAGATATATGTGCTATATGTGATAAGTTAATTGTTATACGTGCTATGTATGTTATGTGGGCCGGAAGGCATTATGTTATGGGCCGGAAGGCATTATGTTATGGGCCGGAAGGCGATTATGTTATGGGCCGGAAGGCGTTGTGTGGTGGACCGGAAGGTCGACGTGGGTAGGACCGGAAGGTTTACCCAGTAGGGACGGAAGTCCCCTGAGACACATGGACCGGAAGGTCAGGGCCTGGAAAGGCGTATGTGCGTAAGTTGTATATTGGGGAACTCACTAAGCATTTATGCTTACAGTTGTTATGTATGTGTTTCAGGTACTAGCGAGGACCGTGGGAAGGCGCCGGCGTGATCTGTACACACTGATAGATGTTTTGTGATCTTGGGAATTCTATGATTTGTATTTTTGACATGACACTTGGAATATTTATGCCTTGTTTTGAATGAAAATAATTTATTTTGAAATGAAAATTTTGTTTGAAAATTTACGGTGTTACAATTGGTATCAGAGCCTTGGTTTGAGGGATTCGGGTGCACCTTCGGGCGTAACTGAACTCAAACCGAGGATTTGAGGAAAACTTTTAAAATAAAGGCATAAACTTTTGTAAATGATTTTGTGGTAAACAAGAAAGAAACAGTGTGTACGATCAGTCAGCGCCCGAACGGTAAAGATCCCCAAAATACCTTACAATGTTATGTTATGAGATAAGTTATGATATGAATTGTTATGCATGCTAGAAGACTAGGTATTCATGATAGGACTAGAGTGGCCTGATTTGTGATGCCTTAGTCTAGGGAGGTTGCCGATATGAGATGCTTTGTTAGTGTGCGGGTAGATAGTGCATAACAAGTAGAGTGCTCACTATCCGGGGTTTGGGGAGGAAGACTTGGGATGAATACTGATGCAGTGTGGTCGGTAGTATTGGGCCCGTACTACCGAAGACACCGGGTCAGTGGGAGACCCAAGTAAGAATCCCTGGATATCGGAGACTGAGTAGGGTTGCGTTATCGAGTGCGATTATAGTCGATGGAGTCTCTGATAGTTTTATGTTGTATTTCAGAGACATCATGGTTAGACCACGCCACGGAGCGAGTTCGAGCGGTGTGAGTGACGAGGAGATTCATCAGATGATTCATGAGGAGGTGGCTGCAGCGATCCGGGCTGAGATTCCGGAGATGTTTGGGTCTATTAAGACCACCTTGATGGAGACTTTTGAGGAGCGGTACGCCGCATTGACTGAGGCTGCAGCCGCTGCAGCTATCGCAGCTGTGGCCGCTGCCAGGCCACAGGGGGGGTGACTCGTTGCTGTTTCGGGAGTTCAGCAACACGAAGCCACCTGATTTTGATGGGACACAGGATCCGATTGCTGCGATGAGGTGGATCGCTGATATTGAGGGGTGCTTCTACACTTGTTCATGTCCGGAGCATCTGAGGGTACAGTTCGCTTTGAACCAACTCCGTCTGGGAGCGAAGGATTGGTGGAAGTTCGTGACGGCGAACTTCACATTGGCAGAGATTTCAGCAGTGACATGGGAGGGGTTTACCTCCATGTTCAGAGACGAGTACGTTCCCTCGGTGGAGAGGGAACGATTGGTTCAGGAGTTCTTGACCCTCAAGCAGGGTACTGATTCGGTTGCGGTGATCACGCGGAAGTTTCATGAGAGGGCGATGTTCTGCCCCGAGCTGGTGTCCACTGAGCAGGCTCGTATGAGCCGGTACTTGGGTGTTTTGAGGAGGGATATTCGGGAGTTTGTGTCAAACTCCACCTATCATACCTTTGCTGAGCTTCAGGTGAATGCCAGGAAGCGCGAGATTGAGTTGGAGACCCAGGCCAGGGAGGAGGCCGAGTCTCAGCGGGTGGACCGGCGGCCGGCTCAGTCTCAGCTGGCAGCCAAGCGGACTAAGTCCGCCGATTCGAGGACGGGAGGTTCGAAGGGCCGCACTTGCGGAAAGTGCGGCAAGAATCATGATGGGGCATGTCGATCTGGTGCTTGCTACAAGTGTGGCAAGGAGGGGCACATTGCGAGGGATTGCCCCAAGGGGTTTACGGTTTGCTTTCATTGCAACCAGATAGGCCATCGGAAGGCCGAGTGCCCTCAGCTTCTTCAGGGATCTGCACCTACTGCCAGGGCTACTGCGACTCGATCGGTGAAGGCCGAGGCCCCGAGGGCTCGTGGGAGAGCCTTTCAGCTGACTGCGGAGGAGGTCCACGCTGCGCCCGATGTTGTGGCAGGTATGCTGTATTTCATGTATTTATTTTGATGTCGAGATGTTATGCTTATGTTATGATATGCGTAGGTACTTTCCTTGTGAACTCTATGCCTGCTTTAGTGTTATTTGACTCGGGTGCGAGTAGGTCCTTTGTATCTTTAGCTTTAGTCAGCATATCAGCGTTAGTCGTGAGTCGTTGAGTCAGCCTCTGAGAGTTTCTATAGCTGACGAGAGAGTGATTTGTGCCACGGAGGTTCTCCGGGGATGCGTGCTAGAGATTTTCGGGGTTGAGTTTCCGATTGACCTGATTCCTATTGCGATGGGTGATGTCTGTGTCATTGTGGGCATGGACTGGTTGAGCCAATTCGGCGCCGTCATCGACTGTGAGCGTCAGTTGGTGACTATACGAGACCCTAGTGGGGGAGTTCTTTCGGTGTACGGCGAGGCAGTGTCTACAGCAGGGCTGTAAGGGTTTTGTGGCGTATGTGATGGATACGCGGGAGGTTTCCGAGAGACCGAGATCAGTTGAGGAGGTCCCAGTGGTGCGTGAGTTTCCAGATGTTTTCCCCGAGGAGCTGCCGGGAGTACCTCCTGTGAGGCAAGTAGAGTTTGGTATCGATCTGGTTCCGGGGGCCGCGCCTATTGCTAAGGTGCCTTATCGTCTTGCACCTCCAGAGATGCAAGAGTTGTCCTCGCAGCTTCAGGTGTTGCTGGGGAAGGGATTCATTCGGCCGAGCAGCTCGCCGTGGGGAGCGCCTATTCTGTTCGTCAAGAAGAAGGATGGTTCACACCGGATGTGCATTGATTACCGGGAGTTGAACAAGTTGACGGTCAAGAACCGTTACCCGTTACCAAGGATCGATGATTTATTCGATCAGTTGCAGGGAGCATCTTGGTTTTCCAAGATCGATCTGAGGTCAGGGTACCATCAGGTGAGAGTGCGGGATGAGGACGTCTAGAAGACAACGTTTAGAACGCGATATGGGCATTATGAGTTTGTGGTGATGCCTTTCGGGCTCACCAATGCCCCGGATGTGTTCATGGATCTCATGAACAGGGTATGCAGGCCGATGTTGGATCGGTCAGTGATTGTATTTATCGACGATATCCTAGTGTATTCAAGATCTAGAGAGCAGCATGAGGAGCATTTGAGGGAGGTCCTTGAGGTATTGAGATCGGAGAAGCTTTATGCAAAGTTCTCCAAATGTGACTTCTGGTTGCGGGAGGTCCAATTCCTAGGACATGTTGTTAATCAGGAAGGGACATTGGTCGATCCGGCCAAGGTTGAGGCGGTGATGAGTTGGGAGGTGCCGAAGTCACCCTCTGAGATCAGGAGCTTCCTTGGGTTGGCAGGTTATTATCGGAGATTTATTAAGGATTTCTCCAAGATCGCAGTGCCGCTCACCAGATTGACCCGGAAGGGTGTTGCATTTTCATGTGGACCCGAGCAGCAGACCTCCTTTGAGACACTTCGCCAAAGGTTGTGCGAAGCCCCGGTATTAGCTCTCCCGGAAGGGATGGAGGATTTTGTAGTATATTGCGATGCATCGATTTCGGGGCTGGGTGCAGTGTTGATGCAGAGGGGTCATGTGATAGCTTATGCGTCGAGGCAGCTGAAGCCTCATGAGGCGAGATATCCCACGCATGATTTAGAGTTGGGGGCAGTAGTGTTCGCTCTCAAGATTTGGCGTCACTACTTGTATGGGGTTCGATGTACGATATACACGGACCATAAGAGCTTGAAGTATTTGATGGATCAGCCCAACCTAAATATGCGTCAGAGGAGGTGGTTGGATGTGGTCAAGGATTATGATTGTGAGATCCTGTACCACCCAGGCAAGGCTAATGTGGTAGCCGATGCATTGAGCCGCAGGGCGGAGAGCACTCCACTGCGAGATGTATGTTTGAGATTGACTGTGATAGCTCCAGTATTGGATGCTATTCGTGGGGCACAGGCCGAGGCTGTGCGACCAGAGATGCAGAAGAGAGAGCGGGTCGTTGGGTTGGTTTCAGAGTTCGTTACGGATGGACGAGGGCTTATGACGTTTCAGGATCGGATTTGGGTACCGTTCGTGGGCGGTACGCGTATTACTTTGATGGAAGAGGCTCATCGATCGAAATTCTCGATCCATCCCGGGGCTACGAAGATGTATTTGGATTTGAGGAAAGAGTATTGGTGGCCCTGTATGAAGAGGGACGTCGCATGGTTCATTGAGAGGTGCTTGACCTGCCGTAGGGTTAAGGCCGAGCACCAGAGACCGCATGGCAAGTTGCAGCCATTGGAGGTTCCCGAGTGGAAGTGGGAACAGATCACTATGGATTTCATCACCAAATTGCCGAGGACTGCCAGAGGAGTCGATGCAATTTGGGTGATTGTGGATAGGTTGACGAAGAGTGCACACTTCCTTGCCATCAGTGAGAGTTCTTCAGCGGAGAAGTTAGTGGAGATATATGTGAGAGAAGTGGTATCTCGGCATGGGGTGCCGATCTCGATTGTTTCAGACCGTGATGTGCGCTTCACTTCCAGATTCTGGAAGAAATTCCATGAGGAGCTGGGTACTAAATTGCATTTTAGTACCGCATACCATCCCCAGACAGACGGTCAGAGCGAGCGAACGATTCAGACGCTGGAGGACATGCTTCGAGCGTGTGTGTTAGATTTCGGGGGTAGCTGGGATGCGTATTTACCCTTGGCAGAGTTCTCCTACAACAACAGCCATCATTCGAGCATTGGTATGCCACCCTTTGAGCTGTTGTATGGTAGGAGGTGTAGAACCCCCATTTGCTGGGGAGAGGTGGGACAGAGAGTGATGGGCAGTACAGAGATCGTGCTTCAGACGACAGAGCAGATTCAGCAGGTTAGACAGAGGTTATTGACCGCCCAGAGCCGACAGAAGAGTTATGCAGACAGACGCCGATCCGAGCTTGAGTTTCAAGTCGGCGACTTCGTTCTCCTGAAGGTCTCTCCTTGGAAAGGAGTGATTCGATTCAGGAAGAGGGGCAAGTTGGGACCCTGGTATATTGGGCCATTTCGTGTGATTGCAAGGATAGGTCGGGTAGCCTATCGTTTGGAGTTGCCAGCAGAGTTGGGGCAGATTCACGACACTTTTCATGTGTCGCAATTGAGGAAGTGTATAGCCGATGAGTCGGCAGTGGTTCCATTAGAGGATATTCAGGTGGATGCGAGCCTGAATTATGCCGAGAGACCAGTGGCCATCAGGGATCGGAAGATCAAGGTTCTGAGGAACAAGGAGGTACCTCTGGTGTTGGTTCAGTGGCAACACCGGAAGGGATCGGAAATGACTTGGGAGCCGGAGCGTGAGATGCGGGAGCAGCATCCGGAGCTATTTTCAGAGTGAGACTTCGAGGGCGAAGTCTAGTCCTAGTGGGGGAGAGTTGTAACAGCCCGGAATTTCAGGTATTGTTATATTTATGATTTTGGGTGTTTTAAGAGGGGACTCGGCGAGTTAGAGCCTAGACTCGCCGAGTAGGATCGCGGATCTGGTCGCGGGTTCGCGACTGGACTCGACGAGTCCGGATATAGACTCGGCGAGCCTGCGCTATTTAGCGAAAACCCTAACCGTTTAGATTTGGGACGTATATGAGGGACCTTATGGTCGTCATTGTTCACCCTAGTCCTCTGAGAGAAACCCTAATTCGATTGTGAGCATATGGAGCAAAGTAGAAGACCATTGTTGATTTTGGAAGTATTGTCTTGCAAGGAAGAGGAGGCTTGGTTAAGGGAACAACAAGAGAAGCCACGTTCTGAGGATTTGGGGACACAGAGAGCACGTTATTCAAGTAATATTTCGAGTTGCATTCTCCTATGTTGATGTGTATATGGATTTAGGGTTTATTGAACCCTTTTGTGGCTAGATTGAATGTTACCTTAGTCCCCCAAACGATTGGAACCCTGTATTGGGATCTTTGGAAGTCCAGAATGTCCCATGCCTGAGCATTTCGGGAATCAATGGAGGTTTTGGATTGGAATCCTTATGCCTTAGGTCAAAATGTAAATTATGAGTCATGGGGTGTATTATGAGCACCGAAATGAGGACCTTACGTGATGAATCAGTCTAGGAAGGCCAGACCTATGAATGGTCGGAGCAGATCTGACCTTAGAAAGCAGTTTGAGCGGTTGCATGGCATGGACTCGCCGAATCCGATGAACAGACTCGGCGAGTAGCTTGAAGATTAACTGGGACTCGCCGAGTTGTTCTTCAGACTCGGCGAGTTGAGTCGGGGTGGCCCCGCGATTCTTCCAGGAGGAACTCGTCGAGTCAAGGAGGATACTCGACGAGTAGAAAGGGAATCTTAGAGAATTGGTGAGGACGTCTAGACTCGCCGAGTCGCCCTAGCACTCGCCGAGTCCGGTCAAGTTGACCGTTGACCAGAGTTGACCTATGTCTGACTTCTTAGGGATAGTCAAACTTAGAAGATAAAAGTGTTAATAAGAGATATATGATGTTATAGGGAGATTGTAGCTCGGCGGATCGAGCACGAATGATTTCGGGATTTGCTAGCTTTCGATGAAAATTTTGAAATGAAAATAATTTATTTTGAAATGAAAATTTTGTTTGAAAATTTACGGTGTTACAGTTATGGGTCACAAGCCTTGCATCTAGGAAGGTTGATGACCAAAATGGCACCCTTTAAGGGGTTTGTGGCCATGGGAGATGACTTGGCCGTAACTAGATATGAAGTATCGGGAAGTGTACTTACGATCTAGAAGCTTGAAACGGTTGATTTTGGTCAAGAACACTGGTGTGTGTTCTTGGTGAAACTTGAAGATCTAAGAAAAGAATGATTTTTGGATGAAATCATGGAAGGATACTAGATTAAGAGATGTATCAACAAATCTAGGAAGAATACTTACATCTTGTGAAGATCTAGGAAGAAAGTCTTGATGATACTTGAGAGGATTTGAAGGAAAATCGGCCTAGGAAGGAAAGAATGAGAAAAATGTCCAAGTATCACCTATATACCCTTAAGTTTACGGCCACATGAATTTACGGTCGTAAACTCATGGTCTTGTGGCCGTGAACTCATTTTGATGAGGTTATGGTTTGATTTGCTACACTGTGGTTCTAGCAGGTACTTTCTAACACTTATTCCTTAAGTGTATTAGGCTCAAAACACTCAAACAGGCTCTAACCAATGCCAAATGTCAGCAGGAGTGAGTCCGACTTAAGGTTGATTAGACTGGCTTTTGAAGCAAAAAAAATTTAGGTTGTCAAAAGTTTGGTGGCATTAAGAAGACGGGATCACCTTTGGATCATGCTTAAGTTTTGAACTAATTTTCTTCATAAATGACCAATTTTGAGCTCAAGTCTTGCATTACACATGAAAGACCTTAAAGCATCAATTTTATGGTTCTTGGGATGTTTGGAAGCTTTCTGGAGAAGATTGATAAGTGGCTTAAAACATTAAGGGGTTTTATTCATCAAAATGTCATTCAAACAATTCTCATGACGTGACAAATAAAGGATGTGACTATTTTGTCCTTTAGTGCCTCACGACGTGACCAATATAATGTTACATCGTGAGGGGCAATTGATTGTTGACTTTTGTTGACCGCCGACCATTGAATTTTTGACCAAATTGGACTTTTAATCAAACTTGAGGGTTTGGACAGTTGATTAAGATTCTTACATTTTTTGAAGGCGAAGAGCTCGTGGGAGTAAGCAGTGCAGAAAGGTAAGCGTGTCACAATGTTTTGGGGTTCTTCATTGTAGGTGAGTTTTCCTTGATGTACAAGTGGATCGAAGGCACCAATGTCGGCCCATTAGTTTTGATTGTCATTTATTAGAGGTATTCCCTAGAATCTTTATGTAGTCAGATAGGATAAACTAAGGACTCTTGATCTAGGCTTTCTTGCCTGTTCCTTGTTTGGTTGTGGCTCTAGAGTAGGATCATCTATATAGGTGTCTATCTCACCTCTGGGTACATATGGTTAGGCATTCCTTGTAGAGTTGGTCATGTATCCTTGTGTATAGGATGTTGCTATGTTGTAGTGATAGGCTATATATATATATATATATATATATACAGCCCCTAGGGAACTCCACTAGACGATAACCAACCTACTGGTATGTAACACTCGTGTTTCTAGCCTAGGCATTTATATTGAGGTGATAGTCTAGGTTAACCTTTGTAACTCATTTTGAGGAAATGAAAAGGAATTATGTGTATATTATGTGAATTATGTGTTTTATGCTTAATTATTAGGGCTTAATTAATTAAGAATAAAAATAAGCGTCAAAATTAAAGTGTGAGATAATCCAGACATCTTTACATAAAGTTGTAATGGTCGAAACAAGGATTTCGGGGATATAAAGAATGCCGAAATCCGCGTTATAATGAAGAAGTTATGACCTGTCGAAGTTTCGCGACAAAACTGGCACGGTGCCGAATGTCGTAAAAAGTGAGTTTTTGATAAACTACTTTTTAGCCTTAGTGATCTAAATGAAAGTCGTAGAATTCGTTAAACTGAGAAGTTCGATAAAAAAACGCCCAAATCTGACTTCGTATGAAGAAGTTATGATTTTTCAAAGTTTCAGCTTAGCAGTAGACAGCTAAAAACTCGAATTTTAGATCAAGCGGTTTTTAGTCAACACAACCTAAACGAGAATTGAAGGTATCGTCATTAGTAGCACAACGGTAAAAAGTCTGACGAAAACGGACGTCGGATGAAGAAGTTATGAATTTTTAACGGATTTCCTGTCCCGGTCTATTAAAAATAATAATATAAAAATTAAATTCAAAATTAGCCGACGAAGCCTAAACAGAAGTTGTAGAGCGTAATTTTAGCTACGCGTGCATATAAAGAACATCAAAAACGGAGCTCGTATGCGAAAGTTATGGATTTTAGAAGTTTTGGCGCGAAAATCGAGAAAATTCACATAGTCACGAGTTGCCACGTCACCCTCGCCTCGCATGCGCCACGTGTCCAAAAAATGCTACTGAGTCATCCGAGCTACTGAGTCACCCGAGCTGCTGAGTCATCCGAGCACGTGGCCTTATCCGAAGTGGTCCAGTGAAGATCTGACGCGTGTCTTCTCCCTCGTGTCCAAACCCTCGCAGAAGCCACGAGCTTCCCTCATCGGATCCGGACTTCGGTCCAATCACAGGCCGCCAGCAACCCCTTCGCATGCGCAGCCACGTGCGAGCCTATGTCCTGCGAGCCTTCGGATCTTCTCCACCAGGAGGCTTCTCAGCCGTCCGATCAGAAGCTTCCCCCTATAAATAGAAGGGTGCGAACCCTCCCGGCTAGAATTTAGAAATTGCCACTTTTAACCCCCTTTTCACTATTTTGGCTATTTTCACATCCCCAGAAGCCCCGATATTTATTTCAAGGCCCAAAATACTCCACGAAGTGCCCGAGAAGCCCGAAAAATTTATCTTTTCGGTTTCAAAGCCCGGCCTTTGCAGAGCCCGGTTTCTCAATAAAACTCTCGGTTTTATTAGAAACGATCGTTTTAGGAAACGAATTGCTGCCCGATTATCATCAAATAAAGTGAGTGTATAGTCACCTTCTTCTTACACCTAGATATAAAGTATTTTATATGAAATACGTGCTACGTGTAATTATATTAATTGTTTAACTGAGGTGACGGTTGAATTAATGTTTTATACAAGTTTTAAACTGTATATGTATTTTTATCTACAAATATGTTGGGTAAAACATGGGTAGATAGTGATGTGTGATAAAATAAAAGTGATGAGAGGCCTCGATGTGTTTTGAGATTCAGGCATCTAACGGAGTTTGGACGACGACCACGGACTTTCTAGACAGTCTAGTGGGAAACATTAGCAGGTCCGCAACATGTAGGTGTTAATGAACTAAGAGTGTTCATTCGATGTACTCCATCCCCCTCATGGTTGCCTTTAGGACATGTATGGCTGAGGAAACCCCTTAGCAGTAGTGTCCATCTCGATGATATTCTTTAGGCTAGGTCCCTTGTGAAAAGTGTTTAGGGACGTAAAGTGAGGATAACGGGAATGCGTAATCAGGGTTATTGTTGATTGGTGAACTTAATAAAGTTTATTATTACTGTGGGTTGAAAACCCTATATGCTCACCAGGCTCCCAAGCCTGACCCACTCAGTTTTTATGTTACGGGTAGTGGACCCCGAGCATAGTCGGAGGACGATGAGAGATTTTTGGATTATAGGCCAGTAGTTGCAAATAACTGTTGAAAGGCTTATAATGTCTTGTTTATGCTTTTGATCTGTATCGTAACATGACATCCCGAGGTTTTGATATATATGGAAAATATATACCTTCTTAATGAAGGGTTTTGATAAACTTTTATCATATGTTGTTTGGGGACCATGATGAGTTAAACAACTAACTTGAAGATCGATTAGATCTTATAGCAGGTAAAATAATAAATACAAAAACTGTAAACAACTCAAGTATGGATCGAAGAATGTCGAATGATTAATCAACAATCCTCAGCAGAGCTCGATAAAGAACTTCTACTGTAGAGGATTTAGGGTTTACAAGAACGATGAAGAAATAATCTGTAATCTATCGTAATTGCTATCAATCCTTTTCTAAAAACGTTAACCTAATATGCATGCAAGCATATATATTTATATTAAACCCTATCAGCTCACGGTTGGACAGGCCCAAACCGGAGTAACAAAACTTGGATTATTAACCGAGCCCAATGGACGCAATATATCAAAAAGCTACGCTACCCAACAATCTCCCCCTTTGCGTCAAATTGGAGCGAGATTACTTCTTCTTCATGCTTGGGCCAGCAGCAGGAACCTTCTTCTTTACAGTTTCAAACAGACGTGAGATGAGCGCGAGGATTGTCTGTCTGAACCGAATGTACCATTGTATCATGTCGTCAAAATACTTGATATCATCCGTTGTATTTTCCTTGCACCTGTGGATGATCCCCAGCACATGCTCTGGACAAGCAGTGGTATAAAGATGTTTATCAGCTAAGGCAAAGAGACATTTATGTCCTTCACTCCTAGTGAACATGACTGAGTTTCGCCTCGGGTCAATTTTTCCCATCTTCATCTGGTTTAGATCACTGGCCGAGCCAACAGGAGAGATCTTCGGTTTCTTCTTGAAGACAGTTGCAATCTCCTGATCCATCAGTGCGACCTCCATGATATAGCACACCAACATCCTCTTAAGATGGTCAATGATCGGACCATATTCAGCTTCGTTGGTCAGAAGGATGTTGTGTAGAACAATCCAATCATGTGGATTGAGGTTCGGTAGATCTGCTAAAGAAATGGCATGTTCGGTTTTTGCAGATCCCCTGAGCACCTTGAACCGAACATTGATAAACTTCCCTTCAGTGTACGGTTTCAAGACCCGAACGTTGATGATCTTCTGAGCGCTCCAGGTTTGGTATTGGGGTTGAGCAGCCTTCAGATAGAATTCAATCAATTCCCGATCAACCTCCGGATGAGGATGAGGGAACTCAGCAACGTTGGCGAAGGCGTGAAAGATGAACGCCTTTCGGGTAAGTGGCATGTCGAACTGAGAGTCGACAGAATTGTAACAGTCAAATGAGATAACTGGTTCAAGCCACAAGATGCTCGGGGTGTCGATTGCCTCCTTTATCATCCTCTCTCGAGTCCAAGCAGGAAAAAGAGTTTTCCTACTCTCGAGAAGGTCGTGGGCTTCTTTCTTTTTGCGTTCAGCTTCTTCAGCTTCTCTTACCACACGATCACTTTCATCTGCATCATTGCGTCGACTCTTGCATTTTAACAAGTTGGCAATGGTTTCTTGATCATCTTCCTCTTCATCCTCAACAATCTTCTTGCCTTTGTCTTTTACACCCGAACCGGAGGCTTGGCCTACAGAAGGAGGTTCGGTGGTGTGAGTTGCCTTTGAGGAATGAGGTGGTTGAGGTGCAGACTCCTTTTCTCCCCCTTGTTTCGGAATGGACACGAAATCGGGTAGCCCTTCTATTTTGCTTAAGAGGTTTAGGGCAGGAGCGAGCTTCTCTGCAAGGGTACGCCTCACAGAATGATTGAGTATCGGATCATGTGCTTCGAGGATGTTAGATATTGCTGAGTGGACATCCGAAACACACGTCTTGATGACCTCCCTTTCGGACCGAAGAGTGTCAATCTGTTGTTGAGAATTGGAGAGTTGAGCACTCTTGACCTTCAGGGCAGTGGTCTTCTTTGCCAAAACATCCATCAATGAGTTCTCAGCCGCCAAATCTTCTTGAAGCTTTGAGAGACGCTCGTCAATAGAAGCACGAAACGCTGAGTTGTCGTCTGTAAGCGATTGACGAAGTGAAGCAAAGGACTTTAACTCAATAGAGACAAACGTGGCCAACTGTTGAACAATTGGTTCCAACGTAGTCTTGGTGGCATCAGCACTCTCCTGTAAAGACTTTAACAGGGCAGAGGCATCAGAAAATAGTTTATCGACTTTTTCGGTCGCAGCCTGGTAGGCTTTCGTTGAGGCATCGATGGCGGTGGTGGCAGCAGCGACAGAGTCTTGCTGAGCCCTTGAGAAAGCATCAACAAGCTTTTAAATGGCA
Organism: Lactuca serriola; assembly: GCF_051521515.1. Taxonomy (NCBI): domain Eukaryota; kingdom Viridiplantae; phylum Streptophyta; class Magnoliopsida; order Asterales; family Asteraceae; genus Lactuca; species Lactuca serriola. The sequence continues at coordinate 108,163,874 of NC_136414.1, forward strand.
GCTTCAGAGAGGGATGATTGAGACGTAGAGGAAGAGGCAATGAGCAAGTCGACCTTGTCATGGAGCTCCTTAAGATGTTTCTTTGTGACCGGAGCGTCATCATCATCATCGCTCTGGACTTGAAACGGACTGTAGTAGACTGAATCAAACGTCATGTTGTCCCTGCCAAGGAAAGGGTTATCTCCGTCAGAGACATGACCGGGAGATGGTGGTGGTGGTGAAGCTAGTGGTACAGTTGTATGGGTAGTTTCGGGTTGAGTTGTTTCGGGTGTAGGTGTAAGGGTAGGTTCGGGTTGGTTTTGGGTAGGGGTAGGTTCGGGTGCTTTTTGGGTTTCGGTTGTGTGTATGGTTTCGGGTGCTGGTGGTGGTTCGGTTGCATCAGTATGAACCCCCGTATCAGATACGTTGGCTCTAACATCTGCGGTGGATGTTGTGGTTGCTTCGGTGAATATTGGTGGTGGCATTGGGATTGAGGTTTGTGGAATGTGGGTGAAGGGGTTTATGGTGGGAATGGAAGTAGGAATAGTTTGAGTAGGAGAGGGAATTGGAGAAGTATGGATTTGCATTTCAGGGGTTGGTGATCTGGGTGGTGTGTTGCCTCTTGGAGAGCCGTCAGAATCCGAACTCTCACCCTCTGACTCACTGGAAGAGGAAGCGATAATCAGATTTATCTTTGGTTGAGTTTTTCGCCTCTTGTGCTGCGGAGATTGAGCAACTTTCGTGGGTTTCCTCTTCTTGGGGGAAGGGCCTTTAACCCCTTTCGCCACCTGTTTCCCTTTGTCTGCCTTCTTGCCTCTTGGAGCAGGCTTGTCGACGTCGTGGATCGACTTCAACATCTCCGGTGTGAGATCCCTCGGACCAGAATGTTTGAACTCTTTGTAGGTTCTGATAATCCGGCTGTCAACTAGAACGTCAGCATACATGGTTTCCGGAATGGAACCATTGAAAGGGAATTTCGAAGCATATGAAACGATGATCTTCGTGGTATGGAATGTACCAATCGAAGACATCGGTGCACCGGCGACAGTGGGGACGTTGTACTTGTCCATTACCCACTTCGTGATCAGGGTCCAAAAACGAGCATACGACACCTCTGAATGCCGCGAGGAAGATGAGAGACTCTGGATGAGTTGTTGCCAAAGAACAAACCCATAGTCGACATTGATGCCATTGTAGACCCCATATAAGATGGATAGGAACAGTCGACTGGAACCATCTGAGCCAGAGCTCCTTTCAGAAAGGCCTTTGAATAGCACAGTGAACAACCCGTTCCACTGTGGCGGCAAGCATGACTTCTTGAACTTGGCGACGGAAGTAAGCACCTCCGTATAACCCATATTGTAAAACATATTAAATAGGTGCCCCATTGGAATCGTCTCTGGATTAACCCTTGTTGGATCAGCTTCAAACCCTAACAGAGAACAAAAGCGTTGCTTGGAGATAGACGCTTTATGATGAGAAACGTCAAAGAAGATCCTATCGACCACTTTGTCGTAATGAGCAGTCGCATAGATCTGCGACAGGAATTCCATGGGCACTGATTCCACCCTGGATAGTGCAGGAGCAATTGGCGAATACTTCAAGCACTCGATGATGGCAAACATGTAGGAATCATAGACATGAGGGGTTAGATCGATAATGAGGCATTGTTGAGGGAGAATAGGAAGAATGTGGGAAGTGGCGTGCACAGAGGATGAATCTGCCATTGTTGAAGAGAGTGAAAAAGATGATGAACAGTTAGGGTTCAGGGAATTCTTGCGCTCTGGGACTCTTGATTGCAGTAAAGAGGTAAATGGTAGATGATGTCGCCTTTTATACTGGGGTTTAAGGAGAGAGAAAAATCTTCCCAAATCTTCTATCGAAATACGAAGGGTTTTTTCGGAATTTGACTGATGCGTGACAGTTAGGGAAACCGATGATCACGCATGAGAGAGAGTGTCAGATTCCTTAGAACACGCCTCCCATCAAGCGTCGTTTGGATAGAAATCGTTTCAGATTCACACGCGCCCTTTCAGATTCGCACACGCGTCTGCGACGTCATTTGGAGATTGGACGTTTCAAATTCACACGCGTTCCCTTTTTACCGCCGTTTGAAATCAAATCAATTAGACTCCCGCCTAAGTCAGCAACCCTTCATTTTATCCCTGTAACGGCATCTTTTGAATAATACGCCCACGTGGATGAAAATTGACCACAACTTATAATTAACCACCAATCCAATGAAAAAGCCTGTAATTATTAGAACCAGAATTTTGGAAAATCAAAGATTTTCGTGTTAAGAGTGTAAAAGAAAAGAAATAAAGCAATCCTTTTTAGGAAAAAGTGTGATGTCAATAAAGACATGAAACAAATGATCCCGGGCACGAATCTCTTCCTTCAAAGTCAAGAAAGACCTTAAAGTGTTAATGTGGTTTCCCGTTGAATAACGATCAAACACCTATTAGGAAGTGTTGAAAGGCTTCTTTTAATTTAAGCTTTTTAGGGTGGCTTAGCTTTGATTCAACAGTCCTAATCTTGAAATAAGATAGAAAGTGAACAAAGTACTTGTGAGACCGGTGTAGTCTGTTGAACAAGTAGGTTTGAAATAATTTTTAAAGTGGCTGGTAAATATAAAATCTCAACAAAAATTAAAAACTGGATCCCAAGGGAATAAATGTTATGGTTTTTAACAATTTCATAGGAATCACACAAAAGAAAATTTTGAGACTTCATGAAGATACGTCCGTCAATTCATTAGTGAAAACTAGAGCAAATTAATTGTTCACCGTCAATTCAGATTGGGTATTGAATTTTGGGTTTCACTCAGCTCGTAGTGGCACGAAACTAAGATCATAAACGCAGTTTTTGAGTAACCATAAACCTCAGTGGTAATTTCTGAGAGTCTCAAGGGTTACGTTTGTGAAACGAATTTAATGGAGAAATGCAATGGAGATGGTGTAAGAAATTAAAGTACCTCTGCTATAAAAATAGGACCAAGCAGAAAACTCTTATCTCATGTGAGAAGAGAGTTAGGTAGCTCACGATTAGAATAAATGAGATAGCCTAATTGGAAAGACAAGGTTTGTGTATACCAAGTCATTAAGGCTATTATTCAGAATCTGATGAGGCTTTGGGCACATACAGCAGCATGCTTCTAGGGACACTTAACTAATTCAACAATTTCCCCACACAAGTAAAGTAAAAAAAATAAAGAACAAAATATTTTTGGAGTTCTTGATATTAAAAGAAATATTTTTGGAATTTTTGATAAAAAAAAAATTATAAATAAAAATAAAAAAATAAGACTGAAAAAAAACAAAAAAAACTTTGGAACCGAACCCGAGCGTTCGGTTGATTTTGGTTGAGAAAAATTTTGAAAAACCGAACCCGAGCGTTCGGTTGGTTTCGGTTTTGAAAAATTTTGAAAAACCGAACCCGAGCGTTCGGTTGGTTTCGGTTTTGAAAAATTTTGAAAAACCGAACCCGAGCTTTCGGTTGGTTTCGGTTTTGAAAAATTTTGGAAAACCGAACCCGAGCGTTCGGTTGGTTTCGGTTTTGAAAAATTTTGGAAAACCAATGAACTTAGACTTTCAAAAAGGAAATGCTTTTGACAATAAGATAAACAAGTTTGTAAAACAATTGTACATGAAATTTACAACCAAGAAAACTACCTTTAGTTGATGAGCGAAAGGCAGATTATTCAACCGAACCCGAACGTTCGGTCTATTTCGCTTCTTACGTTTGAGTTTGAGAGGTAGTTTGTGGTACTGAATCTGATTCTATCATACCGAACCCTTGTAGAATTTTTTTGAACGACGCTTCAGGAAGGGCTTTGGTGAAGACATCAGCCAGTTGATCAGTGGTTTTAACAAAGTGAATTTCAACGTTTCCATCTTCCACATGATCTTTAATGAAGTGATACCTCAGTGCTATGTGCTTAGTCTTGGAGTGTTGCACTGGGTTATGACAAATCCTAATTGCACTTTCAGAGTCGCAATATAGTGGGATCTTTTTCATATTGAGTCCATAGTCTCTGAGTTGACTCTGGATCCAAATCACTTGAGAAGTACAGGATGCAGCTGCAATGTATTCTACTTCAGCTGTAGACAAAGATACACACATTTGTTTCTTTGATTGCCAGCTAACCAACTTCCCGTCAAGGAATTGGCAGCCGCCTGTGGTGCTTTTCCTGTCTAGTCCACAACCTCCAAGGTCTGCATCTGAGTAGGCCTGAACGAAGAAGCCCGAGTTGGATGGATACCATAGACCTAAAGAGGTAGTTCGCTTAAGATATCGTAGAATGTTCTTCACTGCAAGCATGTGAGGTTCGCGTGGGTTCGCCTGAAATCTAGCACAGTAACAAACAGAGAACATTATGTCAGGCCTGCTAGCAGTAAGATACATCAGGGAACCGATCATCTGGCGATAAAGTGTAATATCAGCTGCCGGTTTATCCAAGGATAAAGTGAGCTTGGTGCCGAACGCCATTGGAACTTTGACCTTTGAATCTCCCATCATGCCAAATTTTTCTAGAAGAGTCTTCGTGTAAGCTTCCTGATTAATAAAGATGCCTTCGGGTCCCTGTCTAATATTTAAACCAAGGAAAAAGTTAATTGGACCCATTGAGCTCATTTCAAATTTAGTCTCCATCAGCTTTCTGAATTCAGCTGTTAAGCTGGGATTCGTAGAGCCAAAGATGATATCATCGACGAAAATTTGAACAATCATAAGGTGATTACCTTCCTTCTTACGAAAGAAGGTTGGGTCAACCGAACCTTGTTTGAATTTCGACATCTTTAAAAACTTTGTCAGCGTTTCATACCAGGCTCTCGGAGCTTGTTTCAGTCCATACACGGCTTTGTCCAAAATATAACAATGATTAGGATACCTTTCATTTACGAATCCAGGAGGTTGCTCCATGTACACTGTTTCTTCAAGTTCACCATTGAGGAATGCACATTTAACGTCCATTTGGTAGACTTCAAAGTTTTTGTGTGCAGCATAGGCAAGAAAGATTCTAACGGATTCCAGCCTAGCAACAGGAGCGAAAGTCTCTTCATAGTCAATTCCTTCCTCCTGACAGTATCCTTTCACAACCAGACGAGCTTTGTTTCGTATCACGTTCCCTTCTTTGTCCATTTTGTTCTGGAAGACCCATTTGAGACCAACAACTGAGGCATCTGGAGGAGTTGGAATTAGTCGCCAAACTTTGTTCCTTTCGAATTCATTCAATTCGTCTTGCATAGCTTGAACCCAATCGGAGTGATCAAGAGCAGTGTTAACTGTCTTTGGTTCAACTTTTGAGACGAAGGAGTTGAACATACAGAATTCTACTTTTGAGAACAAGGAAGTTTGTTTTGCCTTGAGTTGTGATCGGGTCAGAACCTTTTCAGATACATCCCCAACAACTTGAGAGACAGGATGATCTCTGGTCCATTTGACGAGAGGAGGGTAGTTTGGATCAAAGGTTGGATCCAATTCAGCGTTTATCGTCTCTTCTGGTTCGGATGGACTTTCATCGTCATAAAGCATATCGGCATGCTCCCCCTCGACAGATGAGCTTTCAGGAATGTCTTGTTTGTCTGGTGCTGAGCTTTCGGGTGTTGATGCACCTTCGGGTGATGAGGCACTTTCGGTTGGTGTGGTACTTTCGGTTGATAAAGTGCGTTCGGGAGCAGCTTGAGAACTGTTCTCCCCCGAAACATGTGAGCTCGGCTGTGATGATGATGGCGGATCCTCCCCCTCGACTGAAGCATTGTGTTGTGGAGGGTCGTCAGAACTTGATCCTCCTTCATTCATTCTCTTTGCAGCATCATCGATAAGTTGCTTCAGATGATCTACCTTGTTGTCAGCTGCGTTGGCTTCTGAGAGAGTTGCCTTCTATGGTTCATCAAATAACTCAACGAACTTCTCAAAGAGGTTTGCAATAGAGGCGGTGACTTGGCCAGTTTGAGGAAAAATTTCTCCAGCTGTGTCTTCGTTGGCCTTTAGCTTTTTGACATAGCTATCATCAAAAGTCACGTAATAAGTTTCTTCTATTTTCCTCGAGCGCTTGTTTAATACCCTATACGCTTTAGAAGTTAGAGAATAGCCCATAAATATCCCCTCGTCGGCTTTGACATCAAACTTGTTGCGGTTTTCTTTGGAATTGAAGATGAAACACCGTGAACCGAACACATGGAAAAACTTGACATTTGGCTTCCTGTTGTTGATGATCTCATAAGGAGTGAGAGTGAAGCGCTTATTGAGATATGACCTGTTCTATGTAAAACAAGCAGCAGAAATAGCATCATCCCAAAAGTATAAAGGTAAGGAAGCGAAACTTAGCATGGTTCGGGCTGCTTCACACAAAGATCGGTTTCGTCTTTCGACAATTCCGTTTTGTTGAGGAGTGTAGGGTGCCGAGAAGTTATGACTGGTTCCCTTTTCGGTCAAGAATTCTTCGAATTCTTTATTTTTGAATTCTAGCCCATTATCGCTCCTGATGTTGCGAACGACTTTCTTCAGCTGTACTTCAACTTGCTTAATGAACGTCTTCAGTTTGAGAGTCGCTTCAGATTTTTGCTTCAGAAAGAACACCCATGTAAAACGCGAAAAGTCATCAACAATAACAAGAATGTACTTGCTACCACCGATACTTTCGATAGATGATGGACCACACAGATCAATATGAAGTAATTCTAGTGGTTCAACAACTTTAGTGTTTATTATAGATTGATGACTTTGACGACTCTGCTTCCCCATTTCACATGCAGCACACAAATGTTCTCTATCGTACTTGAGCAATGGAAGACCTCGAACATGACCTCCAGTGACAAGTTTGTTGATATCCTTAAAGTTGAGATGAGAGAGCCTTCGGTGCCACAACCAGCTTTCGTCAGATTGTGCTTTGGATAACAAGCAGATAGCTGGGTTCCATTTGATAGGTTTGAGGTTTAGAGGAAACATTTCACCTTTACGCTCCGATTTGAGAATAACTCTTTTCGTCTTTTTCTCAATTATCTCCGAACCCTCATCATCAAATGAAACTTTGAGACCGGTACCTCCAACTAGTTGAGATACACTGATGAGGTTATGTTGTAGTCCTTCAACATATGCAACCTTCCTAATCGTGAAATCACCATTTGTAATCATTCCATAGCCTTTTATGGTGCCGAAGGAGTTGTTCCCGAACTTGACATTTCCACCATTTGAAAGAGACCTGTATTCCCTCAGCTCTTCCTTCCTTCCAGTCATGTGACGCGAGCAACCACTGTCAATGTACCATTCTTCGTCGAACTGCTCGTCACTGATAACCTGCAAAAATTAAGCAGATTTAGGAACCCAAAGTTTCTTGGGTCCTCGTGAGCCTTTCATAGGAACAGGAATAGTAAGAGAGATGTCAACCAGATATGTTCTTTTTATTAGTGTTGTTTCATCCTTCCTTTTGATGGTGAATACTTTAATTTTATTGGGATTCATTGCTTTTGGTTTGGACTCTGGTTTAACTGATGAAACCTTCGATTTTCCTTTCGCTTCAGTTGATGATTGAGGTTTTTGAGAATGAACAAAATGAAATTTAGAACGAGGTGGAGAGGAATTAGAAGAGTTTGAAGAATTAGAAGAGTTAGAATGAGAGAACTTAGACTGAGATGATTGCTTGACTTGAGATTCTAGGTGACCTTTTTGATTTTGATCATTAGTGGGACCGAACCTAGAATTTTGATCTCTTTTGTTCTCCAAACCGAACCTTTGCTTTTGGTTGACTTTGTCCTCTGAACCGAACCTCTGCTTTCGGTTGTTTTGACATTTTTGTGACCTTACAGTGTTATTCTCTGACCTCAAGTTTCTGTCACGATATGAGAAATATGCATCTTGAGATCGCCAAAACTGTTTTCTCTCAGAAAGATTCTTCTTGTATCTTTGATTTCTTTGCTGTTTTTGATTTCTCATCTGCTTCGGTTGATGATGGATATTGGCTTTTGGTTTTTGCTTTCCTTCAGCTGGTTCACTCTGAACTGATGATGTTTCGCTTAATGGAGTGACTCCTTTAGCAGGAATTCCTTTTTCTTGAGGAACATCCTTTGTACCACTAGTACTTGGCACATCGAAGCTATCAGGTTTATTCAAAGGTTCTGGTACATATCTTCCTTTGCTTTTCCACGAAGTCCTTTCAGACAGACCTACCGTTTCGTCAGCATTGTCGATGGGAGCTGACCAGAAGAACTCATCGCAGCCGTCGGCATTGTCTTCGTTTACAATGGCTGTGAGTTCAGCAGTCTGATGTTCAGTTACGCCTGTGACCTTATACACCTGATTTGGAGTGGTTCTAACTTTTTGATATACTACTGCCTTTTCTGCAAGGATCGGGGACTTTTGTTGGGACAAACGAGCAAACTCCACTGAATTTTCCGAGATGAGATTCTTGTGGTTTTCGGGCTCGCTCTTGACAAATTCTGAGCAATCAACTGTGTCCTCTACAAAAATTTCACTCATATTGTCGTCCTCATTAAGCTCAGATGCATTTTCAACATCAATTTTATTGTCTGAGCTCAAGTTGGCGTTTAATGAGTCAAATTTTTGTATGGTTTTGGTCCTCAGTTTCAGTTTATCATTTTCATCCAAAAGGTTTTTAAGCATGTCCTTATGGTCCTTGGACTTAATGAAAGATTCAATTTTGTCCAGTCCATACATATACGTCGGATTAGTTTCCTCAGACGAAATAACACTTTCACAATTATACGCTTCAGCATCAATTTCATCCTCCTTAAACTCAAGGAAGGGTAAAATCATGCGATGAATCTTTTGTCCTATTTCACAGTCCAAATGAAGCTGAGTGATATTAGTATAAAGACGTTTAGCAATCAAACAAAAAACATTTCTCTGTTTTAAAAGCTTTAAATTGTCTCTTTGCAAATAAATGTTTTCATCTTTGGTTTTGATTAACTCCGACTCCTTCAGTTCGATCCACATTCTCCGTTCCTCACTCTTCGAAGACACCCTGCTTATTTGGTCAGTTAGGTTAGAATTGGTGACTCGAGTTTGAGTTAAACTACTGTCTAGATGAGAGATTCTTGAATTAACACTTTTTAATTCTTTTTCGTATGAGCATTGTGGGACTTTGAATGAAACAAAAACGGATTGTACCTTCTTGATCAGTTCATCAAGCTCGTTGAACTGCACGCTGAGCGGTTTTGCTGTGAAGCACAAGTCCTCTCGCTCCTTTGTGTCTCTGTTCCCACTATCTGTGTTGTATCCCCTCATCTGAGACACGTCTGACACCATTAAGCATTTTCCACCGCTGCCCTCATCTTTCGCCACAAAAGCCTTTCCATGAGAAGGCTTCCTCACTTCATCATCTTCAGAGTCTGTTGACCAGACCTGCACGCCTCCGAACTCATCATCCGCTACCGAACCCTGCACAATTAAAGCATTCATAGAAGGGTTAGCAGTAGATTTCTTCTTCCTGATCTCATCCAGCTTTCTCTGCAACAAAACTTCTTCATCTTTTTCCTCATCCTTTTCTGCCATTTTCTTGAGGACGCAATCTTTTACATAGTGGTTCTTTCCTCCACAGTAATAGTAGCTCACTCCCGAATCTCCTTCAGCTTTCGGTTCCTTCTTTGATTCTTCTGCCTTCGGTTCATCTTTGACCTTTTCAGAACTATAACTTCCCTGCCAATTTCTATTCTTATTTGTGGGAAATCTTTTCTTGATGAACCTCTTGGGGTTTGACACCATCATAGCATAGTCTTCAGAAGTGAGGTCGTAGTCCTCCAAGTTGAGATCTTCTTCTTCCATCACCGCTTTGCTTTTGGACAAAAGAGCCAACGAACCCAAGCTTGAGACCACACTCTTCTCCTGTAACACGATCTTTTCTTGAGATTTCAGGATGCCTACCAGTTTCGCCAAAGAGTAGGGTTTAAATTGCTCATGCGATTTAATAGTGGAAACAACAGCTCTCCACTCAGATCTGAGGCCATTCAAAAACGTAACCTTCTGCTCAATAAGCTTCCTTTCAATGTCATGTTTAATCATCTTGCTAAGAAGATGATTGAAGCGATCGAACGTTTGAGTCACGGTCTCTTCGGCCCCCTGCTTGAATTCACCAAACTCAGACAAGAGTAAGGTTTGAATGGAGTGTTCAAGATCTTCGTCCGTAGAATACAATTCTCGTAGCCTATCCCATATTTCTTTTGCAGTCGTGCATGAACTCACCAGCCTGAAAGTATCGGATTGAAGAGCGAATCTGATTAATCTCAACGCTTTGATATTGCACTGAAATTTATCTTTTTCATCTTGAGCAATATCTTTAACGTCTTTCAAAAGATCATTATACTCCTTCTGAGTTTTAATAATCCTTGAAGTTGTTGAATGAGCGAAAGGTCCATAAACGATTGCTTCCCAGATGAGGTATCCATTGTCCTCAGATCCTATAACATAGTCTTCAAAGTGATGTGCCCAGACTTCATAATCGTGGGTGTAAAGGATGGGAATCTTCGTTGTTGATCCAATGTTGTTCGAAATATTAATTGAATTGGATTGAGACTCGTCCATGCTTGATCGAATAACCTGTTAAAAGATCAGACTTGTAATGTATTAAATTAGGGCAAAACAATAAATATCGAGTTACGTCAATTATGGGATGACGGCTCAATAAATATCAGTAAATGCGGAATAACCCTAATCGAAACCTTTTTCACAGAAAAGAAGTGTATGAATTACACAGCCTCCTGCTCTGATACCAATTGATGAGTTAAACAACTAACTTGAAGATCGATTAGATCTTATAACAGGTAAAATAATAAATACGAAAATTGTAAACAACTTAAGTATGGATCGAAGAATGTCGAATGATTAATCAAAAATCCTCAGCAGAGCTCGATAAAGAACTTCTACTGTAGAGGATTTAGGGTTTACAAGAACGATGAAGAAATAATCTGTAATCTATCATAATTGCAATCAATCCTTTTCTAAAAACGTTAACCTAATATGCATGCAAGCATATATATTTATATTAAACCCTATCAGCTCACAGTTGGACAGGCCCAAACCGGAGTAACAAAAAACTTGGACTATTAACCGAGCCCAATGGACGCAATACATCAAAAAGCTACGCTACCCAACAGACCAATTCCGCAACATCTTTTAAAAAGATTTCTCTGATTTTATTTTAAAAAGCATAAATTAAATCGGTCTTTTCTGGCCGAGAAATTAGGGGATGTCACAGTTGGTATTAGAGCATTAGTTTAAGCGAACTAAGAAATTGTAGAATTTCTAAACTTAAACTTAGAATGCTAAGTGATGAGTGTGAGATGAGTGTCTACCATATTTTAGACACGAGCACTAGTTTATTTTAGGAAAGATGCCTAAAATGCCCTTATGTGCTAAATGCTATGTGTTTGCCATGTGTGCCATTATTTGTTCGGATCTATGGTCTATTGCCGACCGGATGTAGAAACCTTACGTGTGTAGGATTCTAAGCATATGATTACGAGATTAAAACTAACATGTAAACGTTTCAGAGTGATAAGGGAATTAATATGTCTAACAAGGATAAAGACCTAAATTCGCCTTATTCGTTATATAGATTGTAATGGCAAGAACTCGTAGTGGAGCTGCAAATGCAAACGGAAACAGGGATCAACAGCCTCAACCTCAAGTAGTTGAGCAAGTACCTATTGTAGGAGTTGCACCTGAGCCAATGATGATGGCTGGGGTACAAGCAATGATGCAGATGATGTTAGATCGCCAGATGGAGGAGACAAGGCGATTACTACAACAACATAGGGAAGAGACTACGATGCCTGTTGAGCAGCCCGTATTGAATGAAGGGCAATCAGTAGGAGGGAACTACAGTGGGACTTTTGGTCAAGCCAACCCACTAATAGTTATACAAGACAACCAGGATGGAGGAGTTGATGGACGTGGGTGCAAATACAAAGATTTCATGGCATCTAAGTCGTCGTGTCTATCTGGGAGTCCGACACCGGTGGAAGTCATGAATTGGATCTCCGAAATGGAGATGATGTTTGAAAGTTACGAGTACAGAAACAAACAAAAGACCGCACTTGAAATTCCTCTGTTAAAGTCTGGTGTGTTGAGCTGGTGGAAGTTACTAGCTGATTCGATGACCAAGGGAGAAGCTAGTAAGATGTCTTGGGAAAATTTTGTGGTACAACTGAAATTGTAGTACTGCTCTGAGTAGGATCTTCTGGAAATTAATAATGAGTTCCAGAATTCAAAGAAACGAAAGATGAGCGTTACTGAATACGCTGCTAGTTTTATGGAAAAGATGAAGCTTGTTCCTCATCTAGTTCCAACTAAACTCTCTAAGGTCAACAAGTTTGCCCTCGAATTAACAGCGGACTTTGGTCTAATGGTTAAGCAAGCAACCACTTTGAAAGCCACCATCTGAGCTGCTAAGAATGTTGAGGTTCAGATCAGAGAGAAGGGTCTAGAGAGTGCAGAAGTTGGTGAAAAGAGAAAATTTGAAGGAACTTCAGGTTCCAATAAAAAAAGCAAATTTTCTAAGTCCAAGAAGTTTGGAGGAGGAGGAGGTGAAGTGAAATGGTGTGAGAAGTGCAAGAAAAAGCACTCTGGGAAATGCAGTTAAGAGGTGACTTGCTTCAAATATGGAAAGACTGGGAATTATGCCAACGTGTGTCCGTCCGACAAGAGGGTATGTTTTGAGTGCCATGAAGTAGGGCATGTTCTTAAAGACTGTCCAAAGAGGAAGGATGCAGCAAAGCCCAATCTACCACCAAAGCCGAAGGCCAGAGCCTTTCAGATGACACTTGAAGCTGCAAAAGAAGAAGTCGATGTCGCTTCAGGTACCTTTATTGTAAACGAATTGCCTGCCCAAATTTTGTTTGATTCTGGAGCCAATTACTCCTTTATATCGCATGAATTTGGTAAAAAGCTAGCTTTGCATGTAGATAAGCTAGTTAATGCTTTATTAGTCGAGATTGCTAGTGGCAAGTTTGTACCTGTTAGCCATCGTATGAAAAACATCCTCATTGACTTGAATGGGAATAAGTTCCACGAGGAATTATTGCCTATCGAGTTAAATGGATTCGACATAGTTTTAGGAATGGATTGGCTTAGTGCCAACGATGCAGAAATATTATGTAGAAAGAAGATAGTAAAAGTAAACCTGCCAGGGAAGGAGTCGTTTATAGTGTATGGAGACAAACGCAGAGTAAATTCTGGAATCATTTCTCTAATCGATGAATTGTTCGACAAGTTGCAAGGTTCGAGCTATTTCTCGAAGATCGATCTTAGGTCGGGATACCATCAACTAAAGGTAAGAGCAGGATATTGAAAAGATTGTGTTTAGAACAAGATATGGACACTATGAATTTTTGGTTATGTCGTTCGGACTAACCAATGCCCCAACAGCTTTCATGGATTTGATAAATAGGGTTTGTAAACCATTCCTAGATAAATCCGTGATAGTATTCATAGACGACATCTTGATTTATTCGAAAAGCAAGCAGGAGCATGAAAAGCATCTGCGTGAAGTGCTAGAAGTCTTGAAAAAGGAGAAGTTGTATGCAAAGTTCTCCAAATGTGAATTTTGGATTCAAGAAGTCCAACTTTTAGGTCATGTGGTTAACCAAGAAGGAATAATGGTTGACCCAGCAAAGATTGAAGCTGTGATGAAGTGAGAACAACCAAAAAGCCCTACGGAGATTCGAAGCTTTTTAGGATTAGCTGGATATTACCGAAGGTTTATCCAAGGCTTTTCTTCGATTGCTACTCCATTAACAGCTTTGACCCACAAAAGAGCTACTTATGCTTGGAATGAGAAGCATAAGGAAGCCTTTGAGAAGTTGAAGAAGAGATTGTGTGAAGCACCGATTCTTTCATTGCCTGAAGGAGTTGATGACTTCACAGTTTATAGCGATGCATCTGGAGTTAGTTTAGGTTGTGTTCTGACCCAAAGGGATAAAGTGATAGCGTATGCATCAAGGCAATTGAAGGAACATGAAAAGAACTACCCCACTCACGATCTGGAGTTGGCAGCGGTAGTATTTGCCTTAAAGATATGGAGGCATTATCTTTATGGCACAAAGTGTAAACTTTTCACTGATCATAAGAGTCTTCAATATCTCTTTAATCAGAAGGAATTAAACATAAGGCAACGACGTTGGCTAGAGTTACTCAAGGACTACGACTGTGAGATACTTTACCACCCTGGTAAAGCAAATGTTGTTGCTGATGCTCTTAATCGAAAGATAAACCTTGAAAAGAAAAGGCCAAGAGCGTTGAGAATTAAAGTTGTCTCGACAATTGTGGAAAGTATAAAGAAAGCTCAAGAGGAAGCTTTAGAGAAAAATGACCGAAAGGAAGAACGTTTGGGCAAAACGTTAGTATTCGGTACAAACAACCAAGGGTTGAAGGTATTCCAAGATAGGATTTGGGTACCTAAGATGGGCGGAGTAAGAGATTTTCTGATGGAAGAAGCTCACAAGACCATGTACTCGATTCATCCCGGCAGTACAAAAATGTATAGGGATCTAAAACCCTATTATTGGTGGCCGACGATGAAGCTCGATGTTGCTAAGTATGTGGCCGAGTGTGTAACTTGTGCTAGGGTTAAGGCACAACATCAGAAACCGTATGGGAGTTTAGAACCTTTACCCGTACCCATGGGTAAATGGGAAGACGTCACCATGGATTTTGTGACTAAACTGCCCAGAATAAGGAACGGTCACGACATGATTTGGGTGGTTGTTGATTGCTTCACTAAGAGTGCGCATTTCATAGCAGCCAAAGAGAAATGGTCTATGGATAAACTTGCGAATTCTTACGTGAAGGAAATTGTGAGGCTTCACAGTGTTCCGTTAACAATTGTATCCGATCTTGATAGCTATTTTACCTCAAGGTTTTGGAGGAGTCTACAAGAGGAATTGGGTACCAAGTTGTGTTTAAGTACAACTTACCATCCGCAAACCGATGGTCAGAGCGAACGAACGATTCAAACATTGGAGGATATGCTAAGAGCATGTACCCTAGAATTCCAAGGTAATTGGGATGAACACTTACCTCTAGTAGAATTCACCTATAATAATATTTTCCACTCAAGCATTAAGATGGCACCTTATCACGCTTTGTATGGAGAAAAGTGTCGAACGCCATCATGTTGGCATGAAGCTGGAGAAAAGTAGTTTATGGGACCTGAAATAGTCCATCAGACTGCTGAAAAGTTGAAAGTGATAAGGGAAAGGATGTTAGCTGCTCAAGATCGACAAAAAAGTTATGTTGACAAGAAAAGACAACCGATAACCTTTGAAGTTGGAGATTCGGTTTTACTTAAAGTCTCGCCGTGGAAGGGACTTATAAGATATGGGAAACGAGGAAAGTTGAGTCCAAGGTTTATTGGACCGTTCAAAGTTCTTCACGGATTAGACCAAGAGGTTAGTTTTAGATCCGAAAGTATGGATCAGGTAAAGAGATAAAACTTGTTATTAGTCCAGGAGTATGGATTAAGACTAAGTTAATTGTCCCTAGTCCGGGAGTATGGATTGGGCACAATTATTGATCCGGGAGTATGGATCAGATCAGGATTAGGGTATAGTTAATTGTCCTTATTCTGGGAGTATGGATTGGGTACAATTATTGATCCGGGAGTATGGATCAGATCAGGAGGTTAGTTTTAGATCCGTGAGTATAGATCAGGTAGTTTTAGATCCGTGAGTATGGATCAGGTGAAAAGGTTAGTTTTAGATCCGTGAGTATGGATCGGGTGAAGAGGATAGTTTTAGATCCGTGAGTAGTGATTAGGTAAAGAGGAAAGTTTTAGATACGAGAATTTAGATCGTGTCGTTGTGAGGATCGATGGGTTGGGATAAGAGTTGCCTTTATATGGTGAAATTGTACAAGTTTGAATGTTTTATATTTATAAATATATGATATAACATTGTGGGATGAAAACCCTATATGCTCACCAGGCTCCCAAGCCTAACCCACTCAGTTTTCTTTGTATCACAGGTATCGATACGAAGACATATTTCATAGAGAGATTTAAAGGAGATATAAATCATTAGTGTAATTGAATGTAAGTTCTGTTTATGCTTATATGTCTGTATCGGAACATGACATCCCGATGTTTTATTATTAAATGAAAATACATTCTCTTTGAGAAATGTTTTGATAAGTTATTATCATATCTTGTTTTGGGAACAAATTCCGCAACCGTTTTCTTTAAAAGATTACTCTGATTTTATAAAACAAAGCATAAACAAATCGGTCTTTTCTGGCCTTGAAAATGGGGATGTCACATACACTCCTTCATAGGTACCATAATAAAATAAATATATTTTAACAAAATCTCACATCAATTCCACCTTTTGTAACTTCATTTGGACCACTGACATCACTTTTGGACATAGCTCACAAAAATCTATTGCAGTTTTCGGTAAAAACACGATTAGTCATTATATTATTCATCACTGCTTTGTAGAACATATTCAATACATGTCCTTCCAAATCGGCTGACTACAAAAACTCATTTTTGCAGGAAAAAGACATTCACCATACAAGCATCCGTAATTGATTACACATTCTTAGACACCTGGTACCAGGTAATCTGTTCCATCTGACAAAAAGCAACTTTGAAGCAAGGTAACAATTGGTTTTGCCCGTGAGACAGAATTGTTGACTCTCCAACTCCTTTGTAAGGAAACTTCTCACTAACCCAACAAACATCTCCATATAAACTTCATTAATACTAACAACATTAGTATACATAAGTACAAGCTAATGACAACAATAATCAACCCCTCAGACTCGATGAGTGTAATGTTATCCGATTTTGTTGTTTAAAACTCCTAGGAACAACCTCGGATCCTCCTTAATAAATGAAAACCATTTTGTCACTTGTCATCTGTTAATTCATTATGCAACATGACTTTTTCTTATTAGTTTCATTTTTTTTTCCACATGTCATATATGATGGTTTTTCTATTTTACTAAATTTCACATAATATTTAAATATAATAATAAATACATATTAATTTTATGAATGAACTTTCCTTCTAATTTCAAAATTACTAAATTAAAATCTTATTAGTTTCTTTGTTTATTTATCTAAACTAGGTGCGAAACCCGTGTTGATTTAAAAAAAAATATATTAAACATTAAAGTGTAAATAAAAAAAATATCTTTTTAAATAAATGAAGGTTTTTTTTTGCTACATGTCATCTTCTCCTTCATTTTGACATTTGTCATTTTGTGAGAATTTAGAAATTTTATTTTTTACTTGTCATTTTTTAAGGATTTCTATTTTCTTAAAATAAAATTCCATAAAATTGTAATGGGTTATATAAGGAAATAAAATCATCCTATTAATTTGGTAATAATTTCTCATAAATATTTCAAACGATTTAGTTTCTTTTGCAAATTTTCAAAAGATTACATTATGTTATGTAAAGTATTACATTATAAAATATTTCATATTTATATATTGATATTAAAATTTTATTTTTAATAAACTCGTATAATACACGAGTGTTACACTTAGTTTTTTAATGTACAATATTAAAATAAGAAAAAAAAATGTATTTATTACAATTTAATATCATATATATGATATTTAATACTTTACATATATAAGTATATATGTTTAATTTTAAAAATTGAAACAAACCAAAAGTAGACAAATGGATAATATTTATTTCAAAAATACGACAAAATGATAAGTGTTAAAACTCATAAAAGATTGACATGTGACAAAAAAACATTCATTTGTTAAGGAGAATTAATTATTTGTATAAAATTATAAGAAAAAACATTTGAATTTTAATAATTTAATATTATTATTATTATTATTTTTTATAAACTTAAACTTCAAAATTAGGGGTGAGCAAAAGGACCGAACCGGCCGGAACCGGACCCGACCCGGGAACCGGCTTCGGTCAAAATCAAGAACCGAACCGGCCCGGCGGTTCTACGGGTTCCCGGTTCTTGTCGTGTCTTCAAATGTTGGAACCGGTTCTTGAAAAATAGCATCATACGGTTCCGGTTTTTGCCGGTTCTATTGGTTTTTATCGGTTCTACCGGTTCCGGTTATATCGGTTCCGGTTCCTACCGGTTCCCGGTTCCAAAAATCCACAAAAATAACGTCCCGGTCCCTGCCCGACCGGTTCCATCGGGTTTCGGTTTCGGTTCCGGTGCCGGTTCCGATACCGGTACCAGTTCGGCCGGTTTCCCGATCCATATGCTCATCTCTATTCAAAATATTTAAAATTTTATATTTAATTTTTCTTTTAATATTGAACATCACACAGGGAAAAAAATTACCCCCTCGACCGAAAATAGAAAAGGAATTTACCCCTTGACCGAAAATAGAAAAGGTTTCGTCCGAAAAATGTTGATACGTATGCAGATTCCCGTCGGCTATAGCAAAAATTATCCCCCTCGGACTAGTCGGTGCCTGAACGCTCTTCTGCCATGGATTCCATCGTCGCACCCAACAAACTGCAGATTACCGTCCGATTCTGTAAGCCCTACACCCAAAAATGGTACCCGTCCCTCGAATTACTTTTTTCTCAAAATTAGGGCTTTCAATTTTTTTAGTAGTCGTTCGTTTCTTTAGCAACTCTTTCATCTTGATCGCAAAATCTACTATCTCTCATCTCTGATATCATTAAAATGTGATGTGGATTTTTTATTTCAGTGACAAAAAGATGGATGGAGATGAAGGTTTGAGAACTGTGGAGTGTTTAAGAGGCTAATTGATTGCTGAAAGAGCAGATTCCAAGGCTACTAACGATGAATCTGAACAAACTGACAAAAGGTTTGCGTTTTTGACTTCTAATTCTTTCTCAGATTCTTAAACATCACCATTTTGATTATGTTCTTTGTTTTTTTAAGCTAACGGTCGTCAATTAACTTAGAAAACATAAGCACCAAAATTAACTTTGGTTCGTGTGTTCTCTTACAGGTGAATAAGATTATATTTGCAAGTATTCAACTATATATTACCACAGTTTCTGGAAGTATTGAAGACTGGACAGTGAGAAAAAAGCCAACACAAGTATGAAATTACAGTATCTGGGCTTTTAATCGGTAGGTTACAATCAGAGACTTTCAACCAGGATACCCATATTTTGATTTTTTTTAGTTACCTATGAAAATTCCACATATTCAGAATTATATTGACACGAGAAGTTGCTCTCCTTGCAGACCACCTAAACCTATCAGGTGTGGCAAACCTATTTGCTTTCCATACGTTTGGATTTTAGAAAATCCATTTATGATATCGTGTGATTGTGCTACATGAGCTTGATTTATGGTGTCCAGGTGTTTGATGGAATGCTCCTATGAATCTTCAAAATTACCTGAAAAGCCAGGTAAAATCAAAACTTCTATTAAAAAATTCGGGGTATTTTTGATATTTCGGAAATGAAACAACAATTTCTTAGAAGCATCTTCCTGAGTTACATGCTGCATAGCAAAAGGTATGACAAATGACAACAATTTCTCTTAAGGGTATTTGAGTCATTTCCACATATTCACCATTGTGTCATAGAAACTCCATTTCCACACAGAAAAAAGATATGGAAACTGCTATAAAAGTAATTTCTTGAAGGGTATTTTAGACCTTTCAAATTAAGACAAATTCTTGAAGAGTAATTTTAGACATTTCAGCTGAAAAAAACAATATCTTGAAGGGCATTTTAGACATTCCACATATTAATTCACCTTTGTATCATCAGAAACACCATTTTTACAAAGAAAAAGTTATGGAAACTGCTATAATTTTTTTTCTTGAAAAGGGTATTTTACACATTCCACATATTAGTTCACCTATGTATCATCAGAAACTCCATTTTCACCAAGAAAAAGTTATGGAGACCGCTATAATTTTTTTTTCTTGAAAAGTTTTATTTAGACATTTCAAATCACAAAACAATTTCTTGAAGGATATTTTAGATATTCAACATATTCACCTTTTTATCATCAAAAATTCCATTTCCACAAACAAAAAGTTACGGAAACTGCTATAAAAATAATTTGTTGAAAAGGGTGTTTTAGACATTTCAAATCACAAAACAATTTCCTGAAGGCTATTTTAGGCATTTCCAGATATTCACCTTTGTATGTTTAGAAACTCCATCTCCAACTGCACCAAATCATAACCTTGCTACCATGTTGACTTGACCAAGAAGTCTATTTCATCATCTTCAACATCCAAACTTTCAAGTTCACCAAAACCATAAAAGGAGTTACATAAAGTCTTTACAACAGTCCCATGAACCAATAACAAAACAACAAGAATAGAAAAAAAAGTTGATTTTACCCATGCTTTAAAAGGTTTTGTTAGTTTGAGAATAAGATCATCAAATGTAAAATATGGTGTGTTAAATAAAATAGTAAAAGCAAATTCTACTTTTTAGCGGTTAGCTTTAAATTTTGGTGTTGATCAAATTAACATTTTTTTATTTTATTTTTTTTGTATTTTCTTTAAATTTTATAGACAAGTTAATGTTTTTGGTTTGATTTCCAATACATATCTCACTAAAATAAATTTAAATTTAAATATGCACTATTACTTAAATAATAATCATATAGTTGCTCATGTGGAGGAAGACGAATTGTAGAGGAGGTAGCCAATAGTAAGATTATCATTTTCAATAGTAAATCTCAGCAGCTGAAATTTGGTTAAGAAGGACATGTTCTATGAACTTGTAATTATGCTTAAAAATTGTTAATTAATCATGGCCAAACTGGTTTTTAACATTTGGGATTTATTTTTAAATCTCTACACCATTGGAAGCTCCATTTTTTAAGAATCTCCAGGATTGTTGATTACAAACTTAATGATAACAACCATAGTCCATTATGGCCAATTTTCGGTTCGATTTTCTGCAATCATTTTAACCTGAATCAAGAACTGGTACTCATATTTCTATCTATGTTGTTTTATTGTTTAATATGTCATAACGCTCGCTAATTTCATGTACATTTGAGTTTTGAGATGACATTCTTATTTCATTTTATAGGTTCTTGGTTTGATTTTGTCAATTTCTTGGAAGCAACAAACAAGAATGGGAAAATGAAGTTGAGATAATCAAAACTACTACCAGTGTGAGGCTAGAAGTGTAATTATAGTCAGTCTTACATTATTTATAGTTTGGAAAGCTTCTTGATTTAATACAAGGATCGGAAAATAGATTTAATTATGTTGGTCTATTTCAGTTTATTTATATCTAGGACAGTAGAAAGATGATTTAATACCAAAATGTTTGGAGTAAGCAATATAAAAGATGTTGCTAAATTTATGTCGTCTCTTTCTGTATTTTGCCTTATAAAATGTATATTGAAACCAGACCACCATTTAACTATATTTCTAATTTACTTAAATATTTGTTTATAAACCTTTCAAACTACAATGCCTTGATAGGAAAAAAAGGTATAAGTACAATCTTGGTTATAACACAATGTCAAAAAATTAAAAGAAATATGTCAACATAATTTGGAACTCTTTTTCTTTCTGATTTTGGCTGATTACACTTTCTTTATCTTGTGTGTGATGTGTGCTTTCAGGTTGTGTGTGTGAGTGTGCCAATTGTTGTTTCTTTGCTACTACCATATTAGACACCCCGACTGTTTAATATAATACCTGAAAGAAGGTATCAATCAAAAGAGTGGTTCCCTCCTTCAACCTAAAGGTTTTTGGATATCTAAGTAATCTACAATAAATAATCAAAGTTATTTATTTATTGTAAATTACTTGTAGAGATGTTTATGTTATGTTATTAACAATCTAACATCCACCTTTCATGGATGATTATGCAGGTTAAAGTAGAAGAAATAGTTGCAATCGTCAATGGCTTCAATGAACCTGGTTCAATTGTGGGACGAAATTGGCTTTTGTAACGTGTAGATTTTTTTGATGCATCAACATAACATATGTCATTCAATGGATTCAAAAAACATTTTGCTATGATATACTAGCCATTCAAATCCATGCCAATGGTGCGGGTGACCTTCATCTAGTTTTATGTTAATTGAAGCTATTCCCTAAACATTGTTTGTCTATACTAACTTTTCTCACAAAAGTCTTTGCATCCATTTAGTAGGTTAACCTAAATTGCTTAGACTATTCTTATTTGCAACCGAATTCAACTCAACTATCTATTAAAAATTTATTTTCTCTTTTCCATCTATAAAACCCAAATAAACCAAAATTTTCATACGGATTAGCAACTTGAACCTACCAAAGCTTTTACTATGTAAATATAATTTGTAGTTATGTTTATTTTATTTTAAATAGAATCTATAACCTTTTTTATTCTATAAAAATACAAGTAATATATTTATTTTAAAATAAAGAAATAATTTATAATTTCATTATAAAAAGTTTTTATAAATATATCAATATTGGTCTTGATTTATAGAGAAAAAAATTATAGATTTTGATATAGTTTGATGTTTAATAAAATTATAGTTAAAATACAAATATAGATAACATACAAATATATGTAGTATACATTTTTTTATAACAATTTAAATTATTTAACCACTGAGAAATATCCAAATGTCAGGGAGCTAGGTAGCAAATATATTTCTAAAAAAATGGGCAACTAGGCATGGGTGATTAACCCCGTCGGTTCGTTTTCAAGAGGGGTCCATTTATCTATACCCCTCTTTTAATATATTTATACGGTCACACCCCCGGAGCAGGACGGCGGAAATGTCCGAAGGCAGGTGACATCATTGAGCAGTATCATAACAATTAAATATAAATGAAACATAGCAAATCCAAATATCATACATTAAGATAACGAACTTACATTGTTTTTACATCATGTATTTGGTCTCAAATATAAATGATTAACCCCGTCGGTTCGTTTTCAAGAGGGGTCCATCTATCTATACCCCTCTTTTAATATATTTATACTGTCACAACCCCGGAGCAGGACGGCGGAAACGTCCGAAGGCAGGTGACGTCATTGAGCAGTATCATAACAATTAAATATAAATGAAACATAGCAAATCCAAATATCATACATTAAGATAACGAACTTACATTGTTTTTACATCATGTATTTGTTCTCAAATTACACAAAAGAGACATTAGTAAGTAAATTCCAAACTACAGCAAAATAATCCAGAATCCGCAATCCATAAACTTGCTTACTGATTTACTGAGAATACAAGTGGTTTGAAAAGCGTCAACATATAATATGTTGGTGAGTCCATAAGCATTTGTGTATAAAAAAATTGTGATAGTTTAGAAACCCAGAAAATCCAATATTTTATGTTAAAATAGTTGTAAGTCTTGTTTACAATAAAGTATACTTGCATGTGTGTTTTAGTTTATTATCTTTCAAAACTGTATAAAATTGTTTTCTCCAGAAAATCTTATATTTCCTGATGTACAAAGTAGTAGCCTTCAAACCCTAAGACTTGTGTGGTAAAATTTCGTTTAAGGTATCCAAACAATAGTTGATTATAAACAAAAGGTGTAACTCGCGTAAATTTCTAAATAATATTGTTATATTCTAAGTGAGTCGTTATAACCATACTAAAATGACGGAGTGTCTATCTTAACGTTCTTCAGGCGTTGGTTTTGTTGAAGACATTTGTCACCCTAGACTGGCCGATCTAGCTGTAGCGAACAACGAAGGTGCGGGGTGTCAACCTCGTATAGATCTATACACAAATTCATGCTTTCCCTTCAGGTGACTCTGGTTATAACCCTTACAGGACTTTAAATGTAGACTATTATATAGGTACAGTGAAAATGCGTCTGACTAGAATACTAACCGATATTTACGCAAATAGTTGAATTCTGTTATTTATTTAATAAATAACAATAGTTATACTTGTTGACTAAATATTTCGTTTTTGCTTCTTAACATTAAGCTCGTTGACTAGGCGTTTCATTTCGTTTATTGAAAATAATGTACTTTGTATCATATTTATAAAAAAATGACTCAATATTATCGATGTTGGCAAAAGTGGCCCTTCTTTTTATAAATTATCAAATAAGACCCATATCTGTCAAAAAGTGACATGAGTGATCCAAAAATACGAGAATTGTTGAAAAATGGTCCATTTCTTCTAAAGTACTCATTTAGACTTGTATTCAAGAAAATGTCCAAAATGGCCCTTATTTATTTAAATAATTCCATTTTTTGCCCATTTTAATTGAAATATTCATTAATAACACAAACTTATCCTATACTTCAAAATGACCTTTATATATATATATATATATATATATATGGCCGAAAATGGTCTAAGATACTAATATTTTCATAATTTAACATCTTCAGAATTTTATGTCCAACAACATGTTTGAGTAATTTCTTTGAGCAAATCCTTGTGGTTCTTGACTTAGCAATTTGAGAATATATTTCATATAAATGCTAGCCTATACTCTAACACATATTATGTGAAATATGGTTCAAAATCTTGAGACTTGCTCAAAATCTCGATTTCTTGAACTATTCATATGGAGTTTCATAACCATAATCACATATAACATAGCATACATCCACACAAATCAATATATCAAGATTTAAACAAGACTATGACTTGCATTCTTCCCCAAAACAAGGAAAACTAAAAAATAGGGGTATGAAGCTCACCTTGGGTAGAGGAAAGGTGTGGTTGAAGAGGTGAGGTGGGAAATTGGAGCCTAGAAAACTTGAAGTGTTGGATGAATCCCTTGGAGATTTTTGATACCTTAATGTTATTAACACATGAATTTATGTGTGAGTAGAAAGGATTCTAAAAATTAAATGTATGAAACATTTAACTAGGCATAAAGTACTTATAGGAACTTAGAAGGAATGGTGAAGAAAATGGTTTATGGAGCTTGACTTGAGTTCTTGGGAGAGTTGATGGAGGATTCCCATAAATGAAATGAGTTTGTAAATTGAGAAATGGGGTTTACGCTCCTTTATATGGGAATGGGAAATTGATGGGATATTTACTTGGATTATTGCTGGGTAAAGCCTTATCAATGGAGGCTAATAAATTACTGAGATTTGCATTGGAAACTTACGTATTACAACTCACAATCCGTAAACACCTTTGAAATGGAAAGGGGTTCACGGTATAAATGGGCCTTAAACTAAGGTCTACAGTCTAAGGGAGGTCCACCAAAGGTGGTTTACGGTCTAAATGGATTTTCACAAAGGTTTACGCTCAAGGGGGGGGGGGGTCCCTTAAGGGTTTACGGCCAAATGGCGGTCCTTCATGGTGTTTACAACCTAAAGGTTGCTTAGGATGGTGTTCACGGTCCATTCTTGGTGATTTGAGGTAGTTCACGGCCAAAGTGGCCCCCTTGGAAGTTGTTCACGGTATTGGGAGCTTCCTAGGGAAGTGTTCATGGTCTAAATATATTAATTCTAATGTGTTGGTTTGATTGTTTGTGTGCTAAATATTTTGACGTAAATCCAAGATCATATTTGATTGTATTTCTCATGAGAGTTTAGAATAATATAATTCCCACATATTACATTACCATAACATAATAGCAATATAGATATAACCTTTACACATACAAGACCCCTTTTGACTTGGTTTTTAGATCAGGGAATTTCTAGTTGTGACATCATCCCCTCGTTAGAGGGAATTTCATCCCGAAATTCTTTAAAAGCTATTCTCACGAACTAGCAAAAAGGTGAGGGTATTTTTGCATGATCTGATCCTCGCGTTCCCATGAGAATTCATGTCACACCCCCGAACCAAGGATGGCGGAAACGTCCGGGGGTGGAGGACTTCATGTGTAGTATCATAACAACAATGGTAATAGTGATGAAAGTAAACACAACCAACATATATATAATTGAAAGAGTTACATCATTGTATGAATTACATGTTTCAAAATCAATTACAATATGTTGACAAAATATGATAAGTTTGACGCCTCAACGTCCCATCCTCAAAAGTACTTTGTTACCTGTTTAGCGATTTCCTGAGAATACAAGCAGTTTGAAAAAGTGTCAACACAATGGTTGGTGAGTTCATAAGTTTTTGTATAGAATTATGAAAAAGCTCGTCATGTAATTGTATAGTTGTTCCAGAAAAATCCGATATTTTCCTTAAAATGAATAATGTAGTCTTGTATCCAAAGACTGAAACGTATGAGTAATCTTCCTTATTTACAGAAAATAATGTGAGTTTATTTCAATACAAACGCGTATGATATTAGTGAAATTCTTGTAAATTCTTAAGTTTGTTAATACTTTCCGTGAGCTATTATAACCATACTATGACCTAGGTGGCCTGAAAACGACGTTCTTCGGGCGTCGTAGAACTGAAATGACACTTGTCACCACAGACCTGCTGGTCTAGCTGTTGCAAGCAGCTCTGGTGTGGGTTGTCAAGCCCAATATAGATCTATATACAACTATCACGCTCTCCCTCCAGGAGACTCTGGTTACAATACAGGACTTATGATTTATGCGAAGTGAATGTCTCACAAAGTTATTAACGAATTTACACTTAACATAATGAGAGTTTCCCTTTTGTAATGTATGCATTTTGAAATCCATCGTAAACTATACCTATTATAGTTTATCAAAACAAAGGTAGTAACAGTAAAGTACGTAAATTTTACTTAACATAGTTTATTAAATGTTTGTGTGTAATGGGTATACTTCAATAATAACGCTTTGTGTAATCTATGCTTTATCTAGTAAAAATCCATTTGTTAACAGGTTTATGTCTAGATACTAACACAAGAATGTCATATATTGCAAATATACATAAACACATAATAATATACACATTGCTCAACATGTTACAAGGTGAAATGAAATTGCTAGTGCTTTTCTGATTATAACATTTTCTGTAACTGTTATTAGAAAATTTGTAGAAAAATCATAAAATGTCCAAATCAAGTTCTGTAACTTCTGGGAGTTTGGAAAATGAGCCTAGTTGGTTCATAAATTTTCCCATAATTTTTAGGGACCTCTAACTTGTGTAACCAAGTCCATAATCACAGACTGGTCCGGATTTGTGTTTGAAATGATAGGCGGTTTTGTAAAAATCACCATAAATTGTAGAAAAATCGTATGGAGATGTGCAAGTAGTCATTTTAAAGCTAATAACTGGAACTACTTACACCTAAAACAGTTTTTCAAACAAAAATGTTTAAGTTGCCCAAAACAGTCCGTGAATGGAGTCCAACTTTTCTGATGAAAGCTGTTAGAAAAATTTAGTTATGTTCTTGGTGATTCAACTTGTATTCCCCCCCTAAAAACTTAAGAAAACATAAAAATGTAGGGGTATGAACTCACCTTAAGTGTTTTCAGTAGATGATTGTTGAAGAATGGAGGTGTTTAACTCAAGAACACTTGGAGATGCCTTGAAGATTTTTGAGAATCTAGCATCATAGTTATGGAGTTTGTATAAGCTATCAATGATTTGAGTAGAATGAAGTGTAAAAATCACAAGGAGGATGGATTACACTTACCAAGAGTGGAAGAACACTTGATGATCAGCCTTGAGATCTTGAATTAGAGAGAAAAGTTGGAGAGAAAAAGTTGGAGTTGAATCTTTGGTGGAATGAGAGTGATTGAAGAAAATGAGGAGAGAGGTTGAGTGGCCAGCCCTAGAACATGGGGATGGCTTGTGAGAGGGGTAAAAAGTACAAGGAAGTGACAAGGTATGGTGGGGAGGGGTGTGGGTTAATCATGGAGTGGGTATGGGGTTACTTGTGTCATAAAATAAGGTAAAGTCAACACTCTATCTTTGTACTTTACCTACTCTCTTTTGGATAAGGTTTTATCCTTAAAATATGATTAAATCATTAATTTAGGGGTCTTATATTTTAAAATAAAGTTTTGGGTGAAAATCCCATGTTAAAACAATTAAAAACGGGCTTAAAACGCGAATTCAATTGAAAACCGGGAGAAAAGAGCTTCCCAGGGAGACCTCTCGGTCCTAGGCCGAGGTTCGGTCCCTAGGCCGAGGCTCGGTCCTTGCTGCTGCTGAGTCGGAAGCGAGAGGCTGAGCCGGAAGCGAGAAGCGAAGCAAGGGTTCGGTCCGAAGTGTAGTCAGAACCGAAGGAACTGTAGTGAACAGTAGTGAACAGTACCTTCGGTTCGGTTCTTCCTTCTTATGCGAGGTTCGGCTAGTGTGAACAGTACCTTCGGTTCCTAAGAGGGGTTTCGGTTCCTAAGAGGGGTTTCGGTTCCTAAGGTCCGTTTTTCGCGTAGACTTCTGTTTTTGGGCTGTTTTCGCCAAATTCGAGGGTCGGGATGCCCCGAGTGATTATAGAAAGTTGGGAGAGATTTCGAGAGAGATTTGAGAGAGATTCCACGTACTCAGAGAGATTTGGGAGAGATTTGACATTCTTGGAGAGATTTCACATACAAAGAGATATTTGGGAGAGATTTCACATACTTAGGGAGATTTGGGAGAGATTTGACATACTTGGAGAGATTTCACATACAGAGAGATATTTGGGAGGGATTTCACATACTTAGAGAGATTTGGGAGAGATTTGACATACTTGGAGAGATTTCACATATAGAGAGATATTTGGGAGAGATTTCACATACTTAGAGAGATTTGGGAGAGATTTGACATACTTGGAGAGATTTCACATACAGAGAGATATTTGGGAGAGATTTGACATTCTTGTAGAGATTTCACATACAGAGAGATATTTGGGAGAGATTTCGCATACTTAGAGAGATTTGGGAGAGATTTGACATACTTGGAGAGATTTCTCATACAAAGAGATATTTGGGAGAGATTTCACATACTAAGAGAGATTTAGGAGAGATTTGACATACTTGGAGAGATTTCACATACAGAGAGATATTTGGGAGAGATTTCACATACTTAGAGAGATTTGGGAGAGATTTGATATACTTGGAGAGATTTCACATACAAAGAGATATGTGGGAGAGATTTTTGATAAGAAGAGATAGAGTGAAAACGATTGAGAGCGTTTTCGTGTGTGATGAATGTGAGTGTCCGGCTTCGCCATGCAAGGTCCTTAGACCCCGTTATGCCATGTTTTAGGATCTTACACACTCCCTATGAGTATGCAACATTGTTTTATTGTTCTTGTTCATTGTTTAGCACTAAGGTTAAAGAAATTTAAACACACGAGCTTTCCAAGTGATGTTTTCTCATTAAGATAGTGAGTTATGCAGAAATTACATAATACAAATCCTATTATACAAGGTTTAATTGAGTTGACCGGTTTGACTCGTTGACCTTGTCCGGCTTAGACTTGACCCGAATTTGACTATTGTCACAATTCAGGTCTGCGCTTGGCATTCCATCGAACCTTCACAATGGGGATGCAACTTTGTTTCGTGCGCTTAACTTCTCTATCCATAATCTCGATAGGATGTTCAATGAATAGAAGGTTCTCATTCACTTCAATCTCGTCTATCGGGACTGCGAGAGTTTTGTCCGATAGACACTTATTTAGGTTTGACACATGGAATACAGGGTGTATATTACTAAGTTCTGAGGGTAGTTGTAGTTTGTAGGCTACCGGACCGATCCGGGCAAGGATCTCGAATGGTCCGATGTATCGGGGATTTAGCTTCCCTCTCTTTCCAAATTGTATCATCCCTTTCCAAGGGGAGAGTTTTAATAACACCCGTTCTCCCACTTGGAACTCCAAAGGCTTTCGTCTTTTATCTGCATAGCTCTTTTGTTAGTCTCGCGATGCTTGGAGTCGTGCTCTTATCTGGACTATCTTTTCCGTTGTTTCTCGAATAATCTCGAGTCCCGTGAGGGTGCTGTTGGGCATTTCCCCTTTTGCAAGCTGGGTGTTTCCCACCTCAGCCCAACAAAGGGGTGATCTGCACTTCCGGCCATACAAGGCCTCAAAGGGAGCGACTCCTATGCCCGTGTGGTAATTGTTATTATATGAGAGTTCGATTAGGGGAAAGTGGGTATCCCAAGCTTTACCAAAATCTATTACACATGCCCGGAGCATGTCTTCTAGAGTCTGAATGGTTTGCTCACTTTAGCCATCAGTCTGTAGGCAGCACTCATATCCAGTTGGGTTCCCAAAGCTTTCTGGAGTGACTGCCAAAAGCGAGAGGTGGATTTACTATCTCGATCAGAGATAAAAGATATGGGAACTCCATGAAGTCTCACCACCTCTTTCAGGTATATTCGTGTTAGTCTTTCCATATTGTACGCCTCCTTTATTGGCAGGAAATGGGCGGATTTTGTTAATCGGTCAAAGATCACCCAGATAGCATCCATACCGTCTTCCGTCTTGGGTAATTTGGTTATAATATCCATTGTTATTCTCTCCCATTTCCACTCGGGTATTTCAGGTTCTTGTAGTAGACACGAGGGCTTCTGATATTCCACTTTAACCTTGGAACAGGTGAGACACTTGCCCACATATGTGGCAATCTTTGCTTTCATGTTTGGCCACCAATAATGTTGTTTGATATCTAAGTACATCTTATTGGAACCCGGATGGACAGAGTACTTCGTTTTGTGAGCCTCATTCATAACCACATCCCAGAACCCACCAAACTTCGGTGTCCAGATCTGGTCCATAAGGTAGTAAGCTCCATCCTCTTTGACCATTAGATTCTTTTCCATTCCACACCAAACTTTGGTGTCCAGATCTGGTCCGTAAGGTAGTAAGCTCCGTCCTCTTTGACCATCAGATTCTTTTCCATTCCACACCAAACTTCGGTGTCTAGATCTGGTCCATAAGGTAGTAAGCTCCGTCCTCTTTGACCATCAGATTCTTTTCCGTCCTCTTTGACCATCAGATTCTTATCTAATTGACGTGTCATTGACTATGTCAGAGTTCGACAACGGCTTTAAAGAACTACGATTACTAGTCGGGTTTGGAGTCATACTTGCAATAATAGTTTTAGACTTATCCAAGTGGGAGACTATTGGATTAGATGTCTAAGCCCATAACTATTATTGGTATGTACTCGACCCGGGAGTAGCATGGTCCATTTGGGTTGCATATCATCAGGACAATTTGTTAGGATGGACTCTTGAGAGAAGGTTATATATGATTTATTAATATATTATAAGTTATAATATATTAATATGAAATCATATGTTTTAATTAGTATTGATCAATGAATTAATTTGGAATTAATTTAGTGATCAAAAGAGACTAATTAAATCTATGGGAACTAATTATGGTAATTAGTTATATTTATATGTGTTGGGCTTATGATCCATGTTGGACCAAGTTTATGTATGGATATATAAAGAGTTGGGCCACATGAACCATGGATCATAACACCCATGGGTATAGATTTGGGTTATACCCATGACCCTTGGAATCCTACATATAAATATGTTTATTCATAGCCAAAAACGCTTAGACATGTTCTTGGAGCTCATGGAGGTGTTTTTGGTGCATGGAGTTTCTCTCTTAAGAGCCACCTTTGTTCATGATGTGTTGTGACTTAATTTGAAGCTTCCACAGTATTACGGCTAAGCTCTTAAGGCCAAATACATCAAGACTTCAAGCTACATAAAAGGTATGTTACTCTAACTAGTATCTTGTATGGTATATAACAATTTCATGCTAGTTATAAGATTAATACCTTGGAAACATCATTGCATGTATAATTAGTGAAAACATAGATCCAAGGTATTTAGGGTTGTATGTGCACCATAGGATGTTGTAGAATACAAAACCCATCAAAAAATAGTCAAATATAAGCCACCACTCAATCATTATAGAGTAATCTTTTACATAGAACATGGTTGCAATCTTGATAGTTGTTCTATATAAGATTCACTATGCTATTTTACACCATTTACCCTTATAAATTATAGAATCTTATTCTTTCCCATTACTTTCAGGGACTTGCTTGGAAATCAATTATCTTGTTATATCACAGGGTCACTTTTGGATAGATCAAGGACTTGATGGCTCACACCAAGGTTCGGTACTTTCAAGTTTATACTTGAACAATTGTAATATCTTTTGATTTTGACAAAATAAAAGATTTTTTTATTAAAAAGTAATAATAAGAATCAAGATACAAAAACGGATTGCGTCTTCGATGCAACCGACTATCTTATAGATTCTTAATTCAATATTTTGGAACTATAATCAAATCAGATATGTGATTTATTTCCTATATATATATATATAGTTAATTAATTATGATGATAATATAGTTGTGTTTTGTTTATTAAAGTTACATGTAAGCTAATCACCTTAATTTTGTTGTAGGGTGGATAGCCAAAACCTTTTTGACTCTGCTAAAGTAAGAAGAACAATGTGTCATTATAAGTAAAACTATAAAAGAACAACGTTTTACCAATATGTAAACTAATTACCTTAATTTTGTTATATTCCATCTCCTACATATTTACATATTTTCCCTTATTTATTTTTCCTTCTATCTCTCAAAACTTCTTATCATTTCAAATATTTTTGTAAACATCATTTTACTTAGATGTCTGGTCAAAAGCACCGCATGATGGCTTATATCAAAGTTTAAGCTTAGCTCTTTCATGCGGGTTGATGCGACCTTGGATTGGCTCGATCGGTATTGTTCACTAGGATTCTCGGCTGCCTTTGCAAGATCACAAATAAAGGAGGCCGTCAGCCGCTTTCCAGGAGGAGCTCCCGGAAGAATGCTCCGACAGTCAAGTTAGAGAGTGTTTAGGATCTTTGGGTGTGCGCTCTTAGAGAGTCCAGAGAGCTTACCTCGTAGGTCTAAGAGTGTATCCTTTTATGCATAGCTCCCTTGCCTGATTCGTACCAGACAAGATCGCTTTTTGGGGAGACAGGATCAGGGGTACTGATTGGAGAGTCATGCGCCTTCAACTTGTAACAGCCCGGATTTCCAGGTATCTTTTATGCTTATGTTTTTGGTGTTTTGTGAGGGGACTCGGCGAGTTGGAGCTCAGACTCGCCGAGTAGGATCGCGGTTCTGGATGCGGGTTCGCGCCTGGACTCGGCAAGTCCAGGGTATGGACTCAGCGAGTCCGCGCTGTTTAATGA
Source organism: Lactuca serriola (assembly GCF_051521515.1). Lineage (NCBI taxonomy): Eukaryota > Viridiplantae > Streptophyta > Magnoliopsida > Asterales > Asteraceae > Lactuca > Lactuca serriola. The sequence goes on from NC_136414.1 coordinate 108,196,788, forward strand.
AACCCTAATTTCTCAGGTTTGGGACCTATTTAAAGGGCCTTAAGGTCGTCATTTGTACCCACCAGCCCCCTGAGTGAAACCCTAGCGATTTTTGAGCGTTTAGAGCAAAGCAAGGAGCCATTATTGACCTTGGAGGTGTTGCATTTAAAGGAAAAGGAAGCAATAGCTAAGGGAAATCAAGAGGAGCCACTTCTTGAAGATTTGAGGTCCAGAACATCACATTTGAGGTACTACTTTCGAGCTATTCTCTGTTTTGTTGATGTTTATATTGATTTAAGGCTTATTGAGCCTTTTGTGGCTAGATCTAGTGTTTCCTTGGTCCCTTTAGTGACTTAGGTTCTGGATCTGGACCCTTGGAGGTCCAGAGTGTCCCTTTGTCCCAACTTTGTATAGATCCATGGGGGTTTTGGATTGGGATCTTTATGCTTAAGGTCAAAACACCATTTATGAGCCATGGAATGTGTTATGAGCACCAAGACATGAACTTTACGTGATGAATAAGCTTAGGAGGGCCAGATCTATGAATTGTTGGAGCGGATCTGACCTCAGAAGCAAGTTTGAGTTGATGCATGGCGTGGACTCGCCGAGTCTGAAGAACAGACTCGGCGAGTAGCATGAAGATTGTCCTTGACCACTCAGTGAGTGGTCCAGCCGAGTTATGAGTTGACTCAGTGAGTCAGGGAGAGTTAGAGAGGGTTGACAGGTGGACTGAGTCGAGCAAGGACTCGCCGAGTTGTTCTTGAGACTCGGCGAGTTGAGTCGTGGTGGCCCAACGATTCATGCCAGGTGGAACCCGTCGAGTCAGGGGAGTACTCGACATGTCAAAAGAGAATCCTAGAGAGTTGGTGGATACGTATAGACTCACCGAGTCGCCCTAGTGCACTCGCCGAGTCCGGTCAAAGTTGACCGTTGACCGTTGACCAGAGTTGACCAGTGTTGACTTGATAGGGGTAGTCAACCTTAGTAGTAAAGGTGTTAATTAAGAGACATTTGATGTTATAGGAGGATTATAGCTCGGAGGATCGAGCACGAGTGATTTACAGGATTCGCGAGTTATCGAGATACTCGAGGTGAGTCTTCTCACTATACTAGACCTGGAAGGGTTGACTGTGTGACCAGAAGGTCGGATATGATATGAGATATATGTGTTATGTGTGATAAGTTAATTGTTATAATTTCCATGTATGATATGCTTGATATGGGCCGGAAGGCGAATATGTTATGGGCCGGAAGGCGTTGTATTGTGGACCGTAAGGTTGGCGTGGGTAGGACCGGAAGGTCTACCCAGTCGGGACGGAAGTCCCCTGAGACACATGGACCGGAAGGTCAGGGCCTGGAAAGGCGTATGCGCGTAAGTTGTATTTTGGGGAACTCACTAAGCATTTATGCTTACAGATTTTGTGATATGTGTTTCAGGTACTAGCGAGGACCGTGGGAAGGCGCCGGCGTGATCTGTACACACTGATGGAAGATTTATGATCTTGGGATTTGTATGATTGTATTATGACATAATACATTGGATTTTGATGACTTTTGTGATGGGAATATATTTTAAGAAATAAAAAATTTGTTTTAAATTTTCCGTTGTTACAAGTTGGTATCAAAGCCTTGGTTTGAGGGATTCGGGTACACCTTCGGGCGTAACTGAACTCAAACTGAGGATTTGAGAAAAATTTTCAAAAACAAAATCATAAAATTTTTATAAAGGATTTTGTGGTAACCAAGGATGATGCAGTGTGTACGATCAGCCAGCGCCCAAACGGTAAAATCCCCAAAATACCCTTACAATATGTGTTATGAGATATGAAATGCATGACAGAAGACTAGGTATTCATATTAGGACTAGAGTGGCTTGATTTGTGATGCCTTAGTCTAGGGAAATTTGTTGCTATGAGATGCTGCGAGAGCGAGCGGATCGCTAGTGCATGGCAGGAATAGAGTACTCATGATCCGGGGTTTGGGGAGGAGGACTTGGGGTGAATGCTGATGCGGTGGAGTCGGTAGTATTGGGCCCATACTATCGAAGACACCGGGTCAGTGGGCAACCCAAGTAAGAATCCCTGGGTATCGGAGACTGAGTAGGGTTGAGTTATCGAGTGCGATTATGCTCGATAGAGTCTCTGATATTTCTATGTTGTATTTCAGAGGCATCATGGTTGGACCACGCCACAGACCCAGTACGAGCAGTGTGAGTGACGAGGAGATTCGTCAGATGATTCATGAGGAGGTGGCTGCAGCGATCCGGGCTGAGATTCCGGAGATGTTTGGGTCTATTAAGACCACTCTGATGGAGACATTTGATGAGCGGTACGCCGCGTTGACAGAGGCTGCAGCCGCTGCAGCTACCGCAGCTGTGGCCGCTGCCAGACCACAGGGAGGTGTGATGTGATTAAAACTTAATCTTGAAGATCGATTAGATCTTAAACAGGTAAATAATGATTAAACAGTAAGAACACGAAAATAAAGAACAGGTCAAGAATGAATCAAACGTGTCGAATGATTATAAAATAACCCTCAGAAGAGCTCGATTAAGAACATCAATTGTAGAGGGTTGGAGGTTTACAAGAACAATGAAAGAAATCTTTAATACTATCGTAATGCTATCAATCGATCTATCAAAACTTCTCCAATCATTAACCTAATATGCATGCAAGCATATTCTTATATAGTAAACCTCACAAGCTCACGGTTGGACAGGCCCAAACCGGAGCACAAAATAAATGGACTAACAGCCGAGCCCAATGACGCAACACATAGACAAATCTTCAACCCAACAATCTCCCCCTTTGCGTCAATTGGAGCAAGATCTTTACTTGTTACTTGGGCCAGCAGCGACAGCAGGTACTTTCTTCTTCACGGTCTGGAACAGACGAGAGATAAGAGCCAGAATCGTCTGTCTAAACCTGATGTACCATTGGATCATATCGTTGAAGTACTTGACATCGTCCGCTGCATTCTCTTTACACCTTCGGATGATCGACAGCACGTGCTCTAGACAAGCAGTGGCGTAAAGATGTTTGTCTGCTAAAGCAAAGAGACATTTCTGTCCTTCTGCTCTAGTGAACATGACCGAATTGCGCTTCGGGTCGATCTTGCCCATCTGCATTTGATTGAGATCACTGGCCGATCCCACAGGAGATATCTTTGGTTTCTTCTTGAAGACTGTGGCTACCTCCTGATCCATTAGGGCTACCTCCATGATGTAACAGACTAACATCCTTTTGAGATGGTCTATAATTGGACCATATTCGGCTTCATTCGTCAAAAGGATGTTATGCAAAACAATCTAATCATGAGGATTTAGATTCGGTAGATCTGCCAAGGATATAAGATGTTCAGTTCTTGCAGACCCTCGAATCACCCTGAACCGAACATTGATGAATCTTCCTTCGGTATAAGGCTTCAAAACCCGAACATTCACTATCTTCTGAGCGCTCCATGTTTGATACTGAGGTTGAGCAGCCTTCAGATAGAATTCGATCAGCTCCCTATCAACCTCAGGATTAGGATGAGGGACTTCAAAAATATTGGAGAAGGCGTGGAAGATAAACGCCTTTCGAGTCAACGGCATGTTGAACTATGAATTGACAGAATTATAGCAGTCGAAGGAGATCACCGACTCGAGCCATAGGATGCTAGGAGTATCTATGGCCTCCTTTATCATTCTCTCCCGAGTCCAGGCAGGGAAGAGAGTCTTCCTGCTCTCAAGGAGATCGTGGGCTTCTTTCTTCTTGCGTTCGGCTTCTTCAGCCTCTCACGCCACACGAATGTAGTCATCATCAACATTGCGACTGTTTTTGCGCTTCAACATGTCCGCAATGGTTTCTTTATCTTCATCTTCATCTTCTTCCTCAGCTATGTTCTTTCCTTTATCCTTCACACCCGAACCCGAAGTTTGACCAGTCGGAGGTGGTTCGGTTGTGTGAGTAGCTTTGGAGGAAGGAGGTGGTTTCGATCCGGACTTCACTTCTCCCCCTTGTTTCGGATCGGACACGAAACTAGGTAAGCCTTCAATTTTGCTGAGAAGGTCCAGGGCAGGAGCAAGTTTTTCAGCAAGGGTTCGCCTCACCGAATGATTGAGAATCGGATCGTGTGCTTCCAGGATGTTGGATAGGGCAGCGTGTACATCCGAAACACAAGATTTTATAACCTCCCGTTCGGATCGAAGAGCTTCAATCTGTTGCTGAGAGTTTGAAAGTTGAGAGTTCTGGACCTTTAGGGCGGTGGTTTTACTTGCCAGAACGTCCATTAACGAATTCTCGGCAGCAAGATCCGCTTCAAGTTTAGCGAGACGCTCGTCAATGGAGGCACGAAGGGCCGAGTTGTCGTCGCTGATAGATTGGCGAAGGGTAGCGAACGACTGTAACTCCGTTGAGACGAACTTGGCCAATTGCTGAACGATTGGTTCCAAAGTTGTCTTGGTAGAATCAGCGCTCTCCTGTAAGGACTTCAATAGGGAAGAGGCGTCAGTGAATAGTTTATCGACTTTTGCGGTCGCTGCCTCACATGCTTTTGTGGAGGCGTCTATTGCTGCAGTGGCTGAAGCGACAGAATCATGCTGAGCCCTGGAGAAGGCATCAACAATCTTCTGAAGAGCAGCCTCAGAGAGAGAGGACTGAGTGTTGGAAGATGAAGCAAGAAGTATGTCAACCTTCTCGTTTAGCTCCTTAAGATGCTTCTTCGTTACCGGAGCATCGTCCTCATCGGCGCTTTGAACCTGAAACGGACTAAAGTAGACCGAATCAAAGGTCATATTTTCCCCTCCAAGGAAAGGATTATCTCCATCAGAGGCATGATCTGGAGATGGTGGGGGTGGGGATGCTGGGGGTGTGGTGGTTTGGGTAGGTTCAGGTTGAGTGTTGGTGGGGGTAGTTTCGGGTGGTGGTTGAGTGTGGGTAGGTTCGGTTGTATGTTGGGTTTCAGTTTGAGGTGGTGGTTCGGTTACAGGTGGTGTTTCGGTTGCATCGGTATGAACCCCCGTATCAGATACGTTGGTTGTAACCTTTGCAGTTGTTGTAGTTGTATCTGTGAAAATGGGTGGTGGTATAGGGAAAGAGGTTTGAGGAATGGTGGTAGTGGGGGTTATGGTGGGAATGGAAGTAGGGATTGTTTGAGTAGGAGAAGGAATGGGTGAGACATGAATTTCCATGTCTGGGGTAGGTGATCGGGGTGGGGTGTTGCCCCTTGGAGGGGTTTCGCCTCTTTGAGAGCCGTCCGAACCCGAACGCTCGCCTTCTAAGTCACTTGAAGAGGAATGGATGACAAGCTTGTGCTTCGGTTGAGTCTTCCTTCTCTTCGGCTGCGGGGATTGTGTAGGTTTGGTTGGTTTCCTCTTCCTAGGAGAAGGACCTTTAGCAGATTTGGTCACTTGCTTCCCTTTATCCGCCTTTTTACCCCTGTAAACCGGTTTGTCAGCATCATGGATGGACTTGAGCATTTCCTGTGTGAGTTCCCTAGGTCCAGTTGCCCTGAACTCCTTAATTGTCCGGATGAGTCTGCTGTCAGACGGAACATCGCCGTACATTGTCTCCGGAATAGAGCCAATGAAAGAAAACTTGGATGCATCAGAGACGATGATCTTCGTGGTATGAAAAGTACCGATCGAAGACATCGATGCACCAGCAGCAGTGGGGACATCAAATTTGTCCATCGCCCATTTGGTAATGAGAATCCAGAACCGGGCATACGACACCTCAGAATGTCGTGATGAAGAAGAAAGGCTCTGGATGAGCTGTTGCCAGAGAACATACCCATAGTCAAGATTGAGCCCGTTGTAGATGCCATACATAATCGACAAGAACAGTCGACTAGAACCATCGGATCCTGAGCTCCGTTCAGATAAGCCCTTGAAGAGGACTGTGAACAAGCCGTTCCACTGTGGCGGCAAGCAGGATTTCTTGAACTTCGCGACGGAGGTGAGCGCCTCCGTGTACCCCATATTATAAAACATGTTGTAAAGATGCCCAATCAGATTCGTCTCCGGATTGATTCTTGTAGGATCAGCAGCCAACCCTAGCAATGTGCAAAATCGCTGTCTAGAAATGGAGGTTTTGTGATCAGCAACCTCGAAGAACACCCTCTCGACTGTTTTGTTGTAATGTGCAGTCGCATACACCTGCGATAGAATCTCCATGGGCACAGACTCAACCCTAGAAAGAGCTGGAGCGATTTGTGAGTACTTCAGGCACTCGATGATCGGCGACATATAAGAGTCGTACGCCATAGGGTTTAGGTCGATCACCAAGCATTGTTGAGGGAGAATAGGAAGAATGTGTGAGGTCGCATGGACTGAAGATGAGTCTGCCATTGTTGAAGGTAGGAAGAAAAAGATGAACAGTAAAGTTTTTGGGAGTTTTTGCTCTCTTGGAAATTCGGATGCAGTAAAGAGGTAAATGGGAGTGGAGACTGCCTTTTATAGTGGGTGAAAGGAGAGAGAAATATTTGTTCAAATCTTCTATGGAAATACGAAAAGGTTTCCGGAATGACAGATGCATGACGGTTAAGGCATGCGATGATCATGTAGGAGAGAGAGTGTCAGATTCCTAGAAACACGCCGCCCAACGAGCGCCGTTTCAGAACAAACCGTTTCAATTCCACACGCGCCTTGAGTGCCAGAGAGGAGCCGCTTGAAATTCGCACACGCATCCATGATGTCAGTAAAAGAATGGGCGTTTCAAATTCACACGCGTCCCCTTTTTAACCGTTGTTTGAAATTTTAATCCTTTGATCTCCCGCCTGAGTTAGCAACCCTTCGTCTTATCTTGTAAATGGTTTTTTTTTGAATACATCTTGATAATTAACCACCAAAGCAAAAATACAGCCTGTAATTATTAGTAACGGAATTTTGGAAAATCAATGATTTTCGTGCTAAGAGTGTAAAAAAGAAAAGAAATAAAGCAACTCTTTTAGGAATAAATGTGATGTCAATAATGACATGAACCAAATGATCCCGGGCACGAATCTCTTCCTTCAAGATCAAGAGAGACCTTAAAGTGTTTATGTGGATTCCCGTTGAATGACGATCAAACACTTATTAATAAATGTTGAAAGGTTTCTGTTAATTAGGCTATGTAAGGGTGGCTTTCGCTTTGATGCAACAATTCTAATCTTGATATAAGAAAGAAAGTGATCAAAGTACTTGTGAGACCGGTGTAGTCTGTTGAACAAGTAGGTAGGAATAAATTTAAATAGCTTGGAAAATATAAAATCTCAACAAAACAAAAAAAAATGAAAACTGGATCCCAAGGGAAGAAATGTTATGGTGTTTAACAATTTCATAGGAATCACACAAAATAAAATTTGAGATTTCAGCTAGGTACATCCGTCAATTCTTTTGGTGAAAACTTGAGCAAATTAATTGTTCACCGTCAATTCAGATTAGGTGTTGAATTTTGGGTTTCACTCAGCTCGTAGTGGCACGAAACTAAGATCATAAACACAGATGTTGTGTAACCATAAACCTCAATGGTAATTTCTGAGAGTCTCAAGGGGTACATTGATGAAACGAATGTAATGGAGAAATGTGATGGAGATGGTGTAAGAAATTAAAGTACCTCTGCTGCGAAAATAAGGACCAAGCAGAAAACTCTTATCTCATGTGAGAAGAGAGTGAGGTAGCTCTTGATTAGAATAAATGTGACAGCCTAATTGGGAAGACAAGGTTTGTTTATACCAAGTCATTAAGGCTTTTATTCAGAATCTTATGAGGCTTGAGACACATACAGCAGCATGCTTCTAGGGACACTTAAGTAATCCAACAATTATATCCCCATAAACGAACGAACACTTAAATAAAAGAAGAAAATATTTTTGGAGTTTTTGATATATAAAATAAAAAAGAAAATAAAAAAAATTAAGCAAGAAAGAAAAGAATAAGACTTAGAAAGAGAAAAAAAAACTTTGGAAAAATTTGGTAACCGAACCCGAACGTTCGGTTGGTCTCGGTTGAGAAAAATGTGAAAAACCGAACCCGAGCGTTCGGTTGGTTTCGGTTTGGGAAAATTTTGAAAAACCGAACCCGAGCGTTCGGTTGGTTTCGGTTAAAGAAAATTTTGAAAAACCGAACCCGAGCGTTCGGTTGATTTCGGTTAAAGAAAATTTTGAAAAACCGAACCCGAGCGTTCGGTTGATTTCGGTTAAAGAAAATTTTGAAAAACCGAACCCGAGCGTTTGGTTGGTTTCGGTTAAAGAAAATTTTGAAAAACCGAACCCGAACCTTCGGTAGGTTTCAGTTTTGGAAAATTTTAAGAAACCAAGGAATTTAGGCTTGCAATACTTTTGACAATAAGATAAACAACTTTGTACAAGAAATATACAACCAAGAAATCTACCTATGTGGTGATGAGCGAGTCAGATGATTTAACCGAACCTGAACGTTCGGTCAATTTCGCTTCTTACGTTTGAGGTTGAGAGGTAGTTTGAGGTACTGACTCTGATTCCATCATACCTAGCCCTTGTAAAATTCTGTTGAATGATGCTTCAGGAAGAGCTTTGGTAAAGACGTCAGCCAGTTGATCAGTGGTTCTTACAAAGTGTACTTCAACGTTTCCATCTTCCACATGATCTTTGATGAAGTGATACCTCAGTGCTATGTGTTTGGTTTTGGAGTGTTGCACTGGGTTATGACAGATCCTAATTGCACTTTCAGAGTCACAATATAGTGGGATCTTCTTCATATTGAGTCCATAGTCTCGAAGTTGACTCTGGATCCAAATCACTTGAGAGGTGCAGGATGCAGCGGCTATGTATTCAGCTTCGGCAGTGGACAGCGACACGCACGTTTGTTTCTTTGATTGCCAGCTAACCAACTTCCCGTCAAGGAATTGACAGCCGCCAGTGGTGCTTTTTCTGTCGAGTCCACATCCTCCAAGGTCTGCATCTGAGTAGGTTTGAACGAAGAAGCCTGAGTTGGAAGGATACCATAGACCTAAGGAGGTGGTTCGCTTCAGATAGCGTAGAATGTTCTTTACTGCAAGCATGTGAGGTTCGCGTGCGTTTGCCTGAAATCGAGCACAATAACACACAGAAAACATGATGTCAGGCCTGCTAGCAGTAAGATACATTAGTGAGCCTATCATTTGACGATAGAGCGTGATATCAATAGCCGGTTTGTCTAGGGATGGAGTTTGTTTGGTGCCGAATGCCATTGGGATTTTGACTTTGGAGTCTCCCATCATTCCAAACTTTGCTAGAAGAGTCTTCGTGTAAACTTCCTGATTGATAAAGATGCCTTCGGGTCCCTGTCTAATATTTAAACCAAGGAAAAAGTTAATAGGACCCATTGAGCTCATTTCAAATTTAGTCTCCATCAGCTTTCTGAATTCAGCTGTTAGGCTGGGATTCGTTGAGCCAAAGATGATATCATCGACGTAAATTTGAACGATCATAAGGTGGTTACCTTCCTTTTTGCGAAAGAAGGTTGGGTCAACCGAACCTTGTTTGAATTTGGACATCTTTAAGAATTTAGTTAGCGTTTCATACCAGGCTCTTGGAGCTTGTTTGAGTCCATACACAGCTTTATCCAGAATATAGCAATGATTTGGATATTTTTCATTTACGAACCCAGGAGGTTGCTCCACATACACTGTTTCTTCGAGTTCTCCATTAAGAAATGCACACTTGACGTCCATTTGGAAAACTTCAAAGTTTTTGTGGGCAGCATAAGCTAGAAATATTCGTACAGATTCCAGCCTAGCTACAGGAGCGAAAGTCTCTTCATAATCAATCCCTTCCTCCTGGCAATATCCTTTTACTACCAGACGAGCTTTGTTCCTTATAACGTTCCCTTCCTTGTCCATTTTATTTCTAAAGACCCATTTGAGACCAACAACCGAGGCATCTGGAGGAGTTGGAATGAGGCGCCAAACTTTGTTCCTTTCAAAGTCGTTCAGTTCGTCTTGCATCGCTTGAACCCAATCGGAGTGATCGAGAGCAGTGTTAACTGTCTTCGGTTCAACTTTTGATACGAATGAGTTAAACATGCAAAATTCAACTTTGGAAAATAAGGATGTCTGTTTTGGCTTGAGTTGTGATCGGGTTAGAACCTTTTCAGAAACATTGCCAACAACTTGAGAGATAGGATGATCTCTGGTTCATTTGGTAAGAGGAGGGTAGTTTGGATCAAAGGTTGGGTCCAGTTCAACATTGATCATTTCTTCTGGCTCGGATTGGCTTTCGTAGTCGAGTGACATATCAGCTTGCTCCCCCTCGATAGATGGGCTTTATGGAATGCTTTGAGAAATTTGAGGTTCAGAGGATTCTTGTGGTGTTGGGCTTTCAGGCGTTGATGCACCTTCGGATGGTGAACCACTTTCGGTTGAAGAAGTTCTTTCGGTTGGAGAAGAACTTTCAGTTGCAGTTGGAGAGCTTGGCTCCCCCTCAACATGTGAGGTCGGCTGAGTTGATGACGATTGATCCTCCCCCTCGACTGAAGCTTCGTTTGATGGAGGTTTGTCAGAATTCGATCCTCCTTCGTTCATTCTCTTGGCAGCTTCCTCGACAATTTGCTTCATATGGTCTACCTTGTTGTCTGCTGCTCCTGTTTCTGAGAGAGTAGCTTTCTCTGGTTCGTCAAATAGCTCCATAAACTTCTAGAATAGATTAGCGATCGAGACTGTGACTTGGCCAGTTTGAGGAAAGATTTCCCCAGCTGTGTCTTCTTTGGCCTGTAGCTTTTTGACATAGCTATCGTCGAAAGTCACGTAGTAAGTCTCTTCGATTTTTCTCGAACGCTTGTTTAGAACTCTGTATGCTTTGGAAGTGAGAGAGTAGCCCAGAAAGATTCCCTCGTCGGCTTTGACATCAAACTTGTTGCAGTGTTCTTTAGAGTTAAAGATGAAACACCGTGAGCCGAACACGTGGAAAAATTTCACATTGGGCTTTCTGTTGTTGAGAATCTCATAGGGTGTGAGCGTGAATCGCTTGTTGAGATAAGACCTGTTCTATGTAAAACAAGCAGCAGAAATAGCACCAGCCCAAAAATAAAGAGGTAAGGAAGCGAAACTTAGCATTGTTCGGGCAGCATCACACAAAGATCGGTTTCGTCTTTCGACAATTCCGTTCTGTTGAGGTGTGTAGGGAGCTGAGAAGTTGTGACTTATTCCCTTTTCTGCCAGAAATCCTTCAAATTCTCTGTTTTTGAATTCCAGACCATTGTCGCTCCTGATGTTGCGAACGACCTTTTTGAGCTGTACTTCAATTTGCTTGATGAACACTTTCAGCTTATGAGTCGCTTCAGATTTGAGCTTTAGAAAGAACACCCATGTAAATCACGAAAAGTCATCAACAATAACAAGAATATACTTGCTACCACTGATGCTTTCGATAGATGATGGACCACACAAATCAATATGAAGTAATTCGAGTGGTTCAACAACTTTCGTGTTGATTATAGATGGATGACTTTGACGACTCTGCTTCCCCATTTCGCATGCAGCACACAAATGATCTCTGTTGAACTTGAGCAATGGAAGACCTCGAACATGACCTCCAGTGACAAGTTTGTTGATATCTTTAAAGTTGAGATGAGAGAGTCTTCGGTGCCACAACCAGCTTTCGTCAGATTGTGCTTTTGATAACAAGCATATAGCTGGGTTTCCTTTGATGGGTTTAAGGTTTAGAGGAAACATTTCACCCTTACGCTCCGACTTGAGAATTACTTTCTTTGTCTTCTTCTCAATAATTTCAGAACCTTCATCGTCGAATGAGACTTTGAGACCTGTACCTCCAACAAGCTGAGATACACTGATGAGGTTGTGTTGTAGCCCTTCTACATATGCCACTTTCCTTATAGTGAAATCACCATTGGTAATCATTCCGTATCCCTTTATGGTGCCGAAAGAGTTATTCCCAAACTTGACGTTGCCACCATTTGAAAGAGACCTGTATTCCCTGAGCTCTTCTTTCCTCCCTGTCATGTGACGCGAGTAGCCACTATCGATGTACCATTCTTCGTCAAACTGCTCGTCACTTATAACCTGCAAAAATTAAGCAGATTTAGGAACCCAAAGTTTCTTGGGTCCTCGTGAGCCTTTCACAGGTACAGGAATAGTAAGAGAGATGTCAACAAGATATGTTCGTTTTATTAGTGTTGTTTCATCTTTCCTTTTAATGGTAAAAACTTTGATTTTATTAGGATTAGGTGCATTCGGTTTAGAGTCTGGTTTGGATGCTGAATCCTTCTGTTTGCCTTTTTGTTCAACTGACGAATGAGATTTTTAAGAACGAACATAATGAACTTTTGAGTGAGATGGAGATGAATTGGAAGAATTAGAAGAATTAGATGAGTGAGAATGAGAGGGCTTAGATTGAGATAACTTCTTGCCTGGAGACTCTAGGTGACCCTTTTGCTTTTGATCATTGGTGGGACTGACCTTAGAGTTTTGATCTCTTTTGAATTCAGAACCGAACCTTTGCTTTCGGTTGGTATCATCTTCTGAACCGAACCTTGGTTTTCGGTGGGATTTGTTCTCTGAACTGAACCTAGGCTTTCGGTTGGATTCGTTCTCTGAACCGAACCTTGGCTTTCGGTTGTTGTGGCTCTCGTGCTTTTTAACAGGATTATTCTCAAACTTTAGATTCTTGTATTGATGTGAGAAATATGCATTCTGGGATTGCCAGAATTGTTTCCTTTCAGAGAGATTCTTCCTGTATCTCTGGTTTCTTTCATGTTTCTGATTCCTCATCTGCTTCGGTTGATGATGGATATTGGCTTTCATTTTCGGTTTCTCTTTGGCTGGTTCACTTTGAACTGTGGGAGTTTCACTTTGAACTGAGGAACTAGAAGGAATGTCTTCTTTTTCCGAACTTCCATTTTCTTGAGGAATGTCTTTCGTACCACTGGTGCTTGGCTCATCGAAATTATCTGGCTTGTTCAAGGGTTCTGGTATGTATCTACCTTTACTCATCCATGAGGTTCTTTCTGATAAGCCTACCGTTTCATTTGCATTATCGATTGGAGCTGAACAGAAGTATTCATCGCAGCCATCAGCATTGTCTTCGTTTACAATAGCTGTGAGTTCAGCAGTCTGATGTTCGGTTACTCCTGTGACCTTGTACACTTGATTTGGAGTGGTCCTAACCTTTTGATATACAACCGCTTTCTCTGCTAAGATCGGGGACTTTTGTTGGGACAATCGAGCGAACTCCACTGAATTTTCTGAAATTAGATTCTTGTGGTTTTCAGGTTCGCTTTTCACAAATTCTGAGCAGTCAACCGTGTCGTCTACAGAAATTTCACTCATATTTTCATCCTCATTAAGCTCAGATGCATTTTCAACATCAATTTTGTTTTCTGAGCTCAATTTGGCGTTTAAAGAGTCAAATTTTTGTATGGTTTCGGTTCGCAGTTTAAGTCTATCATTTTCATCCAAAAGGTTTTTAAGCATGTCCTTATGGTCCTTGGATTTAATGAAAGATTCTATTTTGTCCAGTCCATACATATAGGTCGGATTGACGTCATCAGATGATATCACACTCTCACAATTATAAGCTTCGGCATCAATTTCATCCTCCTTAAACTCAAGGAAGGGCAAAATCATGTGATGAATCTTTTGGCCTATTTCACAATCCAAGTGAAGCTGAGTAATATTAGTGTAAAGACGTTTTGCAATCAAACAAAAAACATTACGTTGTTTTAACAACTTTAAATTATCTCTTTGTAAGTAAATGTTTTCATCTTTTATTTTAACTAATTCAGACTCCTTCAACTCGATCCACATGCGCCGCTTCTCACTCTTCGAAGACACCCTACTTAATTGATCAGTTAGGTTAGAATTGGTGACTCGAGTTTGAGTTAAACTACTATCTAGATAAGAAATTCATGAATTAACACTTTTTAGTTCTTTTTCATATGAGGATTGTGGTACTTTAAACGAAACAAAAACCGATTGTACCTTCTTGACCAGTTCATCAAGTTCGTTGAACTGCACGCTGAGCGGTTTGGCTGTAAAGCACATATCCTGTTGCTCCTTTGGTTCATTGCTTCCACCATCAGTGTTGTATCCCCTCATCTGAGATACATCGGACACCATGAAGCACCGTCCTCCACTGCTCTCCTCTTTTGCCACACAAGCCTTTCCATGGGAAGGCTTCCTCACTTCATCGTCTTCTGAGTCGGTTGACCAAACTTCCACTCCACCGAACTCGTCATCAGCAACCGAACCCTGCACAATTAGAGCATTCATGGAAGGGTTAGCGGTAGATTTCTTCTTCCTCATCTCATCAAGCTTTTTCTGCAGCAAAGCTTCCTCATCCTTTTCAGCCATCTTTTTGAGGACACAATCCTTAGCATAGTGGTTTTTCCCTCCACAGTAGTAACAACTTACTCCAGAATCACCATCTGCCTTCGGTTCCTTCTTGGACTCTTCAACCTTCGGTTCATTGTTAACCTTTTCTGAACTATAACTCCCCTGCCAGTTTCGGTTTTTATTGCTGGGGAATCTCTTCTTAATGAACCTCTTGGGGTTAGACACCATCATAGCATAATCCTCAGACGTGAGGTCATACTCCTCCAAGTTGAGGTCGTCGTCCTCCATCACAACTTTACTTTTTGACAGGAGGGCCAGCGAACCAAGACTTGAGACAACATTCTTTTCCTGTAGCACAATCTTCTCCTGAGACTTGAGAATACCCACCAGTTTCGCCAAAGAATATGATTTAAACTGCTCATGGGCTTTAACTATAGACACCACTGCTCTCCACTCTGACCTTAGACCATTTAGAAACGTAACCTTCTGCTCGATAAGCTTCCTTTCGATGTCATGTTTGATCATCTTGCTGAGAAGATGATTGAAGCGATCGAACGTTTGGGTCACAGTTTCTTCGGCTCCTTGCCTGAATTCTCCAAACTCAGATAAGAGCAAGGTTTGGATAGAGTGTTCAAGATCCTCGTCTGTAGAGTACAGTTCACGAAGCCTATCCCAGACTTCCTTTGCCGTCGTGCATGAGCTTACCAACATGAAAGTGTCGGACTGAAGGGCGAATCTGATCAATCTTAACGCCTTGATATTGCACTGGAATTTATCCTTTTCATCTTGCGCAATATCTTTAACATCCTTCAGCAGATCATTGTACTCCTTTTGAGTTTTGATAATCCTCGACGTTGCAGAGTGAGAAAACGGTCCATTGATAATTGCTTCCCATATGAGGTATCCATTATCCTCAGATCCTATAACATAGTCTTCGAAGTGATGCACCCAGACTTCATAATCATGGGTATATAGGATGGGAATCTTCGTGGTTGAACCAATGCTGTTGGAAATATTGATGGGATTCGATTGCGTCTCGTCCATAATGATCGAATAACCTGTTTAAAGATCAGACTTGTAATAAATCAGATTAGGGAAAAACAATAAATATCAAGATACGTCAATAATGAGATGACGACTCAATAAATATCAGTAATTGCGGAAAAACCCTAATTGAAACCTTTTCACAGAAAAGAAGTGTATCGATTACACAGCCTCCTGCTCTGATACCAATTGATGTGATTAAAACTTAATCTTGAAGATTGATTAGATCTTAAACAGGTAAATAATGATTAAACAGTAAGAACACGAAAATAAAGAACAGGTCAAGAATGAATCAAACGTGTTGAATGATTATAAAATAACCCTCAGAAGAGCTCGATTAAGAACATCAACTGTAGAGGGTTGGAGGTTTACAAGAACAATGAAATAAATCTTTAATACTATCGTAATGCTATCAATCGATCTATCAAAACTTCTCCAATCATTAACCTAATATGCATGCAAGCATATTCTTATATAGTAAACCTCACAAGCTCACGGTTGGACAGGCCCAAACCGGAGCACAAAATAAATGGACTAACAGCCGAGCCCAATGACGCAACACATAGACGAATCTTCAACCCAACAAGGTGACTCGTTGCTATTTCGGGAGTTCAGCAACACGAAGCCACCTGAGTTTGACGGGACGCAGGATCCGATTGCTGCGATGAGATGGATTGCTGATATCGAGGGATGCTTCTACACTTGTTCATGTCTGGAGCATCTGAGGGTACGGTTCGCCTTGAACCAGCTCCGCCTGGGAGCAAAAGATTGGTGGAAGTTCATGACGGCAAACTTCACTCTGGCAGAGGTTTCAGCTGTGACATGGGAGAGGTTTACCACTATGTCCAGAGACGAGTACGTTCCCCCGGTGGAGAGGGAACGGTTGGTTCATGAGTTCTTGACCCTCAAGCAGGGTAATGATTCTGTCACGGTGATCACGCGGAAGTTTCATGAGAGGGCGATGTTCTGCCCCGAGCAGGTGTCCACGGAGCAGGCTCGGATGAGCCGGTATTTGGGTGTGTTGAGAAGGGATATTCGGGAGTTCGTATCGAACTCGACCTATCAGACTTTTGCGGAGCTTCAGGCGAATGCCAGGAAGCGCGAGATTGAGTTGGAGACCCAGGCCAGGGAGGAGGCCGAGTCTCAAAGGGTGGATCGGCGGCCGGCTCAGTCTCAGCCGGCAGCAAAGCGGACTAAGTCCGCCGATTCGAGGACGGGAGGTCAGAAGGGCCGCACTTGCGGAAAGTGCGGCAAGGGACACGAGGGGATATGTCGATCAGGTGCTTGCTACAAGTGTGGCAAGGAGGGGCACATTGCTAGGGATTGCCCCAAGGGGTTTATGGTTTGCTTTCATTGCAACCAGACCGGCCATAGGAAGGCCGTGTGCCCTCAGCTTCTCCAGGGATCCGCACCTGCTGCTAGGGCTGCTGAGACTCGACCAGTGAAGGCCGAGGCCCCGAGGGCTCGCGGGAGAGCGTTCCAGTTGACTGCGGAGGAGGTCCGCGCGACGCCTGATGTTGTGGCTGGTATGTATTCCTTTATGTATTTATTATTCTTTTATGAGATGTTGTGCTTATGTCATGTTATGCGTAGGTACTTTTCTTGTGAATTCTGTACCTGCTTTAGTATTATTTGACTCGGGTGTGAGTCGGTCTTTCGTATCTCTGGCTTTTAGTCAGCACCTTGGTATTGATCGGGAAGTGATGAGTCAACCTTTGAGGGTTTCCATAGCTGATGAGAAAGTGATATATGCCGCAGACGTGATTCGAGGATGTGTGCTCGAGATTTTCGGTGTCAAATTCCTTATAGACTTGGTTCCTATAGCGATGGGGGATGTCTGCGTTATCGTGGGCATGGACTGGTTGAGTAAGTTTGGGGTAGTTATTGACTGCGAGGGACAGCGGGTGTCGATTCGAGACCCTAGTGGGGGAGTGCTTACGGTGCATGGCGAGAGGACCCGGTGTGGGTCGGCGTTTTGTTCGGCTGCCAGGGCGAGGCAGAGTTTGCAGCAGGGCTGCAAAGGATTCATAGCCTACGTGAAGGATACTCGAGTGGCCGCGAGGAGGCCCAATTTGGTTGACGAAGTTCCTGTTGTACGTGAGTTTTCGGATGTGTTCCCCGAAGAGTTACTAGGTGTGCCTCCGGAAAGGCAAGTGGAGTTCCGTATCGATTTAGTTCGGGGAGCGGCGCCCATCGACAAGGCGCCTTATCGTCTCGCTCCACCGGAAATGCAGGAGTTATCCTCGCAGCTTCAGGAGCTGTTGGGAAAGGGGTTCATCCGACCGAGTAGCTCACCTTGGGGAGCGCCGATTTTGTTCGTCAAGAAAAAGGATGGTTCACACCGGATGTGTATCGATTACCAGGAGTTGAATAAGTTGACGGTTAAGAACCGGTATCCGTTACCTAGGATCGACGATCTGTTTGATCAGTTGCAGGGGGCATCTTGGTTCTCCAAGATAGACTTGAGGTCGGGTTATCATCAGATGAGGGTTCGGGATGAAGATATTCAGAAGACTGCTTTCAGAACTCGTTATGGACATTATGAGTTCGTGGTGATGCCTTTTGGGCTCACCAATGCCCCAGCTGCATTCATGGATCTCATGAACAGGGTGTGCAGGCCGATGCTGGATCGGTCGGTGATCGTGTTCATTGATGATATTCTGGTATATTCGAGGTCTAGGGAGCAGCATGAGGAACATTTAAGGGAGATTCTTGGAGTTCTGAGATCGGAGAGGCTGTATGCCAAATTCTCCAAGTGCAATTTCTGGTTATGAGAGGTCCAGTTCCTAGGGCACCTCGTTAACCAGAAAGGGATTTTGGTCGATCCGGCCAAGATAGAGGCGGTGATGAGATGGGAAGTGCCGAGATCGCCCACCGAGATCAGGACCTTTCTGGGTTTGGCTGGATATTATCGCAGGTTTATCAAGGATTTCTCCAAGATCGCCATGCCACTTACTAGGATGACCCGGAAGGGTGATGCATATTCGTGGGGACCGGAGCAGCAGTCCTCATTCGAGACCCTTCATCAGAAATTGTGCGAGGCTCCGGTGCATGCACTCCCGGAAGGGATGGAGGATTTTGTGGTATACTGTGATGCCTCTATATCAGGATTAGGGGCGGTGCTTATGCAGAGGGGGCAGGTGATAGCGTATGCTTCGAGGCAGTTGAAGCCTCATGAGTCGAGATATCCCACCCATGACCTGGAATTGGGGGCTGTGGTGTTTGCCCTCAAGATTTGGCGGCATTATCTTTATGGGGTTCGGCGTACCATCTACACGGACCACAAGAGTCTGAAGTACTTGATGGATCAGTCAAACCTGAATATGCGACAGAGGAGATGGTTGGATGTGGTAAAGGATTACGATTGTGAGATCCTGTACCACCCGGGTAAGGCTAATGTGGTAGCCGACGCGTTGAGCCGTAGAGCGGAAAGCACCCCGATCCGAGATATTTGTATGAGGTTGACGGTGATGACCCCGATTTTAGATGCCATTCGTGGGGCACAGGCTGAGGCTGTGCAACCTGAGATGCAGAAGAGGGAACGGGTTGTTGGTTTGGTATCAGGATTCGTTACGGATGGTCGAGGGCTTATGACATTTCCGGGGCGTATCTAGGTGCTGTTTGTGGGAGGAACGCGTACCACTTTGATGGAGGAGGCTCATCGGTCGAAATTTTTGATCCATCCGGGGGCCACAAAGATGTATTTGGATTTGAGAAAGGAGTATTGGTGGCCCTGTATGAAGAGGGACGTCGCGTGGTTTGTTGAGAGGTGCTTGACCTGCCGTAGGGTTAAGGCCGAGCACCAGAGGCCGCATGGCAAGTTGCAGCCGTTGGAGGTTCCCGAGTGGAAGTGGGAACAGATCACCATGGATTTTATCACCAAATTGCCAAGGACTGCCAGAGGAGTTGATGCAATTTGGGTGATTGTGGACAGGTTGACGAAGAGCGCTCACTTCCTTGCCATCAGTGAGAGTTCTTCAGCAGAGAAATTGGCGGAGGTGTATGTGAGGGAAGTGGTATATCGGCATGGGGTGCCGATCTTGATTGTTTCAGACCGTGATGTGCGTTTCACTTCCAGATTCTGGAAGAAATTTCAAGAGGAGTTGGGTACTAGACTGCATTTTAGTACCGCATATCATCCCCAGACAGACGGTCAGAGTGAGCAGACGATTCAGACGCTTGAGGACATGCTTCGAGCATGTGTGTTGGATTTCGGGGGTAGCTGGGATGCATATTTACCCTTGGCAGAGTTTTCCTTCAACAACAACCATCATTCGAGCATTGGTATGCCACCCTTTGAGCTGTTGTACGGGAGGAGATGTCGGACCCCCATTTGTTGGGGAGAGGTTGGGCAGAGAGTGATGGGCAGTACATAGATCGTGCTTCAGACGGCAGAGCAGATTCAGCAGGTTAGATAGAGGTTGTTGACCGCTCAGAGCCGACAGAAGAGTTATGCAGACAGACGCTGGTCTGAGCTTGAGTTTCAGGTCGGCGAATTTGTTCTCCTGAAGGTCTCTCCTTGGAAAGGAGTGATTCGATTCAGGAAGAGGGGCAAGTTGGGGCCCCGGTATATTGGTCCATTCCGTATGATCACGAGGGTAGGCTGGGTAGCCTATCGTTTTGATTAGCCAGCAAAGTTGGGGCAGATTCACGACACTTTTCATGTGTCGCAGCTAAGGAAGTGTATAGCCGATGAGTCGGCAGTGGTTCCATTAGAGGATATTCAGGTGGATGCGAGCCTGAATTATGCCGAGAGACCAGTGGCCATCAGAGTTTGGAAAATCAAGGTTCTGAGGAACAAGGAGGTACCCCTGGTGTTGGTTCAGTGGCAACACCGGAAGGGATCAGAGATGACCTGGGAGCCGGAGCGTGAGATGCGTGAGCAGCATCCGGAGCTATTTTCAGAGCGAGACTTCGAGGACGAAGTCTAGTTCTAGTGGGGGAGAGTTGTAACAGCCCGGATTTCCAGGTATCTTTTATGCTTATGTTTTTGGTGTTTTGTGAGGGGACTCGGCGAGTTGGAGCTCAGACTCGCCGAGTAGGATCGCGGTTCTGGACGCGGGTTCGCGCCTGGACTCGGCGAGTCTAGGGTATGGACTCGGCGAGTCCGCGCTGTTTAATGAAACCCTAATTTCTCGGGTTTGGGACCTATTTAAAGGGCCTTAAGGCCGTCATTTGTACCCACCAGCCCCCTGAGTGAAACCCTAGCGAGTTTTGAGCGTTTGGAGCAAAGCAAGGAGCCATTATTGACCTTGGAGGTGTTGCATTGCAAGGAATAGGAAGCAATAGCTAAGGGAAATCAAGAGGAGCCACTTCCTGAAGATTTGAGGTCCAGAACATCACATTTGAGGTACTACTTTCGAGCTATTCTCTGTTTTGTTGATGTTTATATTGATTTAAGGCTTATTGAGCCTTTTGTGGCTAGATCTAGTGTTTCCTTGGTCCCTTTAGTGACTTAGGTTCTGGATCTGGACCCTTGGAGATCCAGAGTGTCCCTTTGTCCCAGCTTTGTATAGATCCATGGGGGTTTTGGATTGGGATCTTTATGCTTAAGGTCAAAACACCATTTATGAGCCATGGAATGTGTTATGAGCACCAAGAGATGAACTTTACGTGATGAATAAGCTTAGGAGGGCCAGATCTATGAATTGTTGGAGCGGATCTGACCTCAGAAGCAAGTTTGAGTTGATGCATGGCGTGGACTCGCCGAGTCTGAAGAACAGACTCGGCGAGTAGCATGAAGATTGTCCTTGACCACTCAGTGAGTGGTCCAGCCGAGTTATAAGTTGACTCAGTGAGTCAGGGAGAGTTAGAGAGGGTTGACAGGTGGACTGAGTCGAGCAAGGACTCGCCGAGTTGTTCTTGAGACTTGGCGAGTTGAGTCGTGGTGGCCCCACGATTCATGCCAGGTGGAACCCGTCGAGTCAGGGGAGTACTCGACGTGTCAAAAGAGAATCCTAGAGAGTTGGTGGATACGTATACACTCGCCGAGTCGCCCTAGTGCACTCGCCGAGTCCGGTCAAAGTTGACCGTTGACTGTTGACCAGAGTTGACCAGTGTTGACTTGATAGGGGTAGTCAACCTTAGTAGTAAAGGTGTTAATTAAGAGACATTTGATGTTATAGGAGGATTATAGCTCGGAGGATCGAGCACGAGTGATTTCCAAGATTCGCGAGTTATCGAGATACTCGAGGTGAGTCTTCTCACTATACGAGACCCGGAAGGGTTGACTGTGTGACCGGAAGGTCGGATATGATATGAGATATATGCGTTATGTGTGATAAGTTAATTGTTATAATTTCCATGTATGATATGCTTGATATGGGCCGGAAGGCGAATATGTTATGGGCCGGAAGGCGTTGTATTGTGGACCGTAAGGTTGGCGTGGGTAGGACCGGAAGGTCTACCCAGTCGGGACAGAAGTCCCCTAAGACACATGGACCGGAAGGTCAGGGCCTGGAAAGGCGTATGTGCATAAGTTGTATTTTAGGGAACTCACTAAGAATTTATGCTTACAGATTTTGTGATATGTGTTTCAGGTACTAGTGAGGACCGTGGGAAGGCGCCGACGTGATCTGTACACACTGATGGAAGATTTATGATCTTGGGATTTGTATGATTGTATTATGACATGATACATTGGATTTTGATGACTTTTGTGATGGGAATATATTTTAAGAAATGAAAAATTTGTTTTAAATTTTCCGTTGTTACACAACTGTTAGGGCGCTTTTATTGGCTCTGACGGTAGTGGCCTTATCCTCCTGCTTGTCTCCTGACCATATCTTTTGCCTCGGAGCTGGGAGCGTCCCTTGGCGGGCGCAAGCCTTTCGCCTGTACATTCCGCTCCCGGGGGCGCCAGCGGACACTAAGCCTGCTGGGCTGGCCTTGGTTGGCGTGCCCGGCTCGTGCTTCTGTCGTGCTGCCCTAGGCATGTCATGAAGTCCCCCAGTCCAGTAGTCGTAGAGTTGCAGCGGAAGTTACGACGTTCTGGACTTAGCTAGCTTACTTGTGTTGGTTTTTCTTTTGCCCGTCGTTCCGTCTTTAATGGCGATGTGACTGCACATGATGATTGGCAGTTACGTCATCGTGTCAGGCATTTAAATGTCCCGCCTCTTCCTTTTCTTTATAAGGGAATTTAAGCGGTTCCTCTTTATCTTTTCCTCCTTCTCTCTTCATCTTCCTTTTTTGTGGTTTGTCTTCTTCTTTCTTCCTTACTCATGGCAAACCTTCTCGGTATCCTCCCTTCCGCCACTGAGTATCGTCAACTAGAGGTCACATATGGCTTATCTTCTTTGGAAGGAGTAGAGTTTCCTACACCCGGTTCTAGTATCGCATCCCCTCCCCTGGCAAGATTGGGGTTTACTTGAAAACCCTAGATGCTCGCATCCATTTTCCTTTGACTAATTTTCAAGAGGAGGTCTTCTAGAAAGACGGTTGCAGTCTTCAGATGCTGACCCCCAATGCAGTCAACAAATTGGTTGCATTTGAAATGATCTGCATGGCCAACGGATATCTTCCGGATTACTTCGTTTTCAAGTTTTTCTTTCGGTTCTGCATCACTCGAGATAAGTGCACCTTTTCGGTCCGACGAGGCAGGCACGCCTTAGTTCCCAACGGGCGGACCCCTAAGAACTGGCATGTAACACCGTAAAAATTAAAAAAAAAATTTCACATTTGAAAACACATTTTAAATAAAACCATTGATTCATAAAATGTCATAACATCATGTTTTTAATTCACAAATGTCTCCCAAGATCAAAATACATCCAATCCTATATGTGTGTACGAATCAAGCCGGCGCCTTCCCGCAGTCATCACTGGTACCTGAAACACATAACACTGAACACTGTAAGCATAAGCTTAGTGAGTTCCCCAAAATACCACACTAATCACATAATAGCCACTCGAGGCTGTAACTCTGTTGACCCTCTGGTCAATGTGTCTCAGTGGGGCTCTCCAGCCCCAACTCTCTGTGGGCCCTCTGGCCCTAACTCTAGGGACCCGAAAGTCCCAACTCTGTAACTCTGAATCATGCGTATCACATATCACAATAAATCACATCACATAATAACATGCAATCATACTAGCATATAACTCTATAATACTCTGTCTCTTAGCTCTATTACCACACTAGGTAAAGTATAGTGAGAAGACTCACCTCGGGTATCTCGGTAAAACTTTGACTCGGTAAACGGTGGCCTAGCCTCCGCCTAATCATAGGAAAATAACACTCTATTTAATATAACTCTCAAAGGCTAGACTATGCTCTCTTATGACACTCACAGAAGGGTAAAAGACCATTTTACCCCTCTCATAGCTCAAAGGCCCCACAATAGACCATACCCTAAAAGTCAACCAAAAGTCAACTCTCCGGGTTATGTTGCGCGTACCAGATGTGTACGCTGAGCGTACCCAACTGCATCTCAGAATCGGGGAGCGCCACCTAGTACGCGACGCGTACTAGGGATTACGCCCGACGTACTCCCCTGCTTCAGCCCTTTTGATCTTGAGGTCTCAAACAGTTAAGACCTACGTCCATATTTTAGATCTGACCCCATCTAAGCCCCTTAATCCATAAAGTTGATGACTTTAAGCCTTTTCATGGCTGAACAAGTCACTAACTCCCAAAATGATCCAACCTTCAACTCTAGAAGGCTTAAAACACATGCATGACTCCAAAGTAACATCCAAGATGGGAACTTTATGGATCTAAATCATTAGTAACACTGAAAAGGGACAGATCTCAGACCATGGAGCACTTTACACTCACAAAGTCTCCACCTTTGGGGTTTTAGCCCTAAAAAGGACACATACAACAACAACCAAAAGAAGAGGAAAGTTTTGAACTCTATACCTCCAAGTGTAGCTCTTTCCTCTGTAGATCTCAGATCCAAAATGGCACCTCAAGCTTTAGCCTCCAAGAACTCCCTTCCTTCTTCTTCACTAAGCCACTAAAGCACCAATAAGCTCAAATCAACACTCTCACACTCTAAGAACGATGGGGCTCTCTTTTAGGGTTTCACTCATTGATATGGAGGCTAAGGAATGAGCCATAACACCCTTTAAATAGTGCACAAGGAGGATTAGGGTTTTTGCACCTGGGCCGGGTACGCCCGGCGTAACTCTAGGTACGCCCAGCGTACCTTGGCGACTCCGCGTCCAAATTAAGCGCGTGAGTACGCGCAACGTACCCCTCTGGTACGCTCAGCGTACTCACTTGCTACAAACCCTCCACTCAAGGAATAAACATGCCCAAACAATAAAGAACAAAGATGAAAGGAATATACCTGAATCTCGGGGTGTTACATGGCAGGACAAGTGGCTATGGGTAATACAAGAGTTGGTCGGAAGCGGCCGGTATCATGCAAATGCTTTTTTCGATACCATCCCCAAGCTCTTCCCTCACAACCAAAGTGTCGTTGATTACCTGAAGTGTGTGCAAGTATCCTATGAGTATTATTCTGAGGATCTGCTTTCTGGTGTGGGGATGAGCCCTTCTTGGAGGCGTCGCGGCAAAATGGCGGTGTTTTTCTCCGTCGTTGACGGTGAGTGTTGCGTCCCTCTTTTCCCCTTCTCGCCCTTATTACTACTATGTGAATGATATTCCTTGTTCTGATATCTCTTGGTGTTGAATCTCCTTGTCCATGGATGAGGTGTTACGGAAGCGTTATCGGGGCAAGCTAGAGTATCGCGAGGTGGATCTAGCTAATAGACTTCATCCACCCCGCCGAATGGACCAGCTTGCCTTAACTGCTGCCCCTTTCGTTTCTCCCGGAGGTTCGTCAGCGTCGGAGGAGGATCCTTTACACGCCCGCCCAATATCTGTTGTCATGCCCCTGGGTAGCACTCGCTCCTCCTCTGTGGAGGGTAGCAAAGACAGTAAAGAAGGGATTATCATGGATGCCCGGCGAATGCAAGCGAAGAGAAAAGCTGTCTTAGCCATGGGTGAGCCGGTTTACCGGCGTGCCTACCGCTGCCAAGAGAGTTTATACCCGGCGCAGCTTCTCTCATCTACTGAGTTCTACCACTTCCACACCAGCCGGTGTTGTGACAACCCGAAGTTGTTCCATCGCCGTAACCCGTTCCGCCCGTAAAACCCGTCTTTAGCAATTCGTTCCGATTTCGTTTTTGGGCTAAGTTATTTAAATTTATATGATTATTATAATCTCATGAGTGTCCAAACTCCTTAGAAACTCATGTAAACGGCCGAAATTATTAATTTGAAATTTTTTAGAATCGGTCCCGCCGGGTTATGACAACTTAATCGGGTGCGACCAAAAGCCCCGTTTAACGTCGGTATCGAGTAGAATTCCACCGTGTCCCAAACCCGAACCATATACAAAGTTGATTAAGACTCATTTGAAGCTTTTTCACTCTCTCTCTAACCTCTCTCCTCAAATCCAATCTAAGGGTCCAAAATCATCAAATTAAGGCTCCAAATCACCAAGGTAACTACCCTAACTCTTAGATTAGCATCTTTAACCTTCAATTTCGAGTTCAAATCATGGAATAGGACGATAAACATGTGTTTACGGCCCTGGAACATTCTTGGGCCGTGAACACATAAAAGTGGGGTTTTTGAGCCTTAAAACGCTTCCGAAACACCATTGGAGCTTAGATATGGCTTATAGACTTATGGGATTGGACTTAGAACACCTTATACTCATCATTAGAGGAGTAAAAATGAGTTTACTGCCTAAGAACATGCTTGGGCCGTAAACTCATTATCATGGAGAGTAAACTCATTTCCAAGTGTTTAAATGCCACTTAAACACACCAATAGCCTTGGACTGAAATCTAGAAGCAACCACAAACGAATTAGAAGCCTTAAACTTGATGAAAACAACTCCCTAAAGAGTTCACAGCCACAAACCCTCCAAAGATGGGTTCCTGGGCCATAAACTCCTAAAACACTGTCAAATGGTGCCCAAACTTCACCCCTTGGCTTGTAAAATGCCTTGAAATCACATGTGATTGACTAAGGACCACCAAAACACACTTTGAATATGTATACAAGAGCTTACAGTCGTAAACACATAGTTTACTGCCGTAAACTCCTCAAATGGTCCCTAAGATGCCCAAACTACTTTCCCATGCCTTGAAACCAAACCTAGAATTACCCCTCAATTGATTCAAGGCCATTTAGCACTCTAGAACACCCCACCATGAGTTTACGGCCGTAAACTCATGGGGAGTGGGTCTATAGGGCCGAAAACTCTTGTGTAAGTTTACTCTTGAAGAGTAAACTCCATATCCAAGCTATATATTTCCATAGATTTCACCCGGGTCCCTCCAAACACTTGTAATGAAGTGTTTTCGCGACTAGAAGTGTATATCCACAACTAATTAATAATTCAAAGCTTAATAAGATACAAATGTGTATCTTTTCATAATACATAGGAATCTTGTGCGTTTGCAAGCCCCGAACTGATGTTTAGGATCCAAACCGACGCGTTCCTCAACCGGTGAGTTCATACCCTACCCTTTTTCCGTGTTTTTCAAATGTTTTCAGGGGGGAATACAAGAAAAAGTACAAGGAAATCTTGTACTTAAACTTATTTTCAGTTCAAATGTTTCATTTTATGTATGCTTTTAATATCGAAAATCGTTTTAACAAATGGTTCGAATTGCAGAGTAAACTGTTAGACTAAATGTAGATTCCTTTAAAAAGTGTTATAGTCTATGTTACATATTATATATTGCAAAGGAATCATACTAATCATAAACTAAGATTAATACTAATAAAATACGCCCTAGAATAGTAACAGAACGAATACCAAAGTACAGTTAGGACAGAATGAATACGAAAGTATCGTTAGGATAGAACGAATACGAAAGTACCATTAGGATAGAACGAATACGAATACGAAATAACGCCTTTGGATGACGCCAAGACTTCAGAAATACAGTTAGTGTACGCCTTGTGTGTCACCAGAGTTTCGGAAATAATTTTGAATTTACGCCTCTGGACATCGATTGAATTTTGAAAACACATGCCTTTAGATGTCGACAGAGTTTCGGAGATACGTCTAATGTACTCTTTTGGAAGTCACTAGAACATCGAATATACAGTTAATGTACGTTTCTGAGTGTATCCAAATATTCGAAAATACAGCTAAGTATAGTAGATAATCGACATTCGAGTGTAGGATAACTAAGATATCAAAATACCTAACTAATACTATAAGTATGGTAGATACTAGTACATCGAAATCTAAACTAAGAACTAACCACAATGCTTAGGAAAATATGGGATTTTCCTGGGATAACATAACAACTCGTAAACGAATTGTGTAACGAATGATAACTAAACTGTTTTTATATAAGAAAATATGTGATTTTTCTTGAATAACGTCTTTTTCAGAAAACCAAAGGAAACTCATTCTTTTCAAAAATAAACCGCTTATGAACTCACTAGCTTTATGCTGATTTTTAAGCTACTTGTATTCTCAGGTCAGCTTTAGACAGGTACACCTAGGGGTGATCATTTGGACCGGTGGACCGGACCGGACCAGACCGTTTTTTTGGAACCCCAGGCCCGTTCTTGGTTCTAAGATTTCTCGCCGGTCCGGTCCGATTTTTACCGGGTTTAGAACCGGTTGGACATGATTAAGATTTTTGTGACGTTTTTTAAACACACATAACTCATTCGTTTTAAGTCAGATTGACCTGCGGTTTTTTCCAACATTTAGTTTACAGTTTGTAGATGAATTTAGACTATAATTTTTTTTATTTTGGTATTATGTTTACCATGTTACAATCCTTCAAAGTAGAGCTATCAAAGCTGAAAAAATTCAGCTTTTCAGCAACATTTTGTAAGCTGTGACGTTTTTTAAACACCCATAACTCATTCGTTTTAAGTCGGATTGACCTCCGATTTTTTCCAACATTTAGTTTACAGTTTGTAGATGAGTTTAGACTATAATTTTGTTTATTTTGGTATTATATTCACTGAGTTACAATCCTTCAAAGTAGAGCTATCAAAGTTGAAAAAATTCAGCTTTTTAGCAAGATTTTATAATCTGTGACGTTTTTTAAACACCCATAACTCATTCGTTTTAAGTCAGATTGACCTACGATTTTTTCCAACATTTAGTTTACAATTTGTAGATGAATTTAGACTATAATTTTGTTTATTTTGGTATTATATTCATTGAGTTACAATCCTTCAATGTAGAGCTATCAAAGTTGAAATATTTCAGCTTTTTAGTATTATTTTATACAATAATTCCGAGTCCGCGTTTAGCACTTGTGGTAGAGTTGTAAGTGAGCTTTAGACAGGTACACCTAGGGGTGATCATTTGGACAGGTACACCTAGCGGTGATCATTTGGACCGGTGGACCGGACCGGACCAGACGGTTTTTTTGGAACCCCAGGCCGATTCTTGGTTCTAAGATTTCTCGCCGGTCCGGTCCGATTTTTACCGGGTTTAGAACCGGTTGGACATGATTAAGATTTTTGTGACGTTTTTTAAACACACATAACTCATTCGTTTTAAGTCGGATTGACCTGCGGTTTTTTCCAACATTTAGTTTACAGTTTGTAGATGAATTTAGACTATAATTTTTTTTATTTTGGTATTATGTTTACCATGTTACAATCCTTCAAAGTAGAGCTATCAAAGCTGAAAAAATTCAGCTTTTCAGCAACATTTTGTAAGCTGTGACGTTTTTTAAACACCCATAACTCATTCGTTTTAAGTCGGATTGACCTTCGATTTTTTACAACATTTAGTTTACAGTTTGTAGATGAGTTTAGACTATAATTTTGTTTATTTTGGTATTATATTCACTGAGTTACAATCCTTCAAAGTAGAGCTATCAAAGTTGAAATATTTCAGCTTTTTAGTATTATTTTATACAATAATTCCGAGTCCGCGTTTAGCACTTGTGGTAGAGTTGTAAGTGAGCTTTAGACAGGTACACCTAGGGGTGATCATTTGGACAGGTACACCTAGCGGTGATCATTTGGACCGGTGGACCGGACCGGACCAGACAGTTTTTTTGGAACCCCAGGCCGATTCTTGGTTCTAAGATTTCTCGCCGGTCCGGTCCGATTTTTACCGGGTTTAGAACCGGTTGGACATGATTAAGATTTTTGTGACGTTTTTTAAACACACATAACTCATTCGTTTTAAGTCGGATTGACCTGCGGTTTTTTCCAACATTTAGTTTACAGTTTGTAGATGAATTTAGACTATAATTTTTTTTATTTTGGTATTATGTTTACCATGTTACAATCCTTCAAAGTAGAGCTATCAAAGCTGAAAAAATTCAGCTTTTCAGCAACATTTTGTAAGCTGTGACGTTTTTTAAACACCCATAACTCATTCGTTTGAAGTCGGATTGACCTTCGATTTTTTACAACATTTAGTTTACAGTTTGTAGATGAGTTTAGACTATAATTTTGTTTATTTTGGTATTATATTCACTGAGTTACAATCCTTCAAAGTAGAGCTATCAAAGTTGAAAAAATTCAGCTTTTTAGCAAGATTTTATAATCTGTGACGTTTTTTAAACACCCATAACTCATTCGTTTTAAGTCGGATTGACCTACGATTTTTTCCAACATTTAGTTTACAACTTGTAGATGAATTTAGACTATAATTTTGTTTATTTTGGTATTATATTCATTGAGTTACAATCCTTCAATGTAGAGCTATCAAAGTTGAAATATTTCAGCTTTTTAGTATTATTTTATACAATAATTCCGAGTCCGCGTTTAGCACTTGTGGTAGAGTTGTAAGTGAGCTTTAGACAGGTAAACTTAAGGGTGATCATTTGGACAGGTACACCTAGCGGTGATCATTTGGACCGGTGGACCGGACTGGACCGGACCAGACGGTTTTTTTGGAACCCCAGGCCGATTCTTGGTTCTAAGATTTCTCGCCGGTCCGGTCCGATTTTTTACCGGGTTTAGAACTGGTTGGACATGATTAAGATTTTTGTGACGTTTTTTAAACACACATAACTCATTCGTTTTAAGTCGGATTGACCTGCGGTTTTTTCCAACATTTAGTTTACAGTTTGTAGATGAATTTAGACTATAATTTTTTTTTTATTTTGGTATTATGTTTACCATGTTACAATCCTTCAAGGTAGAGCTATCAAAGCTGAAAAAATTCAGCTTTTCAGCAACATTTTGTAAGCTGTGACGTTTTTTAAACACCCATAACTCATTCGTTTTAAGTCGGATTGACCTCCGATTTTTTACAACATTTAGTTTACAGTTTGTAGATGAGTTTAGACTATAATTTTGTTTATTTTGGTGTTATATTCACTGAGTTACAATGCTTCAAAGTAGAGCTATCAAAGTTGAAAAAATTCAGCTTTTTAGCAAGATTTTATAATCTGTGACGTTTTTTAAACACCCATAACTCATTCGTTTTAAGTCGGATTGACCTACGATTTTTTCCAACATTTAGTTTACAATTTGTAGATGAATTTAGACTATAATTTTGTTTATTTTGGTATTATATTCATTGAGTTACAATCCTTCAATGTAGAGCTATCAAAGTTGAAATATTTCAGCTTTTTAGTATTATTTTATACAATAATTCCGAGTCCGCGTTTAGCACTTGTGGTAGAGTTGAAAGTGAGCATCATACTAGTTTATCGACATTGATAGTTGAAGCTTTGTTATGCAACCAAGATTGGGTGATAAAGTTTACAAATCCGATAGTTGACAACATTGATGACATCTTGAACAATGATGATATAGCTTTGGGTAAAAAAATTACAATCTTTATTCTTTTTTTATATACAATTGTTACTTTTTATTAAATACTAACAACATTTTCATTTGTGTTTATGTAGAGATTGCACAAGCTTTAAATATGTTACATATGGATGACAATGATATGGGGAAGAGGCCAATGGAAGATTAGATTATGAGTTTATGAAATTTGTTAGTTAGATTAATTTTAAAGTTTAAACTATGATTTTTGTTGTTACGGTAATAATTTTGTATGTTTGTCTTAAAATAGTTTAACTTTTGTTGGTGAACTTGATTTATATGTTAGTTGCTTTTATTTGGAAAATTAATTTTTGCAAATTGCAAGTTATAATATTATACATCAATGTAGATTAGTTAGGCGTGAAATGGAAACATATTAATTTTGCAAGTTATAATATTATACATCAATGTAGATTACTTATTATACTCTAAGCAATTAAAGTTGTACCGGTCCAAACGGGTCCAAAAACCGAAAAACCCGGACCTGGACCCGGACACGGACACGGAGACGACTCATCCGGTCTGGTCCATGGTCCACAAAATTCTCCATAACCGGTCCGGTCCAAGAGCCGGTCCAGTCCGGTTCGATCCGGGCTGGTCCAAATGCTCACCCCTAGGTACACCGCCATCTTTTGGAGAAGACGAAGCGTTTAGAAGACTCGTCTTTGCTTTTGTTCATATGATATATGTGTATAACACTTGTATAACTTTACTTTCAAACAAATGTAAATGATTCTAAGTAATGTAATGTTTTGTGTTTACTGTGCTTATTATGTACATTGGTTGTGATACTACGCATGACGTCACCTTCGCCCCGAAACGTTTTCGCCCTGGGTTTTGGGGTGTGACAGATTGGTATCAGAGCCCTTATTTACAGTGAACTAGTATACCAAAGCTTACATGGTATAAGACTATAAACACTAAAGGGCTTAAGTGCTCTGAACTAAAAGTATACCTTAAAATATAAGTATTTTCAAAAGTATACAAGTATACCTAACCGTCGAAATCCGTAACTACAAGTAGAACAAAACATAAGTAAATGGGTGTTGTACGCTGCGGTTAAATCTGAGCAGTTATGTAGTCATGTCTAGGATCAATATAGCCTGGCCAACTATATTCATTCGAGACACGGCCAACATGTGTTTGGGAGTGACTGTGGTATGCATCATGCCTAAAACTTACCCAATACCCAAAACAACGAGCCGTCATTGCAGCGAACCATGAAATACTATGGGAGTATTTCTCGAGCCAATCCGTTGTAGAAATCCTCATTCAAGCGTTGTTCCTTGATCATTCCTTTAGCGATAATTTATCTGCTTTGATAACTCTTTTTTGCTTTATCGCTTAATAGAATTATGTATCTGTCTTAATGAGATATCCCCTGTTCCATATCTCTTGATTCAATTTAGAGGACTTATGATCCTCTCTTTCCTGACTATTTAGATCAAGATGCCTCCGAGGAAAAGACCCAACTCAAAGAATAACAACCCTCCGCCACCACCAACTCCTCCTCAATTTGATCCTGTCGTGTTCCAGGCAGCTGTTGCTGCCGTAGTGGCAGCCGCCATGTCTCACATAAACCCCAGTGGTTCAGGAGGTGGTCCCCAACCCCAAAACCTGGAAGGTAATCAGGGACACCAGAAGGAGTGTTCCTATAAAGATTTTATGAATGCAAAACACACATTCTTCGATGGCACAGGGGGTGTCATTGCTCTAACTCGGTGGTTAGAGAAAATCAAGTTTATCTTCGAGATCTGTGCCTGTTCAGAATCCGACAAGGAGAAATTCGCCGCCTGCACGTTCACCGATAAAGCTCTGACTTGGTGGAACAGCCGAGTCAAATCCTTAACTTTAACTGTAGCAAATGCTATGGGTTGGGAAGTTATGAAGGAACTTCTGTTTGCAGAATACTGCCCTCAGGGTGAAATATAGAAGCTGGAGAATGAACTCTGGAACCTGAAGATGAAGGGTTCCGATATCGCCGCCTACACATCCAGATTCGATGACCTGGCATTACTCTGTCCGGGAATGGTTACCCCGGAGAGTAAGAAGGTTGAGAGGTTCATCTGGGGATTGACCCAGCCAACCAAAAGGAACATTTTAGCTGCGAAGCCGGATACCTATGAAAGCGCCAAATGCCTAGCGCAAACCTTGATCGACGATAGCGATGACCCAGAGGAAGCAGCCACCAATCCTGAGCCGATAAAGAAGAGTGGTGAGAAAAGAAAGTTTTGGAAGAAGAAGAAGAAGAGTCATTCTTCCCCGGAGTCCTCGAAGAAACAACAGGTAGTGGCAGTCCACGCTGCCACTACCCCTGCTGCTGTTTCTGTTATCGGTTCCTCAGCCCAAGCACCTATCACCGGATATGCCAGTATCCTCCCGTGGTGCAATAGGTGCAGTTACCACCATCGTATCCCTGTTCCTTGTCGTGCAAAATTTTGTAAAACTGTGGTCAGGAAGGTCACCTCGCACGAAGCTGCAAAGCACCAACCCAATCAACTAGTCAAGCTTCCGGAGCGGGTATCGGTCAGGCCTGCTACAGTTGTGGAGAAGTCGGACATTACAAGCGAAACTGCCCTAAGGCAGCAACATCTGGCAACATCGGGAGAGTCCTAGCTATAGGAAAAAATAAGGTAGCCACCGACCCCACCTTTTCCACAGGTATATTCCTCATCGATGAATCTTATGCCTGTAATCCTTTTCGATTCTAGTACTGAAAGAAAATTTGTTAACTATCCATTCAAACACCTTTCTAAACTTAATCCTTAGTTAGTAACCGAAACGTGTACCGCCAAGATGGCTAACCAGTGAGAAAGAGAACGCTAACGTCATACCCATAGGTTGTATCATTAATCCGGACGATTATTCTTTTCCATTCGATCAAATGGCAAACTTTTCATGAAATGCTTTGATGCTATCATTGGCATGTAATGATCGGGTCTCATTCATGTTGTTATTCTTGGTTTCGAAAAGGTTGTCTGTCTAAATCTTTTCTCTGACCCGACTCTCATGATCTTCGACATCAAACCTAAATCCAACCTTCGCATCACTTTGTGCATCAAAGCTTAAAAAGTTTCCCCGAAGGGAGTGCCATGCATTCCTCGTCCGTGTGATTATCGGGAAACGGGAAGTCTGCAACTCTTTCCCTGATGTCTTTCCCGAAGATTTCCCGAGAATTCCTTCCGAACGTCTAGTCGAGTATCGCATCGACCCAATCCCTGGAACTATCTCGTAGCCAAACCTCCGTGAGGATGATGTTTCCAAGACAGTGATCAAGACTCGGCATGATCACCACGAGTTCGTAGTGGTGCCCTACGATCAAACAATTTTCCTTAGTCATGTAGTAAGAAAAGAAGGCATACCCGTAGACCCTTCCAAAAATCAAGGCGATAGACACTTAGTTGGCACCGAAGATACCCATAGAAACCCGTCAAATTCTTGGGTTTCGTCGGCTATTATTGCAGACCCACCCAGAAATTTCTTTCAGAATCATCAAAACCTTAGCTACTCTGCCACATGTAGATGTATCCTCTTGCTGGAGCTTATGTCATGTTGAAGGTCTTATCCCAGATAGGCATGATATGCTTTGGGAAGCGCGGAAAAACTCCACCTGTGATACATCAGACTTTTCAAAATCCCCGCCAGAATCGGAACCGCGAACCACAAACTTTGACTATCTCAAGGACTTAGTAGTATCCATCCTGTCTTCCACGTCTCGAATCTTTAGAAGCGCTTGCCCAACGAAACCCTAGTAATCCCTTTGATGATAACGAAATCAACGAAAGATTGAACCCCCATGGAAGAAAAAATTGAGATCATGGATTGAGAGATCAAATGTACGAAACAAAGTCATATCCCGATAGTGAGGGTTCGCTGAAATGTCAAGCGGAGACCTGATTCCACTTGGGAGCGTGAAGACCCGAAGCAGTAGATTCATCCATATCTCTTTTCAATTCATGAACTGTATCTTAATCTTTGAATTTCGGGACGAAATTCCCTCTAACGGGGGGATAATGTGACAACCCGAAGTTGTTCCATCGCCGTAACCCGTTCCGCCCGTAAAACCCGTCTTTAGCAATTCGTTCCGATTTCATTTTTGGGCTAAGTTATTTAAATTTATATGTTTATTATAATCTCATGAGTGTCCAAAATCCTTAGAAACTCATGTAAACGGCCCAAATTATTAATTTGAAAATTTTTAGAATCGGTCCCGCCAGGTTACGACAACTTAATCGGGTGCGACCAAAAGCCCCATTTAATGTCGATATCAGGTAGAATTCCACCGTGTCCCAAACCCGAACCATATATTAAGTTGATTAAGCCTCATTTGAAGCTTTTTCACTCTCTCTCTAACCTCTCTCCTCAAATCCAATCTAAGGGTACAAAATCATCAAATTAAGGCTCCAAATCACCAAGGTAACTACCCTAACTCTTAGATTAGCATCTTTAACCTTCAATTTCGAGTTCAAATCATGGAATAGGAGCATAAACATGTGTTTACGGCCCTAGAACATTCTTGGGCCGTGAACACATAAAAGTGGGGTTTTTGAGCCTTAAAACCCTTCCAAAACACCATTGGAGCTTAGATATGGATTATAGACTTATGGGATTGGACTTAGAACACCTTATACTCATCATTAGAGGAGTAAACATAAGTTTACTGCCCAAGAACATACTTGGGCCATAAACTCATTATCATGGAGAGTAAACTCATTTCCAAGTGTTTAAATGCCACTTAAATACACCAATAGCCTTGGACTAAAATCTAGAAGCAACCACAAACGAATTAGAAGCCTTAAACTTGATGAAAAAAACTCCCTAAGGAGTTCACGACTGTAAACCCTCCAAAGATGGGTTCCTGGGCCCTAAACTCCTAAAACATTGTCAAATGGTGCCTAAACTTCACCCCTTGGCTTGTAAAATGGATTGAAATCACATGTGATTGACTAAGGACCACCAAAACACACTTTGCATATGTATACAAGAGCTTACGGCCGTAAACACATAGTTTACTGCCGTAAACTCCTCAAATGGTCCCTAAGATGCCCAAACTACTTTCCCATGCCTTGAAACCAAACCTAGAATTACCCCTCAATTGATTCAATTCCATTTAGCACTCTAGAACACCCCACCATGAGTTTACGGCTGTAAACTCATGGAGAGTGGGTCTTTAGGGCCGAAAACTCTTGTGTGAGTTTACTCTTGAAGAGTAAACTCCATATCCAAGCTATATGTTTCCATAGATGTCACCCAGGTCCCTCCAAACACTTGTAATGAAGTGTTTTCGCGACTAGAAGTGTATATCCACAACTAATTAATAATTCAAAGCCTAATTAGATACAAATGTGTACCTTTTCATAATACATAAGAATCTTGTGCGTTTGTAAGCCCCAAACTGACGTTTAGGATCCAAACCGACGCGTTCCTCAACCGGTGAGTTCATACCCCTACCCTTTTTCCGTGTTTTTCAAATGTTTTCAGGGGGGAATACAAGCAAAAGTACAAGGAAATCTTGTACTTAAACTTATTATTTTCAGTTCAAATGTTTCATTTTATGTATGCTTTTAATATCGAAAATCGTTTTGACAAATGGTTCGAATTGCAAAGTAAACTGTTAGACTAAATGTAGATTCCTTTAAAAAGTGTTATAGCCTGTGTTACATATTATATACAGTTAGTGTACGCCTTCAGTGTCACCAGAGTTTCGGAAATAATTTTGAATGTACACCTCTGGACATCGACTGAGTTTCGAAAACACATGCCTTTGGATGTCGACAGAGTTTTGGAGGTACGTCTAATGTACTCTTTTGGAAGTCACCAGAACATCGAATCTTAGTTTATGCTTTTAATATCGAAAATCGTTTTAACAAATGGTTCGAATTGCAGAGTAAACTGTTAGACTAAATGTAGATTCCTTTAAAAAGTGTTATAGTCTATGTTACATATTATATATTGCAAAGGAATCATACTAATCATAAACTAAGATTAATACTAATAAAATACGCCCTAGAATAGTAACAGAACGAATACGAAAGTACAATTAGGACAGAACGAATATGAAAGTACCGTTAGGATAGAACGAATACGAAAGTACCATTAGGATAGAATGAATACGAATACGAAATAATGCCTTTGGATGACGCCAAGACTTCAGAAATACAGTTAGTGTACGCCTTGAGTGTCACCAGAGTTTCGGAAATAATTTTTAATGTACGCCTCTAGACATCGACTGAGTTTCGAAAACACACGCCTTTGGATGTCGACAGAGTTTCAGAGATACGTCTAATGTACTCTTTTGGAAGTCACCAGAACATCGAATATACAATTAATGTGCGTTTCTGAGTGTATCCAAATATTCGAAAATACAACTAAGTATAGTAGATAATCGACATTCGAGTGTAGCATAACTAAGATATCAGAATACCTAACTAATACTATAAGTATGGTAGATACTAGTACATCGAAATCTAAACTAAGAACTAACCACAACGCTTAGGAAAATATGGGATTTTCCTGGGATAACATAACAACTCATAAACGAATTGTGTAACTGTAACACTCGTGTTTCTAGCCTAGGCACTTATATTGAGTTGATAGTCTAGGTTAACCTTTGTAACTCATTTTGAAGAAATGAAAAGGAATTATGTGAATATTATGTGAATTATGTGTTTTATGCTTAATTATTAGGGCTTAGTTAATTAAGAATAAAAATAAGCATCAAAATTAAAATGTGAGATAAGCCCGATGTCTTTACATAAAGTTGTAGTGGTCGAAGCAAGGATTTCGGGGATATAAAGAATACCAAAATCCGAGTTATAACGAAGAAGTTATGACCTGTCGAAGTTTCGCGACAAAACCGGCACGGTGCTGAATGTCGTAAAAAGTGAGCTTTCGATAAACTACTTTTTAGCCTTAGTAATCTAAACCAAAGTCGTAGTATTCGTTAAACCGAGAAGTTCGATAAAAAGAACGCCCAAATCTGACTTCGTATGAGAAAGTTATGATTTTCGAAGTTTCAGCTTAGCAGTAGACAGCTAAAAACTTGAATTTTAGATCGAGCGATTTTTAGCCGACACAACATTAAACGAGAATTGAAGGTCTCGTGATTAGGAGCACAACGGTAAAAAGTCTGACGAAAACGGACGTCGGATGAAGAAGTTATGAATTTTTAACGGATTTCCTGTCCCGGTCTGTTAAAAATAATAATATAATATTTAAAGTCAAAATTAGCCGACGAAGTCTAAATGGAAGTTGTAGATCGTAATTTTAGCTATGCGTGCATATAAAGAATGTAAAAAACGGAGCTGGTATGCGAAAGTTATGGATTTTAGAAGTTTTTGCGCGAAAATCGAGAAAATTCGCATAGTCACACTTTGCCACGTCACCCTCGCCTCGCATGCGCCATGTGTCCTGCTGAGTCACCAGACTGCTGAGTCACCGAAGCTGCTGAGTCATGCGAAGCCATGTGTCGGATCCTGATTCGACCGAGGAGGAGGCCCAATCCGAAGCAGCCAGCTCTCCGTCCGAGCCTCGCAATGCCTGCACCGTGTTCCGAGCCTCGCATAGCCTAGCTCCGAACCTCGCAGGTGCACCAGTAGACTCCAGTCCACTTAGAAGCTGCCAGCGAGCCCTCGCAGGTGCGACCCATGTGCGAGCCATGCACAGCCTCCTGCGAGCCTTCGCCTGCGAACTCTCTCAGCTGTCGGATCAGATGCTTCTCAGCCCTTAGATCAGAAGCCTCGCCCCTATAAATAGAAGGGTGCGAGACCTCCCTGGTAATTTTGGAATTTTGCCATATTTAACCCCTAAACCCATATTTCCTTCATCTTAACATCCCGCAAAGCCCCTGTATCGATTGTAAAGCTCGGAATACCCCACGAAGTGCCCGAGAAACCCGGAAAATTTATCTTTTCGGTTTCGAAGCCCGACTTTTGCAGAGTCCGGTTTCTCAATAAAACTCTCGGTTTTATTAGAAACGATCGTTTTAGGAAACGAATTGTTGCCCGATTTTCACCAAAATACGTGAGTGTGTAGTTACTTTCAATTTACACATAGATATGAAGTATTTACCTTGAAATACGTGTTATGTGTAAATATGCTAATTGTTTATTCGAGGTGACTGTTGAATTGATGTTTTATACAAGTTTTAAACTGTATATGCTTTTTATCCACAAAATATGTTGGGTAGAACATGGGTAGATGAAATAGTTGATGTGTGTTAAAATGGTGAGAGGCCTCGATGTTGTTGTTGTTGTTGTAGTCATCCAGCGGAGTATAGATGACGACCACATACTTTCTAGATAGTCCAGTGGAACACTAGTAGGTTCGCAACTTGTAGGTGTTGATGAATTAAATGTTCATTGGCGTACTCCACCCCCCTCATGGTTGCCTTAAGGACATGTATGGCTGAGGAAACCCCTTAGCAGTAGTGTCCATCCCGATGATAATCCTTAGGCTAGGTCCCTTGTGATAGGTGTTTAGGGATGTAAAGTGAGGACAACGGGAATGGGTAATCAAGGTTATTGTTGATTGGTGAACTTAATAAGTATATTATTATTATTGTGGGTTGAAAACCCTATATGCTCACCAGGATCCCAAGCCTGACCCACTCAGTTTTTATGATTACAAGTAGTGGACCCCGAGCATAGTCGGAGGACGACGAGAGATTTTTGGATTATAGGCCAGTAGTTGTAAATAACTGTTGAAAGGCTTATAATGTCTTGTTTATGCTTTTGGTCTGTATCGGAACATGACATCCCGAGGTTTTGGATATATATGGAAAATATATACCTTCTTAATGAAGGGTTTTGATAAAATTTTATCATATGTTGTTTGGGGACCAATTCCGCAACATCTTTTAAAAAGATTTCTCTGATTTTATTTTAAAAAGCATAAATTAAATCGGTCTTTTCTGGCCGAGAAATTAGGGGATGTCACAGTTGGTATCAGAGCATTAGTTTAAGCGAACTAAGAATTTGTAGAATTTCTAGACTTGAACTTAGAATGCTAAGTGATGATTGTGAGATGAGTGTCTACCGTATTTTAGACACGAGCACTAGTTTATTTTAGGGAAGATGCCTAAAATGCCCTTATGTGCTAAATGCTATGTGTTTGCCATGTGTGCCATTATTTGTTGGGAAATACGTGCACCAAAACCTCTCATCAAGATTTAATGACGTCATGGTCCATTCATATGTGTCGACGTGGCTATCCGGGTCAGTGGTTCCGTTATATGTCTTGAGCGTCGGTAGTTTAGCTGTGTTTGGTATTTCGTAGTCTAACAATTCTTTGACAAACGGAGACGTCACACTACGGGAAAGGCATTCGTGCCCTGGGATGGTGGACGCTCCCGGTTACTGGTATTGTGTGTTTAAGCCATATGGTGGCGGCGTGTGATAGCCAGGGCTTGGTCCGTAAAAGGGGTACGGCTGGAATGGTAATTGGAGGGATTAACTGGAGGGGAAAGGGTGTATAGGGATCATAGGGCTAACCGTTGTTGTCTGCTGTAAGTTATTGTTGGCGGTGATGGTTGGTCCGGTCCATGTGCCGACCAGTGAATAGATAGGTCGCGTATGAGCTATCATGGTTTGCACCAATGGTGGCACTAAAAGCATTGAACTCTGTCCGCTCGTCACCTGGTACGGTGGTGTCGCTGTAAACGATGGTGGGATGTTGAAAACGTGGCCTGGTGGAAGCATCGCTGAGTGAACTGGTTGTGTTTGTTGCAATGGCGGCATGAAGAACGGTGGCATATGAAAGGACGTTGTCGGAAATGGCCCCGCTGGAGTTGTTCTTGCCTGGTGAACTGGCGGTTGTGGGGCACCTTCAGTGATTACCGTTGAGCTTCCTTCGCCTGTAGCGGTCCTGCTGACCGCTGTAGACGGCGGTGTTTCGTCCAACGCTGCAATGGGACGTATGGGACTAGCCTGTTGTCCCTCACTGCCATTGGACGCCATTCACTTGTCACTTTCGTGCTTTTAGTTTGTGTTCTTAATCTCACAAACGAATGGCGCCAAATGATGCGACCTTGGCTTGGCTCGATCGGTATTGTTCACTTGGATTCTCGACTGCCTCTGTAAGATCACAAAGAAAGGAGGCCATTAGCCGCTTTCTGGGAGGAGCTCCCGGAAGAACGCTCCGACGGTCAAGTTAAAGAGTGTTTAGGATCTTTGGGTGTGCACTCTTAGAGAGTCCAGAGAGCTTACCTCATAGGTCTGAGCGCGTATCCTTTTATACCTAGCTCCCTTGCCTAATCTGTACCAGACAAGATCGCTTTTTGGGGAGAGAGGATCAGGGGCGCTGATTAGAGAGTCATGCACCTCAACCGTTAGGGCGCCCTTATTGGCTCTGACGGTAATGGCCTGATCCTCCTGCTTGTCTCCTGACCGTCTCTTTTGTCTCGGAGCTGGGAGCGTCCCTTGGCGG
This sequence comes from Lactuca serriola, assembly GCF_051521515.1. NCBI lineage: Eukaryota > Viridiplantae > Streptophyta > Magnoliopsida > Asterales > Asteraceae > Lactuca > Lactuca serriola. Next base: position 108,238,242 of record NC_136414.1, read on the forward strand.
GCGCGAGCCTTTCGCCTGTGCATTCCGCTCCTGGGGGCACCAACGGACGCTACGCCTGCTGGGCTGGGCTCGGTTGGCGTGCCCGACTCGTGCTTTTGCCGTGCTGCCCTAGGCACGTCATCAAGGGTAGTATTGTCTTTTGCACACCATGCTCTAATTATGCAGGTGAAAAGGGTAAAAATAAATTAAAGCAACAAGCTATAATAACAGATCACCAAATTTATTAAAGGTCAACTAAGTATGAATTTTTTTCAATTTTCTATAAAGAGGAGTAAGAGGACAAATGTTTATTTGTTTAGGGAACTATATATGCAAAAAATAAAGTGAAATGACGATTCTGAAAAAAAAATTAGAGGTAGTTGGTTGCCAATTTCAATTTTAACTATTGCTTTAAATATTAAATATTTCAACATTTTTTTCTTTAACTTGATACCTGTATTGCTATAATTGTTTAATTTGTGAAAATCATGTTTTAATTAGACTTTCAAAAAAATTCACAAAATTATGAATGTTTCAGGTGAAATATTGCAGAAGATGTAATTGAAAGTTGATTTTTGATTTGTGGCAGGGTAGATTTTGAATAGGTAGAAGCAATAAGGTGCAATGTATGAGCCTATGCATGAGTTAGCATGTGTGGGAGATTTCAAAGGCAATGTCTATCAGGATGCATCTACAACCATGATTATAGAGATGGATGCAAAACCCGACTACAAGCAAAACATTTCAAATCTTACCTTCTTGGCGTTTTCATGTTCCTCTCTCTTCTTTTTCTTGCACGTCTTTATTGTTAGGTGAAAGTATTATCCATAATCTTGTGTTTACACTAGGAGGATGCTTCACAAACATAACACAACAGTTGAACCTTTGAATCTCATTGTTGGATGTATACTTTTAAAGGTAAGCATTAATATATATATATATATATATATATATATATATATATATATATATATATATATATATATATATATATATATATATATATACTGCCATTTTGTTTTTTGAGTTTAAAAATGTTCTTAGTGAACTAATTTACATTTTTACAATAATATTACTGGCTTGGAAAACATCAAATTTAACCTCCAAAAAATGGCTATTCATCATATATGTACCATTTGCTCATTTTCTCGTCTAACCCTATTAAATAAAATCGCATATAACAGGAATTACATCAAACTCATCATTAGGAGCAGTAGTATCAAGCAAGAATGTAACATACCAGAATTCGAGACCAGATATTTTTGTTTTAATTAAATTGCTTATAAAATTTTGTTTGAGGAAAGCATTATTGATATCATATGAATTCATCAACCATAGTTACATGTCTCAAAACAATATCATCAATAGTAATAATGTCAGAGTACAATCCCAGAAATCTCAAATGCGGAACCATGTGTGTGTGATGTTTTGATTCCCTACTGGCTCCTTCCCCTTCGACGAAGAGGTACCTGAAACCAAAACTAAAAACCGTAAGCACAAAGCTTAGTGAGTTCCCCCATCATACCACATACCATACAATCATACATACTAATGAGAAATTCTTGGGTGCCCGACCTACCCATGTCAAGCTATTATGGGGTACTCACCTACCCATCTAAAGCCATTCTAAGGTGCTGACCTACCCGTGTCAGGCCATTTTGGGATGCCTACCTACCCACCGGTCAATCTCAACTGGCAACGGGGACTGTTTCACCCCTACCACTATCTCATAATAACATATCATAATCAAGTTGTTAGACATATCTAGGGTGTCCGACCTACCCTTCGGTCCTAACAACCGAATCGGGGGACTATTCCCCTCCTACTACCACTATCGCATTTAACATATCATACTGGCACATAAGACACATCAGGTAGTAGCAAACCTAGACAATTATCACAAAGAAAATCATCTAAAGACAACTCCTGCTGGTGGGCCGACATTGTGGCCGTAGACCCACATTTACTGGAAGGTAACTCAACTCGATGTCGTGTAGTGTCTGCACTTTCCTCGGTGTGAAATCAACTCTGATCGACTCCTTAATCCCTACACGACAACTTTTCTAAGTTATCAATTCATACTCATAACCCTTACAAGGGTCACTCAAGTCAAAGTCAAAGTCAAGGTCAAAACCCTGGTCAAAGTCAACATCTGGTTGACTCGACTCGCCGAGTTGGTCCACCAACTCGCCGAGTCCCCATGTCCACAAAATGCCATAATCTCGTCCTTACTCGTCGATTCTAGCAATAGCTCGATGAGTTCGCCTTCAATAACGCATCGGACTATCTCCAACCGAGTCGCCGAGTTCGTCCTTGAACTCGTCGAGTTCATCTTCATCCATACGAAGGTGTTCAGTCTATGACTCGCCAAGTTGATCCTTGAACTCGTCAAGTCCGTCTTCACATGTGGTTGGGACATTGCCATGAACTCGTCGAGTCCTTCGATCTTCAAGACCATAACAAACCCCTAACAGGCTAGGTGTTCCTTCCACTCAACCGAAGACCATTTCCAGAAGGCATTTGGGGGAAAATGCGACCGAGCTCGCCGAGTCACCCAAGTGACTCATCGAGTCCTTCTTTGTCCAGAACTATTCACCCGATTAAAATGGATTGTAACAACGTAAATTTCCAAAACAACTTTTCATTTTTAAAACGTACTTTTAATCACAAGATAATATCAAACATAATGTTTCCAATGTTATCATCACAAAACATTCCATAATTTCAAGAAATTAAACTCCACGAGTGTGTACGGATCATGTTGGCGCCTTCCTGTGGTCCTCACTAGTACCTAAAACACATAACACTATAAGCATAAATGCTTAGTGAGTTCCCCAAAATACCAAATACGCCACTCGAGGCTACAGTACGACCCTCCGGTCGATGTGTCTCAGTGGGACCCTCTGGTCCCATAGCTCGTTGGACCCTCTGGCCCGGTCATAGCTCGTCGGACCCTTCGGTCCAGTCTGTGTCGTTGGACCCTTCAGTCCGGTCTATATCGTTGGGCCCTCCGACCCAGTCTATTCAACACATAGCATACATATAACACAATGCACATAATCTCATACGTACACATAGCATACAAGACCCTCCGATCTACACATAAATACCTACTCTGGGTAATGTATAGTGAGAAGACTGACCTTGAGTGTCTCGGATAATCTCGCACATGAAAAGACTGATCTAGCCCCCGCCTAATCACATAAACAGTACTCTAAAAAAAATAGTTGCTCTCAAAGGCTAGATTAAATCCATTCCTACAATCCCATAAAAGGGTAAAAGACCATTTTACCCCTCCCTGACCCAAAAGTCCAAATGTTGACCAAAACCCTAAAAGTCAACGAAAGTCAACAGGAGGCGGTACGCGGCGCGTACCATCTATGTACGCGGGGCGTATGCCGTCGATCCATAATTGGGGTCTCAACCCCTTACGCTGCGCGTACTGAGAGTTACGCCCAACGTAAGTCTCAGTTTCAACCTTTTCTTGGATTTTGGTTTTAAACAGTTAAGACACTCATTTATCTTTCAGATCTGACTTTCCCTTAGCCTCTTATTCCATAAAGTCGGAACCTTTAAGCCTTTGCATGTCTGTAAAGGTCCCTAATCACTGTAAAACCTTTCCTTCTTCCTCATAAGGTCTAGATCTCATGCATGGCTCAATATACACGTCCAAGATTGGATTTTTACGAACATACAACTAATATAACCCTGAAATATGGCAGATCTAGGCCAATGGAGACCATTTGCTCATAAAGTCTCCACCTTGGGACCAAAAACCCTAAAAATTGGTCCAAGAAGCACAAATCACAAATGAAAAGGAAATTTTTGAGCTTTTTACCTCAGAAAGAAGCTCCAACCTCTGTAGAACTTGGATCTACTCTTGTCCACCAACTTCTAGCTCCTAAAATGGCCTCCTTTTCTCTTTCACCACCTTAAAATGGCACTTTGAAGCTTAGAACACAAACACACAAGCTAGGAACGAAGCATAACTCTCTATTAGGGTTTCACTCTCTGAAATGGTGGCTGAGGATAAGGCCTTAGCATTCCTTTTATAGTGCACAATCCACAAATTAGGGTTTGCATCTGGGCCTGCTACGCCCAGCGTAACCCTGGGTACGCCCAACGTACCTAGGCGAGTCCGCGTCCAATCATAAGCGCATGAGTACGCACTGCTTACTCTTCAGTACGCCCAGCGTACTCATTTGCCAAAAAAATTCTTTTAAGGGTTAAACTTGACAACATTCAAAAGAAGAAGGGTCTAAGAGATGCACCTGAATTCGAGATGTTACAATTCTCCCCCACTAGAACCAGACTTCACCCTCGAAGTCTCAAGTCGCAAATAACTCTGGATGCTGCTCCCGCATTTCTGACTCCGACTCCCAAGTCAGCTCGGACCCTCTCCGATGTTCCACTGGACCTGATCGCGATCGGTCTCTCAACATAATTCAGGCTCGCATTGTAACAACCATAAAATTCCAACCAATTTAAACTTTTCAAAAACAACCCGATTTCATAAAATTATTACAAAAAGGTTTTCAATAAAATTATTTCAGAGTCTTCCCAGAATCACATCACAAAACATAATCATGAGGAGCGGTACGATCATGCCTTTGCCTTGCCACGGTCTCCTGAAGAACCTGAAAAACATTAAACCACAAATGTAAGCCCGAAAGCTTAGTGAGATATCCCCAAAATACCAACCACATATACCATACACGCATAACATGCCATATCGTAACAGAACATAGAACAACCATGCACTTCGGGTCTACTGTGTGACTGGTCCGCCGTACCAGCCTTCAGTGCACCTGGTCCATCCTCCGAGTCTAACCACATACATCGAGTCTACAGTGTGATTGGTCTGCCCGCACCGGGCCTTAAATCCACCTGGTCCACTCTCTGAGTCTACAATATGACTGGTCCGCCCGCACTGGGCCTTCAATCGGCCTGGTCCACTCTCCGAGCCTCGGCACGTCTGGTCCGCCCTCATTGGGGCCTACAGCCTATCCGGACCACTCGCTGGGCCTTCGGAATAACCGGTCCGCCCTGGGTATGTTGGCCTACAACACAAAGCAGGTCCCGCCTCAACCCAACCCCACTCCAAACAACCATGTGCACATAAACATTCAAACATATAACAATTCGCATCCAATCAAACCGATCTAGCAGACCACAAAGCATAACATCGTCCTAACCAGGATACCGACCTAACCGGTCACTAGCATAGCATCATCCTATACACCAGGATTCCGACCTTAACCAGGTCTCTAACATATACCATCCTAACTACCAGGATGCAACATAGCAAAGCAATAACATAACAACGATATCCGGACCAAAATCCGATAAACGGCAGGCCTTGGTACCGTAGACCCTGTTGATATAGTGAGGATAACTCACCTCACAACTGTCGACTGAACAGATAAGCCCAAGCTGCTCTGACCACTGACACGATCTCTGCCACTAGCCAACACCAACACTGAACTCAAAACAATATCCAACAATTACCAAAATGCCCCTGGAAGTCAACTGGTCAACCCTTGGTCAAATTCAAAGTCAAAGTCAAACCCTGACTGACTCTACTCGCCGAGTCAACCTGATGACTCACTGAGTCCCCATGCTCAGAACTTTCCCCAATTCACGACTCAACTCGCCGAGTCACCCCGAGACTCGCCGAGTCCAACATTTCTGAGTCCTTTCACACTCGACTCACCGAGTCATCCCTTGAATCACTGATTCACAACTCAACCAGAAGAAAGGTTAGGACCTCACGACCAGACTCGCCGATTCCAAGAGCAGACTCGCCGACTCCAAGGCTATCTGCAACCAACTCGCCGAGTTGTTCTTCCAACTCGTCGAGTTTCAGTCTATCTTCAAGCAACTCGCCGAGTACACCCTTGTGACTCGCCGAGTACCCCTAGATCTGAAACCATACAGAGGCTTTCCAAGCCATGCAGAAGCTCTAAATCATAGATCTACCCTTTTACAAGCTATCCATCACGTAAAGTGGCAAACTTTACGTGGATCCAAGGAGATCTAGGCATTTTACACTCTAGGGCTAGGGTTTGGGACAAAAGAACTTCACCAACAACTCTTGAGCATGGACTTTATGGCTTTCTGGATCATTAACAACCTAGATCTGAGGTAGCAACCTCAGATCTTACACCAAACTTGAGATAGACCTCATTTATGCCCCAAACCCCCCCCCCCCCCCCCCCACAAATGATAGATCTAGATGCACAAAAGCTCAAACAGAAGATTATTACCTCAAATGAAGGCTCCCACTGATGAATGAACCAATTCTCAGCAAAGCCCCTTGCTCCACTCTTCTTGCTCTTCAATTTCCTTCCAAGATTACCTCCTCCAAGGCTGTAATCTCTCACCAAGGAAGGCTCACACGAATTTAGGGTTTCTGGAACTCAAAGGGAAGGTAAAGAGGCTGGGGAAGAAGTGTTATGTTCTTTATATAAGGCTCAACCTCCGAAATTAGGGTTTTCTCCACTCTGCACCAACTCGCCGAGTCCATCCATGCTACTCGCCGAGTTGGTCACCTAACACGCGACTAGAGTCGCGACCCTACTCGCCGAGTCCACTCGTGGACTCACCGAGTTGCCCTCTCACACTTACACTTTTAGACCTTCAACTCTACTCTTGATATTCAAGGATGTTACAATTCTCCCCCACTTAAGTTAGGATTCGTCCTCGAAGCCTGCGACAACGCAACTCTAGAACTACTCTCGCAATGCACCACCTGGCATTGACCAGATCAGGTTCCTCAAAGCACAACCACCAAAACCCAAACCCAATTTTCCTTCCCGCGGTGTTCTGACCACCACTTCAAGCCGGCCATCGGCCTCATCCTCTGATAACCACACTTATCAACTGAGTACCACCCCATGATGCATCACTCGCTCCAAATCATAACAATCACTCAACTCATACGAGCTAGAAATAACCATGAACCACCGGAATTCCCGGTCTGAGCCCAACTTTATCCATTCCATGCTGACAGGATGACACATCCTTCAGCCTCAGAGCAACTCCCATGAGTTTCTCCACCGCAATCTCATACCCATGCCGAACTGGCTCTAGCATCTTCGGGTTGGGAAAACCCGATACGCTGACGACACCTCCAAACATCCCCCAGGATGAATTTCCACCACATACATAAATCCTTGATCAAAATCAAACTGGAAATCCAGGATTCCATCCCTGCATACCTTCCGAGCATTTTGTCTCTACCCTCGGAAATTCCTTCCGTGACCTCAGCAAACATCCAACACAGATGTGATCCCATACCACAGTCGCAGACACACTGCTCATCAACCATGATTGGGACACCCCAATCATAACTCTGCACTACTGCTTTCACTTCCATGAACTTGCGCTCCATCTCGGAGCTACATTCCTTTCCCTTTCCTTACCAAGGAAATCCACTTAGCCGTCTTGTCACTACAACAAGTGCCACGGTGCTCACCCAATACTACACCATTCTCTTATAGCATAACCGCTATCCCATGCACCATACATGCTCTGGATCCGATCGCAAGGAATCTCAAGTCCATTCTCTACCTTCCACTCACCAAGATCAATACCCGGGGCCAGACCTTCTGACGCTAACACGTCGCGACATACTCTATTCATTTCCTCTTACCGATCTATCAACACATGCAGAGTCTTCAACATAACTGGACTGCCTTTCCAGGCCATCAGCCCATCTGGACCACTCTCGGAACCTTCAGCAGGTCTGGACCGCCCTCCAGGGCCTTCAGCCTGTCTGGACCGTTCTCCGAGCCTTCGACCTGACTGGTACGCGCACCGGCCTTCAATCTATCCGGACCGCTCAACCAGCATCCAACATCCCGAATTATCCCTCCAGGAAAACTCTCCCATGCATATTGTTCTAGCCCTCTAGGGGTTCCAAACTCTATATCCACCCTTATACTCAATTCCTGGCCCGATCACAGACCTTCCACAATCAATCACCCTTGGTCTGTATCCCGCCCCGCATGCCTGCCACTTACTCATACCAGCCTACACTCTTGGCTGACAGAACCACTGTTGAACCTCAAGCAGCTAAACAACCTCTCATGCCCATCGATCTTCCGGAGAATTTTCCAATTCTCCCCCACTTAAAGCACTGACTATCAACCACCGGTCGCCATCACCGACCTCCCTTATCAACCCTACACAACACAATCCCTTACATACGATCTGGTTCCCACTAGAACGAGCAACCTTCACAAAATCACATATTATCACGGATCATCACGGCTCGAAAGAAACCCGACCTTCAGCCAACCACTCCTCAGACTGCAGATGTTGCCCAACATTCAGACCAAACGCCAGATTCCCACTAATAACCCTCATGAAAGATAACCAACGAAATTCCCAACACCAAACCCTTAACCATACCATAACCCTCAAGGAACAATGAATACAATACCAGAAACCACACAACGAGACTAGCAATTATACAATACTCCAAAATAATCACAAGATAACAAGACATCAAGAAAGAAACATACCTGCAGCTGCATCCAGCTTTGCCCTGACCTCCTCTGCTGTAAGCTGAAAAGCACGACCCTGAGCCCTTGGGGGCTCCGCTCCACCTTGACCTCCATTCGTAATCCTCAAAATGGCTGGTGCTGGAGCCTGCACCGGTCCTGCAGCAAGCTGTGGACAGTTGACCCTCAAGTGTTGAACCTGATGACAATGATAACAAATCCTCAAATCCCGACCCGGGGCTGCCTGCCGACAATCCCTCGCATAGTGCCCCTCCTTTCCGCACTTGCGGCATGCACAACCGTACCTACAAACCCCGATGTGACCCTTCCCACACTTCCCACAAGTGTGGCTGCTCTGATCTCCCAATCTAGAATCAACGATCTAGGACCATTTCGGTGCCGGCTGCGACTGCACCGGAGCCTGCCTCTGCTCTTGCAACTGCAACTCAATCTCCAACTCATGCCGCCTGGCAGCCTCCTGCAACTCTAACAAGGTCTCGCATCTCTACGTAGACACAAACTGCCTGATATCCCTCTTGATCATACTCAGATATCGGGACATCTGAGCCTGCTCTAAAGCAAACTCCGGGCAAAACATTTCCCTCTCAGTGAACATCCTGGTGATCTCCGTTACCGACTCCGAATCCTGATTCAGCTCCAGGAACTCCTGAGCTAATCTCTCTCTCAACCCGCAGAACATAACGAGTGTTGAACATCTCCTGGAACTGATCCCATGAAACCACAGCCCTCTGCGCATCCGAATATGACCCCGTGGTCAATCTCCACCAATCCTTTGCCCCGAGCCTCAACAGGTTCAGAGCACACCTCACCCTTTGATCAGCAGGGCACGAACACGTGAAGAAACACCCCTCCACGTCCGATAACCATCTCATAGCAACAATCGGGTCCTGAACTCCATCAAAGGTGGGAGGCTTCGTATTATCGAAGTCCCGATACTGAAAACCCCGACCAGCTCCTCCCCCTGCCGCTGCTACAGCCGCTGTAGCCGCCGCGACAGCCGTCTCTATGAGAGCTGCATAGCACTCATCAAAATACTCAACCATGGTGGTCTTGATCGACCCAAACAGTTCCGGTAACTCAGCCCGAAACAACGCAGCAACCTCATCATGCAGGATCTCACGAATCCTAGCATCAACTCGCATGTGCTCATCTGACCAATAACCTCGGGTGGTACTGACCCGCCCTGACCTCCCTCTCCTGCTCCCGATCCTGACCCGGATCCACTCCTAGCATGCCTCGTAACCACCATAATGAAAAACACCACAAGATCTCAGATACTTCCCACAAACCCGGGAACCAACTCCCAACCCAACCCTAGAGGTCATGGTTTCTTTGATACGCGTATGGGTCCTGTGCTTTCAGTAGTACGGGCCCATACAACCTTCCGCACCTACCCATATTTGTATCAATTATACCACAACACCCTAGTGAAGAACATACATAACAAGCACTATACCCTCACTCCTAGAGGAACACTGGAAATCTCCCATAAAGGAAACCCTAGGCTAACAAGCATCATAAATCACGCAACATTATCATGAAATCCTGAAGATCCCTAGCATAGTACTAGCATGTTGTTCTATCAAAGCTCAAAACAAATATCATGTATGGTATTTTGGAGTCACTTACTGGCTCCGGCTGATCGTACCTCCCCGTCCTCCTTTACTCATTTTGAAAACCATTTTAAATTCTCTTTTGAAAACCCTCCTCGATTTGAGACTGGATTCACACGAATGTTCCTCCAATTCACTCAAACCAAGGCTCTGATACCAGCTTGTAAAGACCATAAAATTCCAACCAATTTAAACTTTTCAAAAACAACCCGATTTCATAAAATTATTACAAAAAGGTTTTCAATAAAATTATTTCAGAGTCTTCCCAGAATCACATCACAAAACAGAATCATGAGGAGCGGTACGATCATGCCTTTGCCTTGCCACGGTCTCTTGAAGAACCTGAAAAACATTAAACCACAACTGTAAGCCCGAAAGCTTAGTGAGATATCCCCAAAATACCAACCACATATACCATACACGCATAAAATGCCATATCGTAACAGAACACAGAACAGCCATGCACTTCGGGTCTACTGTGTGACTGGTCCGCCGTACCAGCCTTCAGTCCACCTGGTCCACCCTCCGAGTCTAACCACATACATCGAGTCTACAGTGTGATTGGTCCGCCCGCACCGGGCCTTCAATCCACCTGGTCCACTCTCTGAGTCTACAGTATGACTGGTCCGCCCGCACTGGGCCTTCAGTCGGCCTGGTCCACTCTCCGAGCCTCGGCACGTCTGGTCCGCCCTCTTTGCGGCCTACAGCCTATCTGGACCGCTCGCTAGGCCTTCGGGATAACCAATCCGCCCTGGGTATGTTGGCCTATAGCACAAAGCAGGTCCCGCCTCAACCCAACCCCACTCCAAACAACCATGTGCACATAAACATTCAAACATATAACAATTCGCATCCAATCAAACTGATCTAGCAGATCACAAAGCATAACATCGTCCTAACCAGGATACCGACCAAACCGGTCACTAGCATAGCATCATCCTATATACCAGGATTCCGACCTTAACCATGTCTCTAACATATACCATCCTAACTACCAGGATGCAACATAGCAAAGCAATAACATAATAACGATACCCGGATCACAATCCGATAAAGGGCCGGCCTTGGTGCCGTAGACCCTGTTGATATAGTGAGGATAACTCACCTCACAACTTCCGACTGAACAAATAAGCCCAATCTGCTCCAAACACTGACACGATCTCCGCCACTAACCTCAGATCTTACACCAAACTTGAGATGGACCTCATTTATGCCCCAAAACCCCCCACAAATGATAGATCTAGATGCACAAAAGCTCAAACAGAAGATTATAACCTCAAATGAAGGCTCCCACTGATGAATGAACCAATTCTCTTCAAAGCCCCTTGCTCCACTCTTCTTGCTCTTCAATTTCCTTCCAAGATTACCTCCTCAAAGGGAAGGTAAAGAGGCTGGGGAAGAAGTGTTATGTTCTTTATATAAGGCTCAACCTCCAAAATTAGGGTTTTCTCCACTCAGCACCAACTCGCCGAGTCCATCCATGCTACTCGCCGAGTTGGTCACTTAACACGCGACTAGAGTCACGACCCTACTCGCCGAGTCCACTCGTGGACTCGCCGAGTTGCCCTCTCACACCTACACTTTTAGCCCTTCAACTCTACTCTTTATATTCCGAGATGTTACACGCATCCACCTGAATATCCTCCAGCGGCACCACTGCCGACTCGTCGGCTACACACTTCCTCAGCTGAGACACGTGGAACGTATCATGTATCTGACTCAACTCTGTAGGTAGCTCCAAACGGTATGCTACCCTGCCCACCCTAGAGGTTACCCTAAACGGACCGATGTACTGGGGCCCCAGCTTGCCCCTTCTTCTTGAATCGAATTACTCCTTTCCAAGGAGACACCTTCAGGAGTACAAAATCACCGACCTGAAACTCGAGCTCGGATCGTCGCATATCCGTGTAACTCTTCTGGCAACTCTGAGTTGTCAACAACCTCACCCTGACCTGCTATATCTGCTCTGCCGTCTGAATCACTATCTCAGTGCTGCTCATCACTCACTACCCTACCGCTCCCCAGCAGATCGGAGTCCGACACCTCCTTCCATACAACAACTCGAAGGGAGGCATACAAATGCTCGAATCGTGGCTGTTGCTATAGGAAAAATCCGCCAACAACAAATACGTGACCCAACTTCCTTCGAAGTCCAACACACATGCCCGAAGCATGTCCTCGAGCGTCTGAATCATCCACTCACTCTGTTCGTCCGTCTATGGGTTGTAAGCGGTACTGAAATGCAGCCTCGTGCCCAACTCCTCGTGGAACATTTTGCAGAACCTGGAAGTGAAACGTACATCCCGATCTGGCACAATCGAGACCGGCACTCCATGCCACGATACCACCTCCCTCAATTTCAACTTTGCCAGCCTCTCTACAGAAGAGCTCTCATTGACAGCAAGAAAGTGAGCGCTCTTCGTCACCCGGTCGACGATCACCCAAATTGCATCGACACCCCTCGCGGTCCTCCGCAAATTGGTGATGAAATCCATAGAAATCTGTTCCCACTTCCATTGGGGAACCTCAAGTGGCTGCAACTTGCCATGCGGACGCTGGTGCTCGGCCTTAACCCTGCAACAGGTCAAGCACCTCTCAACGAACCACGCAACATCCCTCTTCATACATGGCCACCAATACTCTCTTTTCAGGTCCAAATACATCTTAGTGGCCTCGGGATGGATCGAGAATCTTGATATATGCACCTCCTCCATCAAAGTGGCACGTGCCCCACCTACATACGACACCCAAATCTGACACTGAAAGGTCATAAGCCCACGGTTATTGGTAACGAACTTAGATATCTGCTCGATCACCCGCTCTCTCTTACGGTTCTCCGGTCTCACAGCCTCTACCTGGGCCTCCCGAATGGCATCCCACACCGGCTACAACGTTAGCCTTTCCCGGGTGGTACATGATCACACAATCATAATCCTTTACCACATCCAACCATCTCCTCTGGCGTATATTTAGGTTGGACTGATCCATCAAATACTTCAAACTCTTGTGGTCCGTGTATATGGTACACCGAACCCCATACAGATAGTGACGCCAGATCTTGAGGGCAAACACCATTGCCCCCAACTCCAAATCGTGGGTAGGATACCTCGTCTCATGAGGCTTCAGCTGCCTCGATGCATACGCTATCACGTGCCCTCTCTACATAAGCACCACATCCAACCCTGATTTCGATGCGTCGCAGTACACCACAAAATCCTCCATTCTGTGACAACCCGAAATTTCTTTTCTGTACAACATGTCAAGTCAATAGAAGTCAGAACAACTACTGTTAATTTTCAGACTTTTTGGAATAAGTTTGAGTATTTCAGGATTAACACTTTAGGAGATATCAGGAGAGAGGATGCCCTAGGGTTTATTGTGCAACAATAAACCTTCAAAACATCAAACGTTTAGAGTTTACGACCTAAACAAGGATTTTACGGTCGTAAACCCGAATGGGAAGTGGTATAAAATTGACACTTAGTTATTTTTATCACTTTTCCAACTTTCAAGATCAAATCTCAAACTCTCTCAAGTATCATCCAAAGATTTCTTCCAAATCTTCATCTAGTAAGTGTTTCTAACCCTTTCAAGTTAGTATATCACTTAATCTAGTGATTTAACACACTTCTATCCGTTAGATCATTCCAAAAGAGTGAATCTTCAAGTTTCACCAAGAACACACACTAGTGTTCTTGGCCTTTTGGTACCTTTCAAGCTTCTAACTAGTAAGTACTCCTACCCTAGTGTATTGTAAATCTTGTTATACTTCCATACATCAAAGAAACACAAGGAAACACCAAGATCAAAGGTGTTTACGGTCCAAGAACTCCTTGAACCGTAAACCCTTCTTTAGGTGCTAAAATGTCACTAGCCGTTTACTAAGCCTTGGTAACTTGCATAGATCCACTCCTTAATGTGTATAGGACTTGAAAACATGAAAATACCATAATCCATATGGGTTTACGGTATTAAACCCAAAAGGAAATGGTCTTCGGGCCATAAACTCCTCAAAGGAGAGAAATGGTGCCCTAACCTCTTCTAAAGGCCTAACCATCAAGTACAAATGCTTCAAAGGACTTGTAGAACCTCAAAACAACTTATGGTCAAAGAGTGATGAGTTTACGACCGTAAACTCTTGAGTTTACGACCATAAACTCATTGGGTGATGGTCACAAAACCGTAAACTCATTGGGTGATAGTCACAAAACCGTAAACTCCAAAGGAGTTTACCCTTGAACCCCAAACACAATAGCAAGGTCCTATAACACTTAGATGCAATCCTTATGACTTGTAGCACTCATATAAGGTGTTTTTCATGCCTTAGGATGTCATAACTTTGTCAATTAGTGGTTTAAAGTCTAATTGGATACATATATGTGTGATTATATGTTAACTAGGATCATTGGTTGTGAACAAGTCTTCACTTGACACCTAGCAATCCTACATCTTTCAGTTCATCCAAACCACCATCTACAGGTGAGTTCATACCCCTTAATCAATATTTTAAATGATTTTAAATGCTTTAATGGGGGGAATACAAGTAGAAAACAGTATGTTATAGAATCAATCACATGTGATTTATAACTGTGTTTTCAATCAACTAATCTCACATACTTCAAAATGTGATACATGAAATGGTTTTCTGTCTTAAAATATTTTGTTATCAAATGGAGTACTTTTGAAATGCTTGTTAAATGACATCAAGTCATTATTATTTATTGTTCAAAACTCTTAAATGTTTTACAAAACCTCTTTCATGTCCTTAATCAAATCTATATCTATACACTTATGTTCATATATATATATATATATATATATATATATATATATATATTGATATGACAGCTTTCATTCTTCATTCAGTTCCCACACTCTTGAGTAGCAAGGGTGTATAAACCTGCTTGGACAACAAATACATTCCAGTAAACTATTATAGGGATAGTTTAGGGGATACTAAACATTATTCCTATTACAAGGAATCACACTAGAGTCAGTTCATTCATGAGTCTATACTAAATGCTATGTGAAGAGATACACTTACATGGATACTTGTACCTAGATACTATATGAAGAGATAGTATTACATACTATACGTGTACATTAGTTCTGTCTATCCTAGTACTATACGGGACTAACCATTCTAGAACCCACCTGTTAGCAACAAAGGTAATGAACATATACGGATGCCTATGGTTAATACTTATACTAGGGGTACCTTTACGGGACTAACCATTCATACGACCTGATGTTAGCTACCGAGGAAAATGAACATCTACGGATGTTCAAGGTTAATACTTTTCGGCAGTCGCGATGTCGTGTTTATCCTAATACAAAAGGATAATACTTATATGGCTATATTTTTCCCTATTACTTTTATTTTGTGATACGTTCACATAAACGATGAGGTAGACTGTAGATTGTTAATAGTAGTCATATAGGGGAAAAACAATCTTTTGTTACACCAAAACATTCAAGTCTTGGTAGAAGACTACTTTCAAAACATTCGGGTCTTGGTAGAAGACTACTTTTATACTGCTAGGAAATATGGTATTTTCTAGGGTTTTCACTCTTATATCAAATGTTTCATTCAAAGGTTTACATGGCATTAATAACAGCTTTCCAAAACAGAGTAATGACACTTAAATACTTATGAATTCACCAGCTTTATGCTGATCTACTCGCTTTCAAAATAACTTGTATTCTTAGGTCACCAGTAGACAGGTATGATGACCAGGTTTTGAGAAGACGGACCACAGCCAAGACTCGTCTTTTATTTTGATTACATATTTTGGTGTCTTATTACAATGAAAGAACACACATGTATTAAAACTTTACTTTTAATGCAATGGATGATGTTGTTGCTTGTTTACTACTTTACACTGTTATGATACTTCACATGACGTCATCCACCCCTGAACGTTTCCACCATTCTTGGTTTTGGGGTGTGATACATTCCCTCTGGAATGGATTACACCGGGGCTTCGCATAACCTCTGGCGAAGAGTCTCAAACAAGGTCCGCTACTCCGAACCCCACGAAAAAGCAATACCCTTCCGGTTCAACCTGGTGAGAGGCACGACAATTTTGGAGAAATCCTTGATAAACCTCCGATAGTAGCCAGCCAATCCCAGAAAGTTCTTGATCTCGGTGGGTGGTCTCGGCACCTCCCACCTCATAACCACCTCAATACCCTAAGAATATCTCTCAGATGCTCCTCATGCTGCTCTCTAGATCTCGAATATACCAGAATATCGTCGATGAACACGATCACTGACCGATCCAGCATCGGCCTGCACACCCTGTCCATGAGATCCATGAACGCTGTCGGTGCATTGGTGAACCCAAAAGGCATCACCACGAACTCGTAATGCCCATTGTAGGGTTTCAAAGCACTCCAAGGATGATGGCAATGGGCCCCTTGATGAACTGTAGGTTAAAAGCCCAAGACTTGTCTTTTCCCTATAAATAGTCATGTATTATTCATAATTAGTTTTAAGAGTGAGGCAAAATGTAGCCGCCACGTTGTGAGGTTTCTTATGTAGTGTTAGATTCTATATTATATGCTTAAAGTGTAATTTATTCCTCATGTTTGAATAAATCGAGTGATCATTCGACATAATCTTCATATTGTGTTTGTTCTTATTTTCCGCATCTTGTTCATCAAATCTCAATTAGGGTTTTAATCCCAACAAGTGGTATCAGAGCGGGTCTTTGAAGATCTATTGATTTTTGAAGTATCGGTTCCTGGTTTGATGATTTTCTACACAAGTTATTGAAGATTATTGGTGTTTTGGCGTCTTGGAATCAAAATTCTGTTCAAACTACCATTCATGATATTCCTCTACTGTTCACGTGGTATTTTCTGTCTTCTCTATTCTTTGGATCTGGTTAATTTGTTTTGAGATCAATAAATCCCGTTTGTTGCCCTATAATCGAGTTTTATTTCGTTTTATCACACCGATCCAATTTTGTTTATGTATACTTGGGTCTGTTACTGTTTTCGTGTACTATTCATCAACGATGGTTTGTCCCATTTATCGTGTTCTCTAAATTCGCTTATTGCAATCGACTAAACATGATTCTGTGATTTTCGTTCGTGTAATTTTTTTCCTTCTGTTCCTGAATCGATTCTCATATTCAAGCCCTTTATCAAGATCGATTTTGATTTATCTGGTCTTTGTGTTCGATTTATGTCGGTATATTAATTCATCAAATATCAATTTGGCTTCCTGATTATATCGCTTTGTGAAGATTAAAGATGATATGAAGTATCGCTGATTAAGGGTTGTTGTGTGTAACAACATCTGTTATAGTCAAGAATTATTGAAGGGTTTCGCTATCTGGGTGAAAACTCAGTCAGAATGGTTGTCAATTGAACTGGATTGTATTTTGATTTGGAGGGTCAAGCCATAGAAAGTCAAAATTGGATTGCAATCTTAATCAGATTTGTGACCGGATGTTTAATACGACCGAATGAAATTGAAATTGTGAAAACTTTGTTTGGAACGGTGAATATGATCGGAACCATGTTGATTGGAATCAAAACAATGAAAAGCGAGATGAAAGCATCAATTTTTTTGGAATCGGAACTAAATGAACGATGATGAAATTGGATGCTCTGAATTGAAAGAACCTGATATCGGATTCGTAATGTACACCATTGGGAACGAAAGAAAGAAATCTTACCTGAGAATGAATAAGTCAAGCGAAAAGTCAAAATTAACTAAGTTTCGGGGTGTACTGCGCACGAAAGTCCTATCTGGGCTCGCTTTTATTTTTCCATAATGGTTCGTTGACAGTGAGAGCGCGAACCTATGTTTGGATTCGTTTTTCTGGAGATTCATTTTGGGTGTATAATCGATTGACTCGGAATGAATGATGGCATTAAACTCCGATTCGGAGCGAGCGGTCACGGATTTGCAGCGAACGTTCATAAGAGTGAACTGCATTGCAATCAACTACGAATGCCTTGGATTCGCATCTTGATGCTTGTAACGAATGATCCATCGGAGTTAATTAATAAGATTTATTGATTGGCTTTCGCTTACGAACTTGTTATTGGAGTCGCTCCTATGAATCTTTTAATCGTCAATAAATTGGGGAAGATGACTCTAGTTACGTTTATAGTCCCTGAAGCTTCAATGACTTGACACCTTTGATCCATGTTTGGCATTTTTTGATCAATTCCAGAAACTGTTACAATTAAAAGGCAATTTGATGCAGAGTTATATTTTCAGTCCTAGAATTTCAGAAAAGTGATAGTTTCAGCCCATTTTTCGAAAAGTTTGCAAATTTAAGGGCTGGTGAACAGTTTTGGATTTTTTTTAACGCACATATTTTTTCGTGAACAGAAAAATAAAGATTCCATTAAGTCTTGGCAGTTTTGAAAGTCGTTTTTTGTGATAACGTCAAATTTTCACGACTTTTTCGGATTTTATACTTCATTTTGTATATCATTCTGTCACGGGGGAGCAAAGTAGTTTTGTATCCATTCAAGATCATTCACATGACCATAAGAAGGCTTTATAATCACGTTTTCGATTATAAATCCGGGGAGAATTTGGTATGGCCATTCTAAATTGGATTTGCGACTTTTTAAAGTTGAAGTTTTTTTTGATAAAGCTTGTGGTAGAATTATGAAGGTATCATTTATAGTGGAAGTTCTTCATCGAGCTCTGCTAAAGCTTTTACAGAGAAGTATCCTTTATAGCGGAAGTTCTTTATCGAGCTCTGCTAAGGACTTGTGTTAGGTCCAGCTTAGTGTTGCGTCCTTTGGGCTCGTTAGCTAGTCCAAGTTTTGTCTCCAGTATGGGCCTGTCCATCCGTGAGTTTTATGTAGGGTTTATTATAAATAGATGCTTGCATGCATCCTAGAACGTAACGATTAGATAAGAATTGATAGAGATTTTCAAGCGTATTCATCGTTCTTATTTTTGTAACCCTAGAATCCTCTACAGCGGAAGTTCTTAATCGAGCTCTGCTGAGGATTGAGTTAATCTAATCATTCGACTCATTCAGATCCATACTTGTGTTTTATCTCACTGTTTTTTACGTTCTTTATTTACCTGTTACAAAGATCTAATCGATCAAAGAGTTCTTATAACTCATCAATTGGTATCAGAGCAGGAGGCTATGTTATTCATACACATCTCTTCTGTGAAAGAAGCGATTAGGGTTATTCCGCATTTACTGATATTTATTGATCCGTCATTCCATAATTGACGTAACTCAACATTTATTTGTTTTGCCCTAATATTACATATTACAAGTCTGATCTTTCAAACAGGTTAATTGATCAAGCATGGACGAATCTCAATCTAATCCTATCAACATCTCAAACAACATTGGATCAATGACAAAGATTCCTATTCTTTACACCCAGGATTACGAGGTTTGGGCACATCATTTTGAAGATTATGTCATCGGATCTGAAGATAATGGGTATCTTATTTGGGAAGCCATTGTTTTTGGACCATTTGCTCACTCAGGAACATCCAAGATCATTAAAACTCAGAAAGAATATAATGATCTGTTATAAGATGTAAAAGACATTGCTCAAGACGAAAAGGAGAAGTTTCAGTGCAATATCAAAGCATTGAGACTGATCCGATTCGCTCTTCAATCTGATACATTTAGGTTGGTGAGTTCCTGCAGTACCGCTAAAGAAATCTGGGATAGGTTGCGAGAGCTATATTCCACAGATGAAGATCTGGAGCATTCCATTCAGACGTTGCTTTTGTCTGAGTTTGGTGACTTTAAGCAGAATTCTGATGAATTTGTCACTCAGACGTTTGATCGCTTCAATCATCTTCTTAGCAAGATGATCAAACATGATATAGAGAAGAAGTTGATTGAATAGAAGGTCACCTTTTTGAATGGCCTAAGATCTGAATGGAGAGCTGTCGTGTCTACAGTTAAAGCTCATGAGCAGTTCAAGTCATATTCATTGGCAAAACTGGTGGGAATTCTGAAATCCCAAGAAAAGATTGTCATGCAAGAAAAGAATGTGGTCTCAAGTTTGGGGTCCTTGGCCCTCCTATCAAAAGGCAAGAATGCAGTGGAAGACGAAGATCTGAACCTAGAGGACTATGATCTTACGTCAAAAGATTATGCTATGATGGTATCCAATCCCAAGAGGTTCATCAAGAAGAGGTTTCCTACCAATAAAAACAGAAATTGGCAGGGGAGCTATAGTTCTGAAAAGGTAAGGGAGGAGCCGAAGACAGAGGAACCAAAGAAAGAGGCGAAAGTCGAAGGAGATTATGGTGTTAGCTGCTATTATTGTGGAGGAAAGAACCATTATGCTAAAGATTGTGTTCTGAAGAAAATGGCAGAGAAAGATGAAGAGGCTGTTTTAATAAAAAAGCTTGAAGAGATCAAGAGGAAGAAAGCTGCTACTAACCCTTCCATGAATGCTCTTATTGTACAGGGTTCGGCAGAGGATGACGAGTTCGGTGGCGTACAGGTATGGTCAACCGACTCAGAGGATGATGAAGTGAGAAAGCCTTCACATGGAAAGGCATATGTTGCAAGAGGTGACGAAAGTAGTCGGAAGTGTTTGATGGTGACTGATGTATCTCACATGAGGGGATACAATACTGATGGTGGAAAAGAGGACACCAAGGAGCGAGAGGACTTTTGCTTCACAACAAAACCTCTCAGTGTGCAGATCAATGAGCTTGATGAATTGATCAAGAAGGTACAATCTCTTTTTATGTCATTCAAAGTCCCACAGAAATCATATGAAAAAGAATTAAATAGCTTAAATTCAAGAATCTCAAATCTGGATAGTTGTTTAACTCAAACACGGGTCACCAATTCTAACCTAACTGACCAAATAAGCAGGGTGTCATCCAACAGTGAGGAGCGAAGGATGTGGACAAAGCAAAAAGAGTCGGAGCTGAAAAAGTCTAAGGATGAAAACATTTATTTACAAAGAGACAATTTAAAACTTTTAAAATAGAGAAATGTTTTTTGTTTGATTGCTAAACGAATTTATGCTAACATCACTCAACTACATCTGAATTGTGAAATAGGGCAGAAAATTCATCGCATGATTTTACCCTTCCTTGAGTTTAAGGAGGATGAAATCGATGCTGAAGCATATAACTGCGAAAGTGTTGTATCGTCTGATGATGTGAATCCCACTTACATGTATGGTCTGGACAAAATAGAATCTTTCATAAAGTCCAAGGACCATAAGGACATGCTGAAAAACCTTTTGGATGAAAACGATAAGCTGAAACTAAGGACCGAAACCATACAAAAATTTGACTCATTGAATGCCAATTTAAGTTCAGAAAATAAAATTGATGTTGAAAACGCATCTGAACTTAATGAGGACGATGATATGAGTGTAATTTCTGTAGAGGATGAAGTCGACTATTCTGAGTTTGTCAAGAGCGAACCAGAAAACCACAAAAATCTAATTTCTAAAAATTTTGTGGAGTTTGCTCGTTTGTCCCAAAATAAGTCCCCGATTCTTGAAGAAAAAGCAGTTGTGTACCAAAAGGTGAGAGCAACGCCAAATCAGGTATATAAGGTCACAGGAGTAACCGAGCATCAAACAGCCGAACTCACTGCCATAGTGAACGAAGATAACGCAGATGGCTGTGATGAGTTTTTCTGGTCTGCTCCTATAGATAATGCTGACAAAACTGTTGGTCTGTCAGAGCGGACGTCCTGGAAAACCAAAGGCAGATATGTACCAGAGCCACTGAACAAGCCTGACAACTACAAAAGAAGTTCCTGTAGAAGAAGTCACTTCCACAAGCGAAACATCATCTGTGAAAAGTGAACCGGCTGACAAGAAGCAGAAGCAAAAGGCTAACATCCACAAACAGCCAAAACAAGTGAAGGATCAAAAGCAGCAAAGGAATCAAAGATACAAAAAAGAATCTCTCTGAGCGAAAGCAGTTTTGGCGCTCTCAAAAAAATCATTTCTCTTATCATGATAGAAATTCAAAGTCAGAGAAAAAGGCTTTCAGGCCACATGAGGAACCTAACCGAAAGGACAGGTTCGGTTTAGAGAGCAACAACAACCGAAAGGATAGGTTCGGTTCAGAAAGCAATAGCAACCGAACGTCCAGGTTCGGTCCCTCCAATGACCAAAAACAAAAGGGTCATATCGAACCGCAAGTCAGTAGAAATTCCCATTCTAATTCTTCTAGCTCTCAATTCTCTTCTAAACCTAATTCTGTTCCTGCTCAAAGTTCAAAATCATCAAAGGATTTGAAAGGAAAAGCGAAGATTTCCTCTGTCAAGAATGACCGAAAGCAGTCTAAGGCCCAAACGCCAAAACCTAAAACCAAAACGACTGTAGCTAATCCTAACAAAATCAAAGTATACACCATTAAGAAGAAAGATGAAACAACGTTAATAAAAAGAACATATCTTGTTGATGTTTCTCTTACTATTCCTGTTCCTGTGAAAGGCTCACGTGGACCCAAGAAACTTTGGGTTCCTAAATCTGCTTAATTTTTGCAGGTTATTAGTGATGAGCAGTTCGACGAAGAATGGTACATTGACAGTGGCTGCTCACGTCACATGACAGGAAGGAAGGAGGAGCTAAGGGAATTTCGATCTCTTCAGAATGGTGGGAATGTCAAGTTCGGGAACAACTCATATGGAACGATAAAGGGTTATGGTATGATAACCAATGGAGACTTCACAATAAGAAAGGTGGTGTACGTTGAAGGGCTACAACATAATCTCATCAGTGTATCTCAACTGGTAGGAGGTACCGGTCTTAAAGTTTCATTTGACGATGAGGGTTCAGAAATCATAGAAAAGCAAACAAAAAGAGTGATTCTCAAATCAGAACGCAAAGGCGAAATGTTTCGTCTTAATCTCAAACCTATCAAAGGAAATCCAGCTATATGTCTTTTATCCAAAGCACATTTTAACGAAAGCTGGTTGTGGCACCGAAGGCTCTCACACATCAACTTCACAGACATCAACAAGCTTGTCACAGGAGGTCATGTTAGGGGTCTCCCATTGCTCAAATTTGATCGAGAACATTTGTGTGCTGCGTGTGAAATGGGGAAGCAAAGTCGTCAAAGTCATCCATCTATTATAAACACAAAAGTTGTTAAACCACTTGAGTTGCTTCACATCGACTTATGTGGTCCATCATCAATAGAAAGCATTGGCGGTAGCAAGTATATCCTTGTTATTGTTGATTTTTCACGTTTTACATGGGTGTTCTTTCTGAAGCACAAATCTGAGGCTACTCTCAAGCTAAAGATGTTTATTAAGCAGGTTGAAGTGCAACTGAGAAAAGTCGTTCGCAACATCAGGAGCGACAATGGACTGTAGTTCAAGAACAAGGAATTTGAAGACTTTTTGGCAGAAGAAGGAACCAGTCACAACTTCTTAGCTCCCTACACACCTCAACAGAACGGAATTGTCGAAATAAGAAACCGATCCTTGTGTGAGGCGGCCCGAACGATGCTAAGTTTCGCTTCTCTTCCTTTATATTTATGGGCTGACGCTATTGCTGCAGCATGTTTCACGCATAATTGGTCTTATCTCAACAAGCGTTTCTCTCTTACTCCTTAGGAGATCATAAACAACAAAAAGCCGAACGTAAAATTCTTCCATGTATTCAGCTCACGATGCTTCATCTTCAACTCCAAAGAACATCATAACAAGTTTGACGTTAAAGCTGATGAAGGAATTTTTCTGGGATACTCACTTACTTCAAAAGCATACCGGGTTTTAAATAAGCGTTCGAGAAAAATCGAAGAAACATATTATGTGACTTTCGATGACAACTACGTCAAAAAGCTAAAGGCTACTGAAGAAGCGATTGGAGAGATTTTTACTCAAACTGGTCAAGTCACGGCCTCGATTGCTAATCTGTTCGATCAGTTTGTGGAATTATTCGATGAACCTGAGAAAGCTACTCTATCGGAGGCCAAGGCTGCAGACAACAAAGTCAACCATCTGAAGCAAATTGTCGAAGATGCCGCCAAACGAATGGGTGAAGGAGAACATGTTCCAAACGAACCTCCTAAGCATGGTGCTTTAGTTGAGGGGGAGAATCCACCTTCTTCAAAACAACCGAGCTCACAAATTGAGGGGGAGAATTCTATTACAGTTCCTCCCGAAAGCTCAACTGCACCCAAAAGCCCTTCTGCACCCGAAAGCTCATTAATACCTAAAATTCCTGTAGCACCAGAAAGTCCAGCTACACCGGAAAGCTCATCAGTCGAGGGGGAGAATGCCGATATGTTCTACGACGACGATAGTCAATCTGAATTAGAAGAAATGGTGAATGCTAAATTGGATCCATCCTATGATCCAAATTACCCTCCTCCTGTTAAGTGGACCAGAGATCATCCTGTATCTCAGGTAGTGGGTAATATCTCTGAAAAGGTCCTCACCCGATCTCAACTGAAGGCAAAGCAAACATCTCTATTCTCCAAAGTAGAGTTCTGCATGTATAATTCTTTCTTCTCAAAAGTTGAACCAAAGACAGTAAATACTGCTCTTGATCACTCTGACTGGGTTCAAGCTATGCAAGATGAACTCAACGAGTTCGAAAGAAACAAAGTATGGCGCCTCATTCCAACTCCTAAAGATGCCTCAGTTGTTGGTCTCAAATGGGTATTCAGAAATAAAATGGACAAGGAAGGCAATGTGATTCGAAACAAAGCTCGTCTAGTGGTGAAAGGATACTGCCAGGAGGAAGGAATTGATTATGAGGAAACTTTTGCTCCGGTAGCGAGGCTGGAATCTGTTCGAATATTTCTGGCCTATGCTGTACACAAGAACTTTGAGGTCTACCAAATGGACGTGAAATGTGCCTTTCTGAATGGAGAACTTGAAGAAACAGTTTACGTGGAGCAACCTCCTGGATTTGTTAATGAAAAGTACCCCAATCACTGTTATATTCTGGACAAGGCGGTTTACGGTCTGAAACAAGCACCTAGGGCATGGTATGAAACGCTAACCAAGTTTTTAAAGATGTCAAAATTCAAACAAGGTTCGGTTGACCCAACCTTCTTTCGTAAGAAGGAAGGTAACCACCTTATGATCGTTCAAATCTATGTCGATGATATCATCTTTGGCTCAACGAATCCTAGCTTAACAGCTGAATTCAGAAAGCTGATGGAGACTAAATTTGAAATGAGTTCAATGGGTCCGATTAAATTTTTCCTTGGTTTAAATATTAGACAGGGACCCGAAGGCATCTTTATCAACCAGGAAGCTTACACCAAGACTCTTCTTGCAAAATTTGGCATGATGGGAGACTCAATGGTTAAAGTTCCAATGGCATTCGGCCCAAGCTCACACCATCCTTGGAGAAACCGGCAGTCGATATTACGTTATATCGCCAGATGATTGGTTCTTTAATGTACCTTACTGCCAGCAGGGCTGATATAATGTTTTATGTATGTTACTGTGCCAGATTTCAGGCGAATCCTCATGAACCCCATATGCTTGCTGTGAAAAACATACTTCGGTATCTGAAATGAACCACCTCTCTCGGTTTATGGTATCCATCAAACTCAGTTTTCTTCGTTCAAGCCTACTCAGATGCAGACCTTGGAGGTTGTGGTTTAGACAGGAAAAGCACCACTGGAGGCTGCCAATTCCTAGACGGGAAGTTGGTTAGCTGGCAATCAAAGAAACAAACATGTGTCTCTCTCTCTACAGCCGAAGCAGAGTACATCGCAGCAGCCTCCTGTACATCTCAAGTGATTTGGATCCAAATCCAGCTCCGCGACTATGGACTCAATATGAAAAAGATCCCACTATATTGTGATTCAGAAAGTGCAATTAGGATCTGTCATAACCCAGTGCAACATTCCAAGACCAAGCATATAGCACTGAGGTATCACTTTATTAAAGATCATGTGGAAGATGGGAACGTCGAAATTCACTTTGTTCGAACAACTGATCAACTGGCTGACATCTTCACCAAAGCTCTTCCTGAAGCATCTTTCAACAAAATTCTACGAGGGCTAGGAATGATGGAATCGGAGTCAGTACCAAAGACTACTTCTCAAAATTAAAAGTTGGAAGCGAAATAGAGCGAACGTTCGGGTTCGGGTCTCATGTGTGCCGAAATGAACCGAACGCTCGGGTTCGGGTCTTGTTTTGGTATACCGAAATGAACCGAACGCTCGGGTTCGGTCGTATTATCTGATCGTTGCTTATCACTCAAAGGTAGTTTCTTTGGTTGTAAACCTTCTGTATTATTTTCTCAAATTCAGTTCTCTTATTTTCAAAGTTCTGTTCTTTTTCAAATTTTTTTAAAACCGAAATAGACCGAACGCTCGGGTTCGGTTCCAAATTTTTTTAAAACCAAAATAGACCGAACGCTCGGGTTCGGTTCCAAAAAAAAATTTGTGTGTCTCATTTTTATTTTTAAGTTTTTTTTTTTTAAAATCAAAAATTCCAAAAATATTTTTTTTACTCCTTTTCTTATTTTCTTTTCGTGAATTCAAAAACTCCAAAAATATTTTTTTATTATTTTTTCTATTATTTTGGTTTGTTTTGTGTCTTATCTTTTTGTGTGTCTATTTGTGGGGAAATTATTTCACTAGTTAAGTGTCCCTAGAAGCATGTTGTTGTATGTGTCCAAAGCCTCACCTGATTCTGAATAATAGCCTTACTGACTTGGTACAAACAAACCTTGTCTTCCCAATTAGGCTTTCATATTTATTCTAATCATAAGCTACCTAACTCTCTTCTCACATGAGATAAGAGTTTTCTGCTTGGTCCCCATTTTAATAGCAGAGGTACTTTGGTTTCTTTACACCATCTACACTACTTTTCTCCATCTCATTCGCTTCATAAACGTAACCCTTGAGACTCTCAGAAATTACCACTGAGGTTTATGGTTACACAATTTCTATGTTTATGATCTTAGCTTCGTGCCACTACGAACTAAGTGAAACCCACAATTCAATACCTACTATGCATTGATGGTGAACAATCAATTTTGCTCTAAGCTTTCACTAACAAATTGACGGACTTATCCATGGGGATGCAAAGTAAAATCTCTAATTTCCTTTTGAGTGATTCCTATGAAATTGTTAAATCCCATAACATTTCTTCCCTTGGAATCCAATTTTAATTTTTCTTGAGATTTTACATAAACCATTTTATCTAGCCACTTAAATTATTTCAATCCTACTTGTTCAACAGACTACATTGGTCTCACAAGTACTTCGTTCGATTTCTGTCTTATATCAAGATCAGGAATTCTGAATTGAAACGA
Organism: Lactuca serriola; assembly: GCF_051521515.1. NCBI lineage: Eukaryota > Viridiplantae > Streptophyta > Magnoliopsida > Asterales > Asteraceae > Lactuca > Lactuca serriola. Next base: position 108,265,597 of record NC_136414.1, read on the forward strand.
AAGCCACCCAAATAAGCCTAATTAAAAGAAGCCTTTCAACACTTTTCAATAAGTGTCTGATCGTTATTCAATGGGAAACCACACAAACACTTTAAAGTCTCTCTTGACTTTGAAGGAAGAGATTCGTGCCTGGGATCCTTTGTTTTGTGTCTTTAATGACATCACAAAATCCCTCATATGTGTTGCTTTATTTCCTTTTCTTTTACACACTAAGCACGAAAATCTTTTTGATTTTCCAAAATTCTGGTTTCATTAATTACAAGGCATAATTTTTAAATGGGATTTGAAGTTATAAGGGAGTTGGGGTTAATATTGATCCATGTGGTCAATTTTGCTTTAAGATGTCGTTTAATCTAAAAGGATAAGATGCTGACTCAGGCAGGAGTCCAATCGATTTGATTTCCAAACGACGCTTGACAGCCAGCCGTGTGAAGAGGAACCGTTTCGTTTCTGAACGGCGCCTGATGGGAAGGCGTGTTAATCGGGACTGACACTCTCTCTCATGCGTGATCATCGGCGCTCATAACTATCACGCATCCATCACTTCCGAAAAACCCTTCGTATTTCCCTCGAAGATTTGGGACAGATTCCTCTCTCTCCTCTACCCACAGTATAAAAGGTAACGTAAACCATTGTTTACCTCTTTACTGCACCCATATCTCAGAGAGCAAGAAAACCTTCAAGCATTCTACTGTTCATCATCTCTCCCATCTTCTTCACAACAATGGCGGATTCTTCATCAGTTCATGCTACCTCTCACATCTTGCCGATTCGTCCCCAGCAGAGTTTGATCATCGATCTTACTCCTCAGGTCTATGATGCTTTCATGTTCCCGATAATCGAATGTCTCAAGTACTTGCTGATTGCTCCTGCTCTCACCAAAGTTGAAGCAGTTCCTATGGAGTTCTTATCTCAGATTTTCGCCACTACTCATTACGACAAAGGAGTCGACAGGATCTTCTTCGACGTGCTCAATCACAAGGCGTCAATCTCCAAGCAATGTTTCTGCTCAATTCTAGGGTTTGAACCTGATTCAACTAGGGTTAACCCTGAATCGATTCGGGTGGGTCACATGTTCTCTATGTTCTACAACATGGGTATACTGAGGTGCTGACAACAGTCACGAAGTTCAAGAAATCATGCCTGCCTCCTCAGTGGAATGGGTTGTTTACAGTGCAGTTCAAGGGGCTGTCTGAACACAGTGCTGGATCAGACGGGGCAAGTCGTCTGTTCATCTCGATTCTCTACGGGATCTACAACGGTATCAACTTGGACTACGGGTCGGTCCTTTGGCAACAGTTGATTCAAAGTCTGTCTTCTACATCTCGGCATTCCGAGATTTCCTACGCTCGTTTTTGAACTCTTATTACAAAATGGGTGATGGACAAGTACCACGTTCCCATTGTTGCAGGTTCCCCAATGTCTTCGATTGGTACTTTCCATACCACGAAGATCATTGTCTCCGATGCCTCCAAATTTCAATTCATTGGCTCAATCCCTGAGTCGATGTATGGAGACGTTCCCGCTGACAGCCGGATTATCAAAACATACAAGGAGTTTCGACGCTCTGGTCCGAGAGAGCTTACTCCTGAAATGCTCAAGTCCATCCATGAAGCTGACAAGCCTGCGTCAAGGGGAAAGAAAACTGACAAAGGCAAAGACAAGCAAGTTGGTAAGGGAGCGAAAGGCCCATCTCCCAAGAAAAGAAAAACCACCAAGGTTGTCCAATCCCCTCCGCTGAAGAAGAGAAAAACCCAACCAAGGCGAAAGCTGGTTATCGCTTCCTCCTCAAGCGAATCTGAGGAAGGGAGTTCTGACTCTGACGGATCTCCTCGTGGTAACACTCCACCACGATCGCCTACTCCAGAAGCTCACTTTTCTACTTCTCCAATCTCTTCTCCACCTGTCAACATTCCCATTTCCATTCCCCCCATAACCTCCACCACTCAAATACCATCCACCTCCATCCCAGTACCCCCACCTATCTTTACCGAAGCAACCACAACAACCGCTGAAGTAAGAACCAACGTATCTGATGCGGGGGTTCATACTAAAGCACCCGAACCCACACCAACTACCGAACATACAACCCAACCCGAACCTACTACAACTACTGAGCCTCCACCCTCACCACCACCCTCATCTCCTGCTCATGCAGCAGAGAGTGAAGAACCATTCCTCGGCGAAGAGGACATGACCTTCGATTCGGTCTATTATAGTCTGTTTCAAGTTCAGAGTGATGACGATGATGATGCTCCTGTCACAAACAGGCATCTCAAGGAGCTTCACGATAAAATAGATTCGCTCATCGCCTCCTCTTCTACATCCCAGTCTACCATCTCTGAAGCTGACATTCAGAAGATTATTGATGCTTTTTCCAAAGCTCATCAAGTCTCTCTAGACTCTGCCACTGCAGCCATTGATGCCTCAACGAAAGCCTGTGAGGCAGCGACCGAAAAAGTCGATAAACTATTCACTGATGCATCTTCTTTGTTACAGTTATTACAGGAAAATGTCGAAGCCACCAAAACAACGTTGGAACCCATTGTCAACCAGCTGGCTACATCCGTTGCATCAGAACTGAAGTCTTTTGCTTCTCTTCGTCAGACTCTCTCAGACGACCACTCAGCGTTTAAAGTGACGATTGAGGAATGATTGACTAAGCTCCATGAGGATCTTGAAGCTGAAAACTCACTCATGGACGCTCTTGCCAGAAAGACCACCGCTCTGAAGGTCAAGACTCTTCAACTCTCCAATTCTCAAAAGGAGATTGAGTCTCTTCGATCTGAAAGAGAGGTGATTTCATCGTGTGTTTCGGATGTCCACGCTTCCATTTCAAACATCCTGGAAGCACATGACCCGATACTCAACTATTCTGTGAGGCGTGAGCTTGCGGAAAAGCTTGCTCTTGCCCTCTCTCTCCTGAGCAAGATTGAAGGGCTCCTTGATTTCTTGTCCATTCCGAAACAAGGGGGAGATAAAGAAAATGTGTCTCAACCGCCTCCTACTTCAACAGCAACACACACAACCGAACCTCCTCCTACAGGCCAAGCCTCAGGTTCGGGTGTAAAAGACAAGGGCAAGAAAATTGCTGAGGAGAGTGATGATGAAGATAAGGAGACCATTGCCGACCTTCTGAAAAGGCAAGGTCGAGATAGAGATGCTGACATCAGCGCTCGTGTAGCTAGAGAGGCTGAAGAAGCCGAAAGAAGACAGAAAGAAGCTCACGACCTTCTCGAGAGTAGGAAAACTCTTTTTCCTCGTTGGACTCTTGAGAAGCTGCTGAAAGAAGCCATCGAAACACACAACATCTTGTGGCTAGAACCGGTGATCTCTCTAGATCGTTCTAATACTATCGATTCTCAGTTCGATATGCCACTGACCCGAAAGGCGTTCGTATTCCATGCCTTTGACAACATAGCTGAGTTCCCTCATCCTCATCCAAAGGTTGATAGGGACTTAGTCGATTTCTATCTGACGGCCGCTCAACCACAGTACCAAACATGGGGCGCTCAGAAGATTATCAATGTTCGGGTTCTAAAGCCGTACAGGGAAGGAAACTTCAACAACGTTCGGTTTAAGGTGCTGAGGGGATCTGCCAAGACGGAACATGCCATCTCGCTTGCTGATCTTCCCAACTTGAATGCACACGACTGATCATCTTGCACCACATCCTTCTTATAAACGAAGCAGAATATGGTCCGATCATCGACCACTTCAAGAGGATGCTTGTTTGTTACATCATGGAAGTCGCCAAGATGGATCAGGAGATAGTGAGCGTATTCAAGAAAAAGCCTACCATATCTCCTGTTGGCTCAGCAAGTGACCTAAACATGATGCAGATGGGAAAGATAGACCCAAAGAGAAACTCCGTTATGTTTACTAGAAACGAAGGCCAGAAATGTCTTTTCGCTTTGTCAGACAAACATCTCTATACCACTGCATGTCTGGAACATGTCTTAGGGATCATTCATCGGTGCAAGCAGAATTCGGCGGATGACAAGAAGTACTTTGATGATATGATTCAATGGTACATTCGCTTCAGACAGACAATCCTCGCCCTTATCTCGCGTATGTTTGATACAACCAAGAAAGTTCCAGCAGCTGGTCCAAGCAAGAATAAATGATAGTCTTGCTCCAAATTGACGCAAAGGGGGAGATTGTTAGGTCCAGCTTAGTGTTGCGTCCTTTGGGCTCGTTAGCTAGTCCAAGTTTTGTTTCCAGTATGGGCCTGTCCATCCGTGAGTTTTATGTAGGGTTTATTATAAATAGATGCTTGCATGCATCCTAGAACGTAACGATTAGATAAGAATTGATAGAGATTTTCAAGCGTATTCATCGTTCTTATTTTTGTAACCCTAGAATCCTCTACAGCGGAAGTTCTTAATCGAGCTATGCTGAGGATTGAGTTAATCTAATCATTCGACTCATTCAGATCCATACTTGTGTTTTATCTCACTGTTTTTTACGTTCTTTATTTACCTGTTACAAAGATCTAATCGATCAAAGAGTTCTTATAACTCATCAACTTGTTATATCTCCGACTTCTAGTATTTTCTAGATCAAGCGGCATTATGAATCTTAAAGTTTGGGTTGTTACATGATATTTTTTGATGGCTTATATCATTAGCTTATTTGAAGATCATTCCGACTTGGAGGGGGAGCTCTTCAAAGACAAGAAGTGATTCGGTTTCTTTGTTCTGAAATAGGTTTTTATGGCGGGTTTGGTTTTGATGAAGATTTTTTTGGGATTACATTCGAAAATGAAGTTTAAAGACATTACTTCAGTGCTTGATTTATATATCCTAGAGCCCGTGTTTGAAGACTATTGAAGAATCAAGATTCGTGGATTGCTTCATCTATTCCTTGTTGCAAGTTCTTTTTATTTGCTAGATGCTTGTTTTGGAAGTTAAAGCATTTTCATCCATTCCATACTTTGAGGGGGAGATTGTAGGGTTTCAAATCACTCCATGGATGATGGCAATGGGCCCCTTGATGAAGTGTAGGTTAAAAGCCCAAGACTTGTCTTTTCCCTATAAATAGTCATGTATTATTCATAATTAGGGTTAAGAGTGAGGCAAAATGTAGCCGCCGCGTTGTGAGGTTTCTTATGTAGTGTTAGATTCTTTAGTCTATGATTAAAATGTAATTTATTACTCATATTTGAATAAATCGAGTGATCATTCAACATAATCTTCATATTTTGTGTTTGTTCTTATTTTCCGCATCTTGTTCATCAAATCTCAATTAGGGTTTTAATCCCAACACCCATAACGAGTTCTGAACGCCGTCTTCTGGATATCTTCATCCCACACTCTCATCTAATGATATCCCGAACTCAAATCTATCTTGGAGAACCAAGATGCTCCCTACAACTGATCGAATAGATCATCGATCCTCGGTAATGGATAACGATTCTTGATCGTCAACTTGTTCAACTCCCGGTAATCAATGCACATCCGGTGTGAACCATCCTTTTTCTTGACAAAAAGGATCGGCGCTCCCCATGGTGAGCTACTCGGTCTAATAAACCCCTTCCCCAGCAGCTTCTGAAGCTGTGAGGATAACTCTTGCATCTCTGACGGCGCAAGGCGATAAGGTGCCTTGGCGATAGGCGCTGCCCCCAGAAGCAAATCGATGCGGAGCTCTACCTGCCTCTCGGGAGGCACACCCGGCAACTCCTCGGGAAAAACATTTGGGAACTCGCGCACTATCGGAACCTCATCAATCGAACTTGGACTCCCAGCGGCCACTCGTGTGTCCATCACATAGGCTACAAACCCGCTGCAGCCGTGCTGTAAACTCTGCCTCGCTCTGGCAACCGAACAAAATGTTGACCCAAGTCGGGTACCCTCACCGTACACCGTAAGTACTCCCCCATTAGGGTCTCGTATCGTCACCATCTGTCGCTCGCAGTCTATAACAGCCCCAAATCGGCTCAACCAATCCATGCCCACTATGACACACACAACCCCCATCGCAATCGGGACCAGATCTATTGGGAACTCAACTCCGAAGATCTCGAGTACACAACCTCGAATCACATCTGCAGCATACACCGCTCATTCGTCAGCTATGGAAACCCATATCGGTCGACTCAACGCCTCCCGCTGGATATTGATGTTGTCACACCCCGAAAACCAAAGGTGGAAACATTTCCGGGGTTGACTCCACGTTGAGTATCAAATCCAATGCACATGGTAATCAAAGTAAACAACCATTACATTACATATATTTGAAAGTTTACATTTGTTTCAAAAGTAAATTGTACAAGTGTGATACATAATATATATATGAACAAAATGAGACGAGTCTTCTATGCACTCTGTCTTCACCAAAAGAGATCACCGGGTACCTGTCTAATGCGGACCTGAGAATACAAGCAGTTTGAAAATCAGCATAAAGCTGGTGAGTTCATAAGATGTTTGTTTACTGAAAAATGTACCAGTTTCCTTTAGTTTTTCGAAAAGGTTTGTTATCCAAGAAAATCCCATATTTTCTTATAAGTATAGTTTAGTTTTCTGTTTATCATACTTTTCAGTTATGTACAGTTCAATTATCCCAGGAAAAACCCTTATTTTCCTAAATGCAAGACCGATTGAATATCACAGTTTATAGTTTAATACATAAAACTATATATTGAAAATCATGAGATTATTATCCCGAACTAGATATAAGATAGTTTGATAAAACCATGGGATTACTATCCCGAATTAGATATAAGATAGTTTGATAAAATCATGGGATTACTATCCCGAACTAGATATAAGATAGTTTGATAAAACCATGGGATTACTATCCCGAACTAGATATAAGATAGTTTGATAAAATCATGGGATTACTATCCCGAACTAGATATAAGAGAGTTTGATAAAACCATGGGATTACTATCCCGAACTAGGTATAAGATAGTTTGATAAAACCAGGGAATCACTATCCCGAACTAGATATAGATTCTACCCATAGGAATAACATCCTGCAATAGATACGAAACCTATAGACTAAAAACCATGGGATTACCATCCCGTAGTAGATATAAGATCTATAGATAGAAGATTGATATAAAATCAAATCCAAAACCAAAGCCATGAATAAACTTATATTAATACGTATTGTGAGCCGGGCAACCATGCTGATACGACTACGAGACCTCCTTGACGCTTGTCAGACGTCGGACGATATCTAGATTTTGTCACCTCATGCGTGCCCGCCTAACTGTAGCTAGCAGTTAAGATGTGGGATTGTCAGTCCCGAATAGATCTATTCACAAATTCCACGCTCTCCCTCCAGGAGACTCTAGTTACACTTCCGGGGAGGATTTACTAAAAACCCAAAAGGGTAATGACAAATCTCACAAACTAGTACTAAGTATTCACGGAATTCTCAAACGCTATCAAACATTCTAAACGATATGAAACATAATACAGTGAAAACAGTTATATATACAATGAAATTATCTGGCAATATATACTAAGTGAAACGGAGATAAACTGAATCAGACATAGTTTATCTAATAAATTTTATATATATCAGTCCAAGATGAAACAAAAACTAAAGAACCCCAAATTATTCCCATAATAATTTGATTAGTTTGGTTATTTCCTTAACTGAAATTCATATAGTTGTAGTTGATAAATCATCCCTTATGCTCAGCATAATACATAAGGGGTAATAATATTTATAAGTTTGCCAGATATTTATTGAAATAAATTAATATTAAGTTTTGAAAACACTTGTAATTTGCTTGTATTCCCCCCCCCCCCCTGAAAACATTGAAAAACCATTTAAAAAGAGTAGGGGTATGAACTCACCGGACGAGGAACGCGTCTGATTGGATCCTAAACGTCAGTCCTGGGTTTGCAAACGTACGAGGTTCCTATGAATTATGAAAAGATACATATTTGTATCTAATTAGGACTTAGATTATTTATTTGGTAGATACAAACACTTTTCGTTGCGGAAACACTCCCTTACAAGTGTTTGGAAGGACCTGGGTGGCATTTGAAGTCACATAAGGCTCGGATATGGAGTTTACTCTTCAAGAGTAAACTCACATAAGAGATTTTGGCCCTAATGACCCCCTCCCCATGAGTTTACGGCCGTAAACTCATGGTGGGGTGTTTTATGATGCAAAATGGTCTTATATCACTTGGGAAAATTTATAGGATCAAATCTAGAGCCTTGGAATGGATTAAACATAATTATGGAACATTTATTGGAGTTTACAGCAGTAAACTTGGAGTTTACGGCCGTAAACTCCCCCACACATAGAATCCTTAATGTATTGGTCCTTAAACAATCACATGTGATTCCAATGATTTTTCCCAAGCCTTGTATGGATTTTTAGGGGACTTTGGACATGATTTTTGGAGTTTACGGCCCATGAACCACCTCATGGCCATGAACTCCTTAGATGGGGGATTTAATATGTTTTAAGGTCCAAATCTTGTTTGTGGTCACTTCTAGAATTTATCCCAAGGCTTATGGTGTGTGTAAATGGCATTTTAGCACACTAAAAAGGAGTTTACTCCCCATGTTAATGAGTTTACGGCACAAGCATGATCTTGGGCAGTAAAATCATGTTTACTCCCCTAATTTAATGTTTAAGGTGTTCCAAGGCCAAATCCAATATTCTACAATTCATATCTAAGCTTCAATGGAGTTTTGGAAGGGTTTAAGGGCATAAAAACCCCATTTATATGAGTTTACGGCCCAATCATGTTCTTGGGCAGTAAAATCATCTTTACTCTTAAAAATCCATGTTTAAGGCATTCTAAGTCCATTCCATTAAGCCATTAAGTCATATCTAAACTCCAAAGGTCGATTGGAAGGGTTTTTGGGCTCTAAAACCGAATTTTTGTGAGTTCACGGCCTAGGACTGTTCTAGGGCCGTAAACTCATGAATATGGTCCTATTCCATGATTTGAACATGAATTTGAAGGCCTAAGATGTTATACTAGGAGTTAGGGTAGTTACCTTGGTGATTTGGAGCTTAAATTTGATGATTTTGGACCCTTAAACTTGGTTTGAGGAGAGAGGTTAGAGAGAGAGTAGAGAGAGGAAGCAAAAGCTTCAAATGAAAGTTTGAACACATTTAAATAGGTCTCAAAACTTGGACACGGTGGAATTCTACTCGATACCGGCATTAAACGGGGCTTTTGGTCGCACCCGATTAAGTTTCCGTAACCCGGCGAGGATGTTTCTAAAATTTATGAAATAAACATTTTGGGCTAATTTCATGAGTTCCTAAGGGGTTTGGACACTCATTAGTATTAAAATAAACATATAAGTTTAAATAATTTAACCCAAAACAAAATCGGAACGAATTGATAAACGGCGAATTTTTACGGGTAGAACGGTTTTCGGCGATGGACAATTTCGAGTTGTGACATTATCCCCCCGTTAGAGGGAATTTCATCCCGAAATTCAAATATTAAGATATAGATCATGAATTGGAATGAGATACGAATGGATTTGTTGCCTCGGATCTTCACGCTCTTAAGTGGAATCGGGTCTCCGCTTGACGTTCCAGCGAACCCTCAATATCGGGACGCGACTTGGTTTTTACATTGACTCTCTCAATCCATGATCTCAATTGGTTCTCCCATGGAGGTTCCAACCCTTGATGACTTCGGTCTCCTAAAAGGAATCACTAGGGTTTCGTTGGGTAGATACTTCTAAGGATTCGAGACGTGAAGTACCGGATGGATGTTACTAAGCTCTAAGGGCATCCGGAGTTTGAAGGTTGTGGAATCGATTCTACGAGGTCACAAAGGGTCTGATGTATCACGAGGGAAGTATTTTACACTTCCCAAAGCATATCATGCTTTTCTGGGAGTAAGCCTTCAATAGGACACACGCTCCAACAGGAAAGCACATCTTCACGAAGCCGAGTAGCTAAGGGTCTGATGGTTCTAGAAGAAATTTCTGGGAAGGTTTGCGATAATAGTCGATAGGACCCAAGAATCGACAGGTTTCTATGGGTATCTCTGGTGCCGACTAATTCCCTATCGCCTTAGTTGTTGGAAAGGTTCACCGGTATGACTGCTTTGCTTAGCTACATGATGAAGGAAAATGATTTGACCGAAAGGTACCACTACTAACCCGTAGTGATCATATCAATTCTTGGTCACCGTCTTGGACATGTTACTCTCACTGAGGTTTGGTTACGAGGTAGTTCCAGAGATTAGGCCGGTGTGAGACTAGACTAGACGTTCGGAAGGAATTCTCAGGAATCCTTCGGGAAAGACATTTAGGGAGAAGAGCTGCAGACTTCTCGTTTCCCGATGATCACAGGAACGAGGGATGCGCAGCAATTCCTATAAGGAAAACTTTTTGAGCTTTAATGCACGAAATGATACGAAGGTTTGATGCCGAAGATCACGAGAGTCGGGTCGGGGGAAAGATCTAGACGGGCGACCCTTTTGAAACCAAGAATAACGACATGAATGAGACTCGGTCATTACATGTCAAACATAGCATCAAAGTATTTCGTGAAAAGTTTCTCATTAAATCGAGTGGAACAGAATAATCCTCCGGACTGAGAATACAATCTATAGGTACGAAGTTAGCGTTCTCTTATTCCACTAGTTAGCCGTCTCGACGGTACACAATTTCGGTTACAAACGAAGGGTTAAGTTTAGAAAGGTGTTCGAATAGATAGATAACAGGTTTCCCTTCTCGTCCTATTGCTAGGACTCTTCCGGTATTGCCAGTTGTTGCTGCTTTGGGGCAATTTCTTTTGAAGTGCCCTACTTCGCCACAACTGTAGCAGGCTGGACTGATTCCCGTTCCGGATGATTGGTTTGTTGATTTGGCTGGTTTTCTGCAGGTTCGAGCAAGGTGACCCTTCTTGCCACAATTGTCACAGATTCTTTCGCGACATGGACCCGGAATACAGTGATGGTAGCTGGACTTACCGCACCAAGGAAGGGTTCCAGTGTATCCACTGGTAGGAGTTTGGGCCGTGGACCCGGCAGCTAAAACAACAACAGGGGCAGTAGCAGCATGGACTGCTACTGTTTGCTGTTTCTTAGAAGACCCTTGCGTACTTTGGGCCTTCCGTTTGTTCCAGAATTTCTTTTTACTTCCACCTCCACTTGCGACTGGCTCGGGAGTGGTAGCCTCCTCATCAGAGTTGTCTTCGTGATCGATTAGGGTTTGCGCAAGACATTTAGCGCTATCATAGGTGTCTGGCTTCGCAGCCAAGACATTCCCTTTTGTTAGCTGGGACACCCCCCAGATGAATTTCTCAATCTTTTTACTCTTCGGGGTAACCATTCCCGGGCAGAGTAATGCCAGGTCATCGAATCTTGAAGTATAAGCAGCTATATCGGAACCCTTCATCTTAAGGTTCCATAGTTCGTGTTCTAGCTTCTGTATTTCGCCCCGAGGGCAATACTCTGCGAGCAGAAGCTTCTTCATAGCTTCCCAACCCATAGCATTTGCTACAGGTAGAGTTAAGGATTTGACTCGGCCGTTCCACCAAGTCAGGGCTTTGTCAAGGAAGGTGCAGGCGGTGAACTTTACTTTGTCAGACTCCGAACAGGCGCATATTTCAAAGATTGATTCGATTTTCTCGAACCATCGGGTGAGGGAAATGACACCTCCAGTGCTATCAAAGGATGTGGGCTTCGCGTTCATGAAGTCTTTATAGGAACCCTCTTTTCGGTGTCCCTAACTGTTCTCTTGGTTTTGGGTTTGGGTATCACCTCCCAAACCACCGGTGTTCAATTGAGACATAGCAGCTACCACCGCGGCGGTAACAGCTGCCTGAAATACCACGGGGTCAATTTCAGGAGGAGGTGGTGGCGGAGGGTTTTTGGTGTTCTTCGAGCTGGTTCTCTTTCTTGGAGGCATCGTGATCTAAAGAGATCAGGAAAGAGAGGATCATAAGTCCTCTGAATTGGATCAAGAGATATGGAACAGAGGATATCTCATCAAGACAGATATAGCATCATATTAAGCGATAAAGCAGGAAAGAGTTATCAAGGCAGAACATTTTATCGCTAGAGGAATGATCAAGGAACAACGTGTATACGAGGGTTTTCTACAAAGGATTGACTCGAGAAATACTCCTATAGTATTTCATGATTCACTACAACAACGACTCGTTGTTTGGGGTATTGGGTAAGTTTTAGGTATGCCGCATACCACAGTCACTCCCAAGCACATGTTGGCCGTGTCTCGAATGAATATAGTTGGCCAGGCTATATTGTTCCTAGACACGACTACATAACTGCCCAGGTTTAACCACAGTGTACAACACCCATTTACTTATGTTTTGTTCTACTTGTAGTTACGGATCTCGACGGTTCGGTATACTTGTATACTTTTGAAAATACTTATATTTTGAAGGATACTTTTAGTTCAGAGTGCTTAGGCCCTTTAGTGTTTATAGTTTTATACCATGTAAGGTTTGGTATACTCCGTTCACAATAAACAAGGGCTCTGATACCAATCTGTCACACCCCGAAAACCAAAGGCGGAAACATTGCCATGGTTGACTCCATGTTGAGTATCAAATCCAATGCACATAGTAATCAAAGTAAACAACCATTACATTACATATATTTGAAAGTTTACATTTGTTTCAAAAGTAAATTGTACAAGTGTGATACATAATATATATATATATATATATATATATATATATATATATATATATATATATATATATATATATATATATATATATGAACAAAATAAGACGAGTCTTCTACGCACTCTGTCTTCACCAAAAGAGATCACCAGGTACCTGTCTAATGCGGACTTGAGAATACAAGCAGTTTGAAAATCAGCATAAAGTTGGTGAGTTCATAAGATGTTTGTTTACTGAAAAATGTACCAGTTTCCTTTAGTTTTCCGAAAAGGTTTGTTATCCAAGAAAATCCCATATTTTCTTATAAGGATAGTTTAGTTTTCTATTTATCATACTTTTCAGTTATGTACAGTTCAATTATCCCAGGAAAAACCCTTATTTTCCTAAATGCAAGACCGATTGAATATCACAGTGTATAGTTTAATACATAAAACTATATATTGAAAATCATGAGATTATTATCCCAAACTCTATCCCGAACTAGATATAAGATAGTTTGATAAAACCATGGGATTACTATCCCGAATTATATATAAGATAGTTTGATAAAATCATGGGATTACTATCCCGAACTAGATATAAGATAGTTTGATAAAAACCATGGGATTACTATCCCGAACTAGATACAAGATAGTTTGATAAAATCATGGGATTACTATCCCGAACTAGATATAAGATAGTTTGATAAAACCATGGGATTACTATCCCGAACTAGGTATAAGATAGTTTGATAAAACCATGGGATCACTATCCCGAACTACATATAGATTCTACCCATAGGAATAACATCCTGCAATAGATACGAAACCTATAGACTAAAAACCATGGGATTACCATCCCGTACTAGATATAAGATATATAGATAGAAGATTGATATAAAATCAAATCCAAAACCAAAGCTATGAATAAACTTATATTAATATGTATTGTGAGCCGGGCAACCATGCTGATACGAAAACGAGACCTCCTTGACGCTTGTCAGACGTCGGACGATATCCAGAATTTGTCACCCCAGGCGTGCCCGCCTAACTGTAGCTAGCATATAGGTGTGGGATTGTCAATCCCGAATAGATCTATTCACAAATTCCACGCTCTCCCTCGAGGAGACTCTGGTTACACTTCCGGGGAGGATTTACTAATAACCCAAAAGGGTAATGACAAATCTCACAAACTAGTACTAAGTATTCACGGAATTCTCAAACGATATCAAACATTCTAGACGATATGAAACATAATACAGTGAAAACAATTATATATACAATGAAATTATCTGGCAATATATACTAAGTGAAACGGAGATAAACTGAATCAGACATAGTTTATCTAATAAACTTTATATATATATCAGTATGTGATGAAACAAAAAGTAAAGAACCCCAAATTATTCCCATAATAATTTGATTAGTTTGGTTATTTCCTTAACTGAAATTCATATAGTTGTAGTTGATAAATCATCCCTTATGCTCAGCATAATACATAAGGGGTAATAATATTTATAAGTTTGCCAGATATTTATTGAAATACATTAATGTTAAGTTTTGAAAACATTTGTAATTTGCTTGTATTCCCCTCCCCCCCCTGAAAACATTTAAAAACCATTTAAAAAGGGTAGGGGTATGAACTCACCGGACGAGGAACGCGTCTGATTGGATCCTAAACGTCAGTCCTGGGTTTGCAAACGTACGAGGTTCCTATGAATTATGAAAAGATACATATTTGTATCTAATTAGGACTTAGATTATTTATTTGGTAGAGACAAACACTTCTCGTTGCGGAAACACTCCCTTACAAGTGTTTGGAAGGACCCGGGTGGCATTTGTAGTCACATAAGGCTCGGATATGGAGTTTACTCTTCAAGAGTAAACTCACACAAGATATTTCGGCCCTAATGACCCCCTCCCCATGAGTTTATGGCTGTAAACTCATGGTGGGGTGTTTTATGATCCAAAATGGTCTTATATCACTTGGGAAAATTTGCTTGGATCAAATCTAGAGCCTTGGAATGGATTAAACATAATTATGGACCATTTATTGGAGTTTACGGCAGTAAAATTGGAGTTTACGGCCGTAAACTCCCCCACACATAGAATCCTTAATGTATTGGTCCTTAAACAATCACATGTGATTACAATGATTTTTCCCAAGCCTTGTATGGATTTTTAGGGGACTTTGGACATGATTTTTGGAGTTTACGGCCCATGAACCACCTCATGTCCGTGAACTCCTTAGATGGGGGATTTAATATGTTTTAAGGTCCAAATCTTGTTTGTGGTCACTTCTAGAATTTATCCCAAGGCTTATGGTGTGTGTAAATGGCATTTTAACACACTAAAAAGGAGTTTACTCCCCATGTTAATGAGTTTACGGACCAAGCATGATCTTGGGCAGTAAACTCATGTTTACTCACCTAATTTAATGTTTAAGGTGTTCCAAGGCCAAATCCAATATTCTACAATTCATATCTAAGCTTCAATGGAGTTTTGGAAGGGTTTAAGGGCATAAAAACCCCATTTATATGATTTTACGGCCCAAGCATGTTCTTGGGCAGTAAACTCATGTTTACTCTTCAAAATCCATGTTTAAGGCATTCTAAGTCCATTCCATTAAGCCATTAAGCCATATCTAAACTCCAAAGGTCGATTGGAAGGGTTTTTAGGCTCTAAAACCCAATTTATGTGAGTTCACGGCCTAGGACTGTTCTAGGGCCATAAACTCATGAATATGGTCCTATTCCATGATTTAAACTCGAATTTCAAGGCCTAAGATGTTATACTAGGAGTTAGGGTAGTTACCTTGGTGATTTGGAGCTTAAATTTGATGATTTTGGACCCTTAAACTTGGTTTGAGGAGAGAGGTTAGAGAGAGAGTAGAGAGAGGAAGAAAAAGCTTCAAATGAAAGTTTGAACACGTTTAAATAGGTATCAAAACTTGGACACGGTGGAATTCTACCCGATACCGGCATTAAACGGGGCTTTTGGTCGCACCCGATTAAGTTTCCGTAACCCGGCGAGGATGTTTCTAAAATTTATGAAATAAACATTTTGGGCTAATTTCATGAGTTCCTAAGGTTTTTGGACACTCATTAGTATTAAAATAAACATATAAGTTTAAATAATTTAACCCAAAACGAAATCGGAACGAATTGATAAACGGCGAATTTTTATGGGTAAAACGGTTTTCGGCGATGGACAATTTCGGGTTGTGATAGATGTGTTGACTAAACACTAAAGACACAAATGACCGACTTGCACCCGAGTCAAATAACACCAAAGCAGGTACGGAACTCACAAGAAAAGTACCTACGCATATCATAATATAAGCACAATACCTCAAAACTCAACATAAATAAATGAAGGAATACATACCAGCCACGACATCGGGCGCTGCGCGGACCTCCTCCGTTGTCAATTGGAAGGCTCTCCCACGAGCCTTCGGTGCCTCTGCCTTCACCGGCCGAACCTCAGTAGCTCGGGCCGCAGGTGCAGATCCCTGTGTCGATCCCTACAGCAGCTGTGGGCACTCGACCTTCCTATAGCCGGTCTGGTTGCAATGAAAGCAAACTGTGAATCCCTTGGGACAATCCCTCGCATAATGTCCCTCCTTTCCACACTTGTAACACACCCTAGCTCTGCACACCCCCTCAAGGCTCTTGCCGCACTTCCCACAAGTGCGGCCCTTCGGACCCCCAGATCTCGAATCAGCGGACTTTGCCCGCTTGGCTTCCGGTTGTGCCTGTGTTGGTCGCCTGTCCCTCCTTTGAGACTCGGCCTCCTCCCTGGCCTGAGTCTCCAGCTCAATCTCTCTCTTCTGGGCATTTTCCTGGAGCTCAGCAAATGTCCGGTATGACGAGTTCGCCACGAACTCATGGATATCCCTCCTCAATCTGCTCAAGTACCGACTCATACGTGCCTGCTCAGTCGACACGTGCTCAGGGAAAAATAGCGCCCTCTCATGAAACATCCTCGTAATCACCATCACAGACTCAGTTCCCTGCTTGAGGGAAAAGAACTCCTGGGCTAGACATTCCCTCTCCACAGGGGGAACATACTCATCTCGAAACATCATGGTGAACCTCTCCCAGGTCACCACAGTAAGCTCTGTCGTAGTTTTCCATCACAAACTTCCACCAGTCCTTCGCTACCAAGCGAAGTTGGTTCAGTGAAAATTGAACTCTCAAATGCTCCGGACACGAGCAAGTATAGAAACATCCCTCAATATCATAAATCCATCTCATCGCAGCGATTAGATCCTACGTCCTGTCAAACTCTGGTGGCTTCGTGTTGCTGAACTCTCGGTACAGCATCGAGTTACCCCCGTGCGGCCTGGTGGCAACAACGGCTGCGGTGGCCGTAGCAACAGCAACATCAGTAAGAGCAGCGTACCGCTCGTCAAAATTATCGATCAGAGTGGTCTTGATAGACCCAAACATCTCTGGAATCTCGGCTTAGATGGCCACAGCCACCTTCTCATGAATCAATATGTGGATCTACTCATCACTAACACCATTGCTCTCAGGTGTATGGCATGTCCCAACCAGGATTTCTCTCTGAAATACAACATAAAAATATCAGAGATCCGCTCGAGCATACTCGCACTCGATAACTCAACCCTATTTGTTCCCTGGTACCCTAAGGATTCTTACTTGGACTGTGCACTGATCCAGTGTCTTCAGTAGTACGGGCCCTATACTACCGTCCACACCGCATCAGTATTCCCCCCAAGTCCTCCTACTTGGATCCCAGGTTACAAGTACTCTACATCTCGCTAGCATAGGCTACCCTTCGGTAGACCCCTCATAAGCTCCTCACTACTACCTACTCACTCTCAAGCATCTCATAGCAACAGAATATTCCTAGGCTAAGGCATCACAAATCAGGCCACTCTGGTCCTAATAGGAATACCTAGCCTACTCTTAGCATGCATAACATATCTCATAACGCATAATGTAAGGGTATTTTAAGAAATCACTGTTTGGGCGCTGGCTGATCGTACACACTGCTTCTTTCTGCTTTTCTCAAATCCTTTTATTTTTTTTAGAAAAATTGTTTATTTTATGAAAAACTCTCTCAAATCCTCAGTTTGAGTTCAAATACACCCGAAGATGCACCTGAATCTCTCAAACCAAGGCTCTGATACCAACTTGTAACAATGTAAATTTCCAAAATAATTTTTCATTTTTAAAACGTACTTTTAATCACAAGATAATATCAAACATAATGTTTCCAATGTTATCATCACAAAACATTCCAGAATCTCAAGAAATAAAACTCCACGGGTGTGTACGGATCATGTCGGCACCTTCCGACGGTCCTCACTAGTACCTGAAACACATAACACTGTAAGCATAAATGCTTCGTGAGCTCCCCAAAATACCACATATGCCACTCGAGGCTATAGTACGACCCTCCGGTCGATGTGTCTCAGCTGGACCCTCCAGTCCCGTAGCTCGTTGGACCCTCTAGCCCGGTCATAGCTCGTCGGACCCTCCGGTCCAGTCTGTGTCGTTGGACCCTTTGGTCCGGTCTATATCGTTGGGCCCTCCGGCCCGGTCTATTCAACACACAGCATACATATAACACAATGCACATAATCTCATACATACACATAAATACCTACTCCAAGTAATGTATAGTGAGAAGACTCATCTCGGGTGTCTCGGATAATCTCGCACACGAAAACACTGATCTAGCCCCCGCCTAATCACATAAACAGTACTCTCAAATAAATAGTGGCTCTCAAAGGAAATCCATTCCTACAATCCCACAGAAGGGTAAAAGACCATTTTACCCCTCCCTGACCCAAAAGTCCAAATGTTGACCAAAACCCTAAAAGTTAATGAAAGTCAACAGGAGGCAGTACGCGGCGCGTACCATCTCTGTACGCGGGGTGTACACCGGAGATCCATAATTGGGGTCTCAACCCCTTACGTTGCGCGTACTGAGAGTTACGCCAAGCATAAGTCTCAGTTTCAGCCTTTTCTTGGAGTTTGATCTTAAACGGTTAACACACTCATTCAACTTTCAGATCTGACTTTCCCTAAGCCTCTTATTCCATAAAGTCGGAACCTTTAAGCCTTTGCATGGTTGTAAACGTCCCTAATCACTCTAACACCTTTCCTTCTTCCTCATAAGGTCTAGATCTCATGCATGGCTCAATATACACGTCCAAGATTGGATTTTTTATGAACATACAACTCATATAACCCTGAAATATGGCAGATCTAGGCCAATGGAGACCATTTGCTCATAAAGTCTCCACCTTGGGACCAAAAACCCTAAAAATTGGTCCAAGAAGCACAAATCACAAACGACAAGGAAATTTTTGAGCTTTTTACCTCAGAAAGAAGCTCTAACCTCTGTAGAAGTCAGATCTACTCTTGTCCACCAACTTCTAGCTCCTAAAAAGGCCTCCTTTTCTCTTTCACCACCTTGAAATGGCACTTTGAAGCTTAGAACACAAACACACAAGCTAGGAACGAAGGATAACTCTCTATTAGGGTTTCAATATCTGAAATGGTTGCTGAGGATAAGGCCTTAGCATTCCTTTTATAGTGCACAAGCCACAAATTAAGGTTTGCATCTGGGCCCGCTACACCCAACGTAACCCTGGGTACGCCCCGCGTACCTAGGCGAGTCCGCATCCAATCTTAAGTGCATGAGTATGCGCAGCGTACTCTTCAGTATGCCTAGCATACTCATTTTCCACAACAATTCTTTTAAGGGTTAAACTTGACAACTTGGAAAAGAAGAAGGGTCTAAGAGACACACCTGAATTCGGGATGTTACATGGGTCTTAATGCATCAAAACCATAACTCTAGCCTCCTAAGTTACATTTCATACGTAAAGCTACAAACTTGATGTCCATGAATGGGGCCTTTGGCTCAAAAAGCCATAAAAAGGGGTTTATATGATGCATGTTCTCTCATGGCCATAAAGTTGGCACCTTTATGCCATGGGAACCCTCAATGGTTCCATATCTAAAGTGAAACTCCAAATATACATACAAATCCGAGTGTAACCTCTCAAAAGCTTAGAAAAGGTAGAAAATAGAACCAAAACAAGATCTAGGAGATAGATGATCAAGGTTCAAGCTTTTTACCTTGAATGAACTGATAATGAAGCAAAACCTCTGGATCTACTGGCTTCCACTTGAACTCCTAAGCTTTCTTCTTCTCTTCCAACTTCAAATGAACATAAAAGTCACCAAAAAGCTCAAGAACACTCAAAAGGGGCTTAGGGTTTCGAGTTAGGGTTTCTTTGGGTTGGGAGGGACGATGGGGGCTTGGTTGAGGCAGAATAAGACGTTTAAATAGGGTGTAAACCCTAACATTAGGGTTTCCTCCAAACATCTCCTACTCGTCAAGTCGGTCCCCCGACTCGTCGAGTACGTCACTAAACCTCCGAGTCCAAAGTCAAGTCTACTCGACGAGTTGGGCCTCCAACTCGCCGAGTCCTAGGGAAAAACATGAAAAATACTTGAATTAAATACGTACCATGGACTGGGTGTTACAAATCTCCCCCACTTATTTTAGACTCCGTCCTCGAAGTCT
The DNA here is from genome assembly GCF_051521515.1 of Lactuca serriola. Taxonomy (NCBI): domain Eukaryota; kingdom Viridiplantae; phylum Streptophyta; class Magnoliopsida; order Asterales; family Asteraceae; genus Lactuca; species Lactuca serriola. The sequence goes on from NC_136414.1 coordinate 108,285,748, forward strand.
GCTGCTGAATTCAAAAAAAGCCCGGGGTAGTGCTCCCTCATCATGTCCTCCAGCTCCCAGCTCTATTTCGAGGCCTTGTGGTGCTTCCATTGCACCTTCACCAACTCCACCCTCTTATTCCTCAGATCTTTCGACTTCCTGTCGAGGATCGCTACTGGCCGCTCGATGTAGATTAAGCTGTTATCCACCTGAATATCCTCCAGAGGCACCACTGCCGAGTCATCCACCAGGCACTTCCACAACTAGGAGATGTGAAAAGTACTGTGAATCTGACTGAGGTCGGCCGGCAGGTCCAACCTATATGCCACCTTGCCCACCCAGGCTACAACCCTGAAGGGTCCAATGTACCTAGGGCCCAACTTGCCCCGCATCCTGAACCGAATGACACCTTTCCAACGCAAAACCTTCAGAAGCACCATATCCCCGACCTGGAATTCCAGGTTCGAACGACACCTGTCGACATAACTCTTTTGCCGACTCTGAGCAGTCTGAAGCCTGCTCTAAACCTGCTAGATCTTCTTTGTATTCTTGAGTACTACGTCGATACTCCCCATGACCCTCTGTCCAACCTCGCCCCAACATATCGGGGTCTTGTACTTCCTCCCGTATAACATCTCGAAGGGAGGACGGCCGATACTCATGTGATAACTATTATTGTAGGAAAACTCTGCCAATGGAAGGTAAGTATCCCAACTACCTCTGGAGTCCAAAACTCATGCCCGCAGCATATCCTCTAAAGTCTGGATGGTCCGCTCGCTCTGACCATCCGTATGTGGGTGAAAAGCGGTGCTAAAGTGCAAACGAGTACCCAGCTCGTCGTGAAACGTCTTTTAGAATCTGGAAGTAAACCGCACGTCTTGGTCAGAAACCACCGAGACTGGCACTCTGAGCAACTACCTCTCTAATGTAGATGGCAGCCAACCTTTCAGCCGAAATGCTCTCCAGAATTGGAATGAAATTGGCGCTCTTTTGGTCAATCGATCCACGATGACCTAAATCGAGTCCACCCCCCCCCCCACATGGTCCTGGGAAGCTTTGTGATGAAATCCATAGTGATATCTTCCTATTTTCACATCGGGATATCCAATGGTTGGATCTTTCTGTGAGGCCTCTGGTGCTCGACCTTGATCTTCCTGCAGGTCAGGCATCTCTCAACATACCAAGCTACACCCCGCTTCATTCAGGGCCACCAATAATCAGGACAAAGATCCATGTACATCTTCGTCACCCCTGGATGGATGGAGAACCTGGATTTTTTGCCTCCTCCATCAATACATGGCGCACACCCCCATGGTATGGGACCCACAGCCTACGGTGTAGTGTCAACATCCACGACTGTCATAATCAACAGAGGAAACCTGACCCACAATACGTTCACTCTTGCGATGTTCCTCCTTCATAGCCTCCTACTGGGTCTCTCAAATCCGCTCCAACAGCGGGGTCACCACAGTCATCCTCAAACAAATATCCCTGATCGGCACGACCTTGTGGCTAAGCGCATCAGCCACGACATTGGCCTTCCCCAGGTGGTAGAGGATCTCATAATCGTAATCCTTCACCACATCAAGCCATCAACGTTGTCTCATGTTTAGATTTGGATGATCCATCAGGTACCTCAAACTCTTATGGTCCGTGTAAATAGTACAACGGACCCCATAAAGGTAATGACGCCAAATATTAAGGGAGAAAAAAACTGCCCCCAACTCCAAGTCATGCGTCAGATACTTCGCCTCATGAGGCTTCAGCTGCGTCGAAGCGTAGGCGATAACATGCCCCATATGCATCAATATCGCGCCTAAACCCGAGATGGACGCATCACAATACACCATAAAATCATCCACACCCTCTGGCAGGGATAAGATTGACGCCTCGCACAATCTCTATCTTAGCGTCTCGAATGCGGCCTTCTACTCTGGCCCCCAGCGAAAGACCACGACTTTCCTTGTCAACTGGTCAAAGGCACGACTATCTTTGGAGAAGTCCTAAATGAATCTCTGATAGTAACCTGCCAAACCCAGGAAGCTCCGAATCTTAGATGGAGACCTCGGAACCTCCCACCTCATCACGGCCTCCACTTTGGCGGGTCGACTGAAATCCCGTTCTGGTTGACAAGGTGCCCAAGAAACTGCACCTCGTGCAACCAGAACTCACACTTGGAGAACTTGGAATACAAGCTCTCCCTCCTAAGAGTATACAATACCTCCCTCAAGTGGTCCTCATGTTGCTCCTATGTCTTGGAATAAACCAAGATGTCATCAATGAAAATGATCACAGATCGATCCAACATCGGTCTACACACGCGGTTCATGAGATCCATGAACATGGCAGGAGCATTGGTGAACCCAAAAGGCATCACCACGAACTCATAGTGGCCATATCGCGTCCGAAAGGCAGTCTTCTGCACATCCTCCTCTCTGACCCTCATCTGATGATAACTTGAACGCAGATCGATCTTGGAGATCCAAAATGCTCCCTGAAGTTGGTCAAAGAAATCATCAATCCTCAGGAGTGGGTAACGGTTCTTCACTGTTACCTTATTCAACTCCCGGTAATCTATACACATCCGATGCGACCCGTCCTTCTTCGCCACAAATAGAATCAGGGCTCCCTAGGGTGAACTGCTCGGCCTGATGAATCCCTAGTCTAACATCTCCTACAGCTGTGTAGAAAACTCCTGCATCTCAGGAGGAGCAAACCGATATGGTGCCTTGGCTATCGGACCCGCACCAGGGACTAGGTCGATCCTGAACTCTACCTGCCTCTCCGGAGTATCCCAAGCAGCTCCTCTGGAAATACATCTGCGTACTCTCGTACCACCAGCACGTCACGCACCGTTGCCTCACCCATCTCCTAGGTATCCAAGACATAGGCGACATACCATGCCCACCCCTGCTGGAGATAGCGCCTAGCTCTCGCTGCTGAACATAAAGTTCGTCCACACTATGGCCTCTCGCCCTGAATCACTAGCTCTCCCCCACTTAGGGTCCTGACCCAGACCAACTATTGTGTGCAGTCGATCACTACCCCATTGAGGCTCAACCAATCCATGCCTATAATAACCTTGTTCCCCCACAATGGTATGGGAGCCAAGTCTACCAAGTAGCGCTCCTCGAACAACCTCAAAACACAATCCCTGAAAACCTCTGATGCTCACACTGACCGGTCATCTACAATCTCGACCTCTAGAGGGAAATCTAACATGCCTGAACACTCAAGAAACCTCTTGCTAAATGCAAGAGAGACAAATGATCGGGTAACACCCGAATCAAACAACACTTGAACTGGGATACCGTAAACATGGAACGATCCTAAACAAAACATATAACATAATACATCAATATCACAAGTGACATATAATAAAAGTTAGAGAGAAAAACCATACCCGTTACCACATCGGGTATGGCGCGTGCCTCCTCGGCTGTCAACTAGAAAGCTCGGCTCCTCACCACTGGAGCCTCTTTCTTGACCTTCCGGCCATCTGTAACCTATGTAGTCGTTAAAGTTTGCGCCACCACTGGCATTGTTGCTGCTGCTGTCAACCTGTGGCAGTTGGCCTTTTTATGGCCCCTCTGATTGCAATGAAAGCAAATTAGGTTTGACATCTGAACAGTGGGGGCAGGAGCAGTACAATCCCTGCCAAAGTGTCACGTCTTTCCGCACTTGTAGCAGCCTGACAACCCTGCTCTACAAGCTCCATCATGCGGCCTGCCGCATTTCCTGCAGCAGCTCTAGCCCGGCTGGCCCTTCGATCTACTGTCGAATCCCATAAGTTTCTTCCCCGAAACCCTAGTAACCTGCTCTGCCTCTGCCTTTCTCTTCCTAAGGTGCTCCAAATCAATCTCCCTCTCCCTCGCCCTGACAATCATGGACTCCAGGGTCGGGCAAGCTGAGTAGCTGACATGCTCCCGAATATTAGCCCTCAACATATCATGATAGCGGGTCTTCCGCATCTCCTCATCCCCTGCATACTGAGGTACCAACAAGGCCCTCTCTCAGAACTTGGTGGTGATCTCCGCCACTGACTCCGTAGTCTGTCTCATGTCAAGAAACTCCCTGACCAGCTATTGAAGCTCCACAGCTGGCGCAAAATCAGCCACGAACCTGGTCACAAAGTCTGACCAAGTCATAGCCTCGATGGCTGGGGCTCCCAGTGAGTCACCAACTGACTCCCACCAATCCCTATCTCTATCCCTCAAACAACCTACGGCAAAGCAAACCTTCAACCCCTCCAGGCAAAAGCTCGTCAACTGTGCAGACTTTATGTCTGCGATCTATCTCCTGGCAGCAATGGGGTCCTTCTCCCCATCAAAGTCTGGCGCACCACTCCCCCTGAAGTCCTTGAAGGACTGTGTACGCGCACCCGACTGGCTGGACGCCGAGTCACTCCTGAATGTCCAGAGATGATCCTCCATCAGCTCAATAATCCCCTGCTTTATCGACCCGAAAATGATCAGGGTCCCCTCAAGGATACCTCTCGTGATCTCATACGCGATGAACTCGCATAGCCCGTCATCAACCTGCTCGGATCCCACACTCGAGCCTGATCCTGATCCCGATCCAGACCTTGAACCTCCTGCTCCAGGTTGCGTAATCGCCATACTGAAATAAAACACATAAACGTCAGGGTCATACATACTCTCAAGAGGTCTCATACACTTTCCAAGTTTCCTGGTTCTATCTCAGTCCTCCTTGATTTGAGTATGAATCCTTTGCTTCTAGTAGTACGGGCCCATACTACCTTCCACATCTATCAGTACTTTCCTCAAGGATTTCTTCTACTTCACCAAGTCCCTTCTACTAATACTTCTTCCCAATCTAATTTCATCCTAGGCTTTTCCTAGGGCACTTTCCGACCTACTCTCCGCCATCAGCTGCACAAGGAGTCCCTACCCTCTTCCCCTAACTAGCTTGTGAATACTATTACATATTCCCTTACTAGTTAGTTAAAGCTAGTTGGAACCCCTATCAGCATAAAGCAAGCAACATTTGTGCATTGAGTAACCATTACCATGCATAACCTAATCAGGCTACCATATTGCTGACTATCCAGCCCTAGCATATAGCTCAATAAACTCATATAACAGGCATGTAAGGCATCCTTCTTAGATCCTTAGCCTTAATCTAGCATGTTGTTCTCATAATCACATAACAGGAATACAAGGCATCCTCCCTAGATCCTTAGCCCTAATCTAGCATGCAGTTCTCATAACCATATCATATAACATAACATAACATGTATGGATATCTTGGGGAAAACTTACTTGAGCTCGGCCGATCGCACGCATCACACACCTTGTTCTTTCTCAAAACTCTTTATTTTTAAATTTTAGAAACTATTTTTCCTGTAAAAATCCTTCAAGCCCTCAGTTTGAGTCCAGACACCCAGGATGGTGTGCCCGAATCCCTCAAACCAAGGCTCTGATACAAACTTGTAACATCCTAGAATTCGAGACCAAAAAAATTTGTTTTAATTATATTGCTTATAAAATTTTGTTTGAGGAAAGCATTATTGATATCATATGAATTCATAAAACATAGTTACATGTCTCAAAAGCATATCAAAAATAGTAATAATGTCATAGTACAATCCCAGAAATCTCAAATGCGAAACCATGTGTGTGTGTGATGCGCTGCTACCCTGCCAGCTCTTTCCCCTTCGGCGAAGAGGTACCTGAAACCAAAACTGAAAACCATAAGCATAAAGCTTAGTGAATTCCCCCATCATACCACATACCATACAATCATACATACTCTCGGGCAATTCTGGGGTACCCGACCTGCCCATGTCAAGCCATTCTGGGGTGCTGACCTTCCGATATCAAGCTATTCTGGGGTGCTAACCTACCCGTGTCAGGCCATTCTGGGGTGCCTGCCTACCCACTGGTCTATCTCAACTGGCCACGGAGTTACAAAGGCAAAGCATGAAAAATACTTGAATTAAATACGTACCATGGACCGGGTGTTACAAAGAAGTTGACCAAACAACCCTTCATGAGCCGGTTCTTGGTCTTTGCCTTCCATCTGTTTTTCTTGATGGAAATTAGTGGAGATACTAGTAGAAAAATATTGTTCCTTTCTTCATGCAGACAGGAAATTGGTAAAAATTGTGTTTTCCCTATAATCACTCAAACTTATCTTACTGATCAATTCCCAAGGGCCGTAATAATCATGGCCCTAATAAGTTTCCTAGTATATATATATATATATATATATATATATATATATATATATATATATATAACAAAAAAATTATTTAAAAACTAAAATTGAATTATTACTACATTTTCTAATTGTATATGTTAGGGTGACTCGTTCAGATGAATAAATTACACAAATAGTCCTTATGCTTTGAGGTAAATTGTACGTTTGGTTCCTAACTTATTTTTTTAACTCAGAAGGTCTCTACAATTTATTTTTGTTTCGCGCTTGGTCTCTTTTTGTGACATCCCCAAATTCACGGTCATTTTAAAATTTTAATTAAGCTTATTTTAAAATCAGAGTATCCTTTTTAAAGAACAATGTTACGGAATTTTGTTCCCAGAAAACATGATAAATGTTTTATTAGATCATTTCCGAAGAAATGTATTTGTTTATGTTAAAACATTAGGATGTCATCGTTAACACAAAAACATAATCATAAACAGACCTTACATTCTTTTACACTAGTGATTTACATCTCCTTTAATCTCTCTGTGTAATGTAGCTTTGTATCGAGACCTGCGATACAAATAAACTAAGTGGGTCAGGTTGGGAAACCTGGTGAGTACATAGGGTTTTCAACCCACAATAATAAAGTTATTATATTTAATCATCAAACAATAAACCCAATTACCCAGCCCCATTATCTTCTTTATTCTTAAGTATATTCCCTAAGAATCATCTATTCCTCATTATTTATTCCTAAGGATTGCCCTAAGGACTAGGCATGAAGTCCATCGTTGCTAGGGTTTTTATGTAACGTCGTAAATTTTCAAAACAAAATTTTCATTTTTAAAAAACAATAAAACTCATATCATATTTTTCCCAAAGACCACAATATTCTCAATTATCATCAAAGTCCACAAAGTAAAAATCACTATCCCAGAATTATAAAAATACTCTCACTCCAGTGTGTACTATCAAGCTGGCGGTTTCCCGTGGTCCTGAGAAGTAACTGAAACACATAACACATAACACGGTAAGCACGACGATTAGTGAGCTCCCCAAAATACAACACATAACTCATTAGCCTCTCATGGCTATACTCAAATATGACCCTCTGGTCTATGTGTCTCAGTGGGAACCTCCGGTCCTAAAACTCGGGTGGACCCTCTAGTCCTAACTCAGTAAACTCATAATAATACACAACATATATCACAATAACATAAAACAAGATATCTCAATATATAGTATAAGCACATAAGACCCTCCGGTCACACATAGGTTACCACTCAAGGTAAGTATAGTGAGAAGACTCACCTCGTAAACAAACAAGTAATAACCTTGTATACGAATCTCGAACTAGCCTGCACCTAACACATAGGATAATTATCTCTAATTAATACTCTATTCACAACTCTAAATAAATCAAGGCTATTACCTTTCTATCAAACTCTTGGAACGGGTAAAAGACTATTTTACCCCTCCATGGCTCTCTTAACCATGTCTTAACCAAAATCCTAAAGTCAACAAAAGACAACGCCCGAGTCAAAAGTCCATGTTTGACCTGACTCGCCGAATACATCTATGTGACTCGTCGAGTCCATTCATTTTCCTCAGAAGTCTCATGAAAGTCAAGCTAAGCTCATCAATTTGACCTCCAACTCGGTAAGTTATCGCATGATCAAGCTCATCGGGACAAACCCTAACCCGATGTTGCCATTGGACCTGAACCAAGGGCACCTCCTTGTTCCTCAGAACCTTCACCTTCCGATCTAAAATCGCTATCAGCCTCTCAATGTAATTCAGGATCGCATCCACCTGAATGTCCTTTAGTGGTACCACTATCATCTCATCGGCTACACACTTCCTCAACTGAGACACGTGGAAGGTGTTATCTATCTGGCTTAACTCTATGGGTAGCTCTAACCGGTATGCTACCTTACCCAGTCTGGCGGTCACTCTGACAGGACCAATGTATCGGGGACCCATCTTGTGTTGTTTCTTGAATCGGATCACCCCTTTCTATGGGGATACCTTCAGGAGGACAAAATCTCCAACCCGAAACTCAAGCTCGGATCGTCGCCGATTTGTGTAAATCTTATGGCGACTCTGGGGTGTTAGTAACCTCTGTATGACCTGCTAAATCGGGTCAATCATCTTGAGCACTATCTCAGTGCTACCCATCACTCTTTATCCCACCTCTCCCTAACATATGGGAGTTTGACACTTACTCCCATACAAAAGCTCAAAGGGAGGCATACCAATACTGGAATGGTGGTTGTTGTTGTATGGAAACTCAGCCAAGGGCAAATAAGTATCCCAACTTCCACCGAAGTCCATAACACATGCATACAACATGTCCTCAAGCATCTGAATCGTCCGCTCGCTCTGCCCATCTGTTTGTGAGTGATAGGTTGTACTGAATTGCAGCCGGGTACCCAGCTCCTCATGAAACTTCTTCCAGAACCTGGAAGTAAAATGCACATCCCGATCTGACACTATCGAGGTCGGAAATCCATGCCGAGCTACCACCTCCTTCATATAAATCTCGACCAGTCTCTCTGCGGAAGTGCTCTCATTGATAGTGAGGAAGTGTGAACTCTTCGTCATCCGGTCCACAATTACCCATATTGCGTCAACCCCACGTGTAGTTCTCGGCAACTTGGTGATAAAGTCCATGGAAATCTATTCCCACTTCCACTGGGGAACCTTTAGTGGCTGCAACTTGCCATGAGGACGCTGGTGCTCGGCCTTAACCAGTCGAAAGGTCAAGCACCTCTCAACTACCCATGCCACATCTTTCTTCATACAGGGCCACCAGTAATCTCTCTTATGATCCAAATACATCTTCATGGCTCCTGGATGGATCGAGAATCTTGATATATGCGCCTCCTCCAACAATACATGGCGAGCTCCACCTGTATAGGGCACCCAAATCCGCCCATGAAAAGTCATAAGCTCATGACTGTCTGTCACAAACTCAGAAACCTACCCAATCACACGCTCTCTCTTGCGGTTCTCCGGTATCACAGCCTCCACCTGAGATTCTCGGATGGTATCTAATACTAAGTCATCACCGTCATCCTCATACACACATCCCAGATCGGAGCCCTCTCGGCTCTGCGACTCAAGGCATCGGCTACCACATTAGCCTTGCCTGGGTGATATAAGATCTCACAATCATAGTCCTTCACTACATCCAACCATCTCCTTTGTCTCATATTCAGGCTGGGCTGATCCATTTGGTACTTCAGGCTCTTATGGTCCGTGTATATCGTACACTAGACACCATAAAGATAGTGGCGCCAAATCTTGAGGGCGAACACCACCACCCCCAACTCCAAATCATGGGTGGGATACATCGTCACGTGAGGCTTCAGCTACCTCGACGCGTATGTTATCACGTGACCTCTCTGCATCAACATCAAACCTATCCCTGAAATTGACGCATCACAATAAACCACAAAGTCCTCCACTCCCTCTAGAAGCACTAACACTAGAGCTTCACACAACATCTAGCGAAGAGTCTCGAATGATGCCTGCTGCTCGTGGCCCCAAACAAAAGTAACACCCTTCCGGGTCAATCTGGTGAGAGGAACCGCAATCTTTGAGAAATCCTTGATAAATCTCTGATAATAACCGGCCAATCCCATAAAACTCCTGATCTCGGATAGGGATCTCGGCACCTCCCATCACATAACTGCCTCAATCTTGGCCGGATCGACCAATATCCCATTCTGATTAATGAGGTATCCCAAGAACTGGACCTCTTGTAACTAGAAATCACACTTGGAGAATTTGGCATAAAGCCTCTCCGACCTCAAAACCCCAAGAACCTCTTGCAGATGCTCCTCATGCCGCTCTCTTGATCTCGAATACACCAAGATGTCATTGATGAACACGATCACCAACCGATCCAACATAGGCCTATACACTCGGTTCATGAGATCCGTGAACGTTGTCAGTGCGTTGGTGAGCCCGAAAGGCATCACCGCAAACTCGTAATGCCCATAACAAGTTATAGAGGTCAGCTTCTGAATATCCTCCTCACATACTCTCATCTGGTGATATCCAGATCTCAAATCAATCTTGGAAAGCCAAGATGCCCCCTACAACTAATCAAATAAATCATCGATCCTCGGCAGTGGATAGCGGTTCTTGACCGTCAGCTTGTTCAACTCCCAATAATCTATACACATCCGGTGTGAACCATCCTTTTTCTTGAAAACAAAGGATCGATGCTCCCCACGGTGAGATACTCGGTCTGATAAAACCCTTCCCCAGCAGTTCTTAGAGTTGTGAGGATAACACCTACGTCTCTGGTGGTGCAAGGCAATAAGGTGCCTTGGCGATAGGCGCTGCTCCCGGAACTAAATCGATCCGGAACTCCACCTGCCTCTCGGGAGGCACACTTGGTAACTCCTCTAGGAAAACATCCGGGAACTCGCATACTATCAGAACCTCGGAGATAGAACTCGGACTCTCTAAAACAACCCGTGTATCCCTCATATATGCCAAGAAGCCCATACAACCCTACTGTAAACTTTGCCTCACCCTGTCTAAAGAGTAGAAAGATGACCCAGATCTGGTACCCTCGCCATACACTGTAAGTACTCCCCCAAAAGGATCTCATATAGTCACCAACTGATGCTCGCAGTCAATCACTTCTCCAAAACGACTCAACCAATCCATGCCCACGATGACGCAGACATCTCCCATCGCTATCGGCACCAGATCTATCGGGAACTCGACACCAAAAATCTCCATCACACATCCTCGGAATATATCAGAAGAAAAAACCACATGTTCATCGTCTATGGAAACCCTCAGAGGTCGACTCAACACCTTACGTTGGATACTGATGTGACGACTAAAATCTAAGGACACTAAGGACCGACTCGCACCCGAGTCAAATAACAGCAAAGCAAGTACAAAACTCACAAGAAATGTACCTAAATACAGCATAGAATAAGCACAATAAATCTCAAAATAAATAAATAAGGAAATACATACCATCCACGACATCAGGTGTTGCACGGACCTCCTCCGCTGTCAGCTGAAAAGCTCTCCCACGAACCCTCGGAACATCGGCCTTCACCGGCCGACTATCAATAGCACGCTAAGCAGCAGGAGTGGAACCATGGGATTATCCCTAAACAAGCTTAGGGCACTCGGCCTTCCGATGGCCGGTCTGATTGTAGTGAAAGCAGACTACAAATCCCTTGGGGTAATCCTTTGCCATATGCCCCTTTTTGCCACATTTGTAGCAAATCCCTGCCCGACAAGATCCCTCATGACTTTTTCTGCACATGTCACAAGTACGGCCCTTCTGGCCTCCTGATCTCGAATCAAGGGGCTTAGCCCACTTCGCTGCCGGCTACGACTGTACCGGCCTCCGATCTCTCCCCTGAGACTTCGCCTCCTCCCTGGCCTGAGTCTCCAACTCGATCTCCCTCCTCCTGGCATATGCCTCAGCTCAGTAAATATCTGATAAGACGAGTTCGCCACGAACTCTCGAATATCCCTCCTCAGAATGCTAAAATAACGGCTCATGCGTGCCTGCTCAATCGACACATGCTCAGGGCAGAACAATGCCCTCTCGTGAAACATCCTCGAAATCTCAGTCACCGACTCTGTCTTCTGCTTGAGAGACAGAAACTCCTTTGCCAATCGTTCCCTCTCCATCGAGGGAACATACTCATCTCAGAACATCATAAAAAACCTCTCCCATGTCACTGCAGTAAGATCTGCAGGGGTAAAACTGGTTGTCACAAACTTCCACCAGTCCTTCGCTCCCAAGCGAAGCTGGTTCTGCGCAAACCGAACCCTCAAGTGATATGGGTATGAACATGTGTAGAAACATCCCTCAATATCAGAGATCCATCTCATCACTGCGATTGGATCATGTGTCCCATCAAACTCTGGTGGCTTTGTGTTGCTGAACTCCAAAAACAACAACGAGTCACCTCCCTATGGCCTAGCAGTGGCGACAGCTGTGGTGGCTGTAGCAGCAGCCGCCTCAGTAACAACAACATATCTCTCTTCAAATGTCTCAATCAATGTGATCTTCATAGAACAAAACATCTCAGGTATCGCCTCTCATAAGGCTACGACCAACTCCTCATGAATCATCCTACGAATCTCATCATCTCTAGTCTCACTGCTCCCTGGGTTATGGAATGCACCCACCATGATGTCTCTGAAATACAACAAAAAAATCATCAGAGACTCACTCGAGCTTACTCACACTCGATCACTCATCCCTACTTGTTCCTTAGCATCCAAAGGATTCTTACTTGGGTTGCATACAAATTTGGTGCTTTCAGTGGTACGGGCCCAATACTACCTTCCACACCTGTCCTGTAGTCACCCCAAGTCCTCCTCCTAGGATTCTAATTCACAAATACTCTATCTCTCATGAATATCAGACTACTCTCTTAGTAGACCCCACACAACTCATCTAGGTATCTCATCTAGATTATCTCTCGCCTCAGAATTCTCTCTCTAAGTGATTCCTGCTAGATACTCTTGCTCAACACATACCCAAAACACATAATAGTTAGCAACAACTCCTAAGCTAAGGCATCACAAATCAGGAAACTCTAGCCCTAAGATATGAAGTACCTAGCCTAGCCTCAAACATTCATAACTATTATCTCATAAGTATCACACAACACAAATAAGTAAGGGTATTTTGGGAAATCACCGTTCGGGCTCTGGCTGATAGTACACACTGCTCCAAATCGTTTCCTCTTAAACTCTATATCATGTTAGAAAAATCATTTCTTTTGAAATTTTTTCTCAAATCCTCAGTTTGAGTCCAGACACACCCGAAGATATATCCGAATCCCTCAAACCAAGACTCTGATACCAACTTGTAACGCCGTAAATTTTCAAACCAAATTTTTTATTTTTAAAACACAATAAAACTCATATCAGATTTTCCCAAAAACCACAATATTCTCAATTATCATCAAAATCCACAAAGTAAACATCACTATCCCATAATCATAAAAATACTCTCGCTCCAATGTGTACTATCAAGCCGGCGCCTTCCCGTGATCTTGAGAAGTACCTGAAACACATAACACATAACACGATAAGTACAAAGCTTAATGGGTTCTCCAAAATACCACACATAAATCATTAGCCTCTCATGGCTATACTCAAATATGACCCTGTGGTCAATGTATCTCAGTGGGACCCTTCGGTCCCACAACTCAGGTGGACCCTCTAGTCCTAACTCAGTAAACTCAGAATAATACACAACATATATCACAATAACATAAAACAAGATATCTTAATACACAGTATAAGCACATAAGACCCCCCGGTCACACATAGGTTACCACTCAAGGTAAGTATAGTGAGAAGACTCACCTTGTAAACAAGCAAGTAATAACCTCGTACACGAATCTCGAGCTAGCCTCCGCCTAACACATAGGATAATTATCTCTAATTAATACTATATTCATAACTCTAAATAAATCAAGGCTATTATCTTTCTCTCAAACTCTTGGAACAGGTAAAAAAAACTATTTTACCTCTCCATGGCTCTCTTAACCCTGTCTTGACCAAAACCCTAAAGTCAACAGAAGTCAATGCCCGAGTCACCAGTCCATGTTTGACCCGACTCGTCGAGCACATCTATGTGACTCGTCGAGTCCATTCGTTTTGCTCAGAAGTCTCATGAAATTCCAGCTCAGCTCGTCGAGTTGACCTCCAACTCAGTGAGTTATCGCATGATCAAGCTCATCGGGACAAACCCTAACCGACTCGTCGAGTCAGTTCATAGACTCAACGAGTCCCTTCAATCTAATTTCTCATTCATATGTTTTAAAGCAGATCTATCACTCCAAACACTAGATCTAGCATCCCAATACTCTATTTTTGCATAAAGCTTCGATCTTTATGTTCATGCATGGTACTTTTGCTCCAAAATACCAATACATGTTCTCACAAGGTGTTAAGCACAATAACCCTCATATGGATGAATAAAGTTGGGACCTTTGGACTTTAGGGACCTCACAAAGGTCCAGATCTGAGGTCTAAACCTTATGATAACTCAGTATCCTCGAAGTCCCAAATTAAAATGTGGTAGAAACCCTAATCTTCCATAAGCATCAGATCTAACTAAATAAATGAGAAAAGTGCATGCTTTTTACGTTCCACTTGAAGCTTTGGACGAATTTTCCTTGGATCCCACAGTTTCTCCTTGTTCCTTGCTGGACAAACTTCTCTTCTCCACAAAAGATGCACTAAAATTCCTCAAGATTAGCTTTGAGACTGTAGCACCTGGTTCCTCGTATGTAAATCTTATTGAGAATTTTCCTTCTTTTTAGCCTTGGACTCGGCGAGTCATAGGTGCGACTCGCCGAGTAAGGACGGGACCCAGGACATGTTTAAGTTGGCGACTCGGCGAGTCCATATTCCGGACTCGGCGAGTCACCGTTGTTGGATGAAACCCTAATTTCAGGGGTTGCACCCTATTTAAACGACGTTTTGTGCCTCATATCAGCCCCCATTGCGTCCAGAACACTCCTTCTCGAAGCTCTAACCCCTCTTTTAGTAATTTGGGTGATTTTGGTGCATTTATTTGAAGTTTTGGAGAGAAGAAGAAGGTAGATCAAGAGGAGAGGAAGAAGATCCAGAATCTCTGTGCCATTTCAGAACTTCTAGAGGTATTGGACTCGAAACCCTCTCTGTCCGTTCATTATTATCTTGTTGAAGGCTCGGATCTGTAGCCTTTATGGACCCTCATTGCTTGAAGACCTTGGATCTACCATTTTAAGTACATTTTGAACCCTAAAATCCGTATTGGTAAATATCTACACGTAAAGTTGGAAACTTTACATGTGATTCGTGTTCTAGGAGTCCAGATCTGTGAATGGCATGGACTGGAATCGAGCAAATCTGTGTATTTAGTGGGTGCATGGCAACGACTCGGCGAGTCGTTCATGTGACTCGGCGAGTCTATTCGCGAGTCTCCGAGTTTGTCCCCTTTTCGTAGTGTCGAGTGAACAGTGAGTCACGGGGTGTGACTCAGTGAGTCGGAAGCTGAACTCATCTATGGAGGAACTCGGCGAGTCAATGCCCTGGCTCGGCAAGTTCAAGGCAATCTCCTTAGATCAAGAACAGACTCGGCGAGTTGTTCATACAACTCGGCGATTCGCAGCAGCAAGTGTTCTTCGGATGAAGATGAACTCGACGAGTTGTTCATACAACTCGGCGAGTAGGATGAAGGACTTGAATATCAGTTTAGAAGGAGAACTCGTTGAGTCGTCGCCTAACTCCACGAGTAGAAACGGGATTCAGGACAATTGTTTGGGTAGGGACTCGACGAGTTGGAAAGCCAACTCGGCGAGTCGGTTCAACTGAAAGTTGACTCTGACTTTGACTTAGGGCATGATCAGGGGTAAAATGGTCATTTTACCCAAAGGGCAGTTAGCAGTGTTTGATTGATTATGTTGTGGGAATTGCAGCCGGAGGATTTCCGGAGCAGCAGCAGCAGCGTTAGATAGTCAGTTCCCGATCAGATCAGCTGCTACTTCGAGGTGAGTTACCTTCCAGTAGCAGTGGGTCTACGGCTTCTATGCCGGCCCACCAGTAGGAGTCGTATGTTAGATGATTGTCTTTGTGATATCATCTAGGTTTGCTACTACCTGATATGTTATGTGCTAGCATGATATGTTATATGAAATAGAAGTAGAGATCGGTTGATAGGACCGAAGGGTAGTTCAGACACCCCAGAAATGTCTGACAGTACGTGATGATATGTTTGCATGCTGGCTTGTTATGTTATATGCGATAAAGGTAGTAGGAGGGGACTACTCCCCGAGGATCGGTTGTTAGGACCGATGGGTAGTCAGCACCCCAGAATGGCTTGACACGGGTAGTCAGCACCCCAGAATGGCGTGACACGGGTAGGACGGCACCCCAGAATGGCCGTACCGGGTAGTCAGGCACCCCAGAATAGCCTGGCAGTATGTATGTTATGTGTTTGTATGGTATGTGGTATGATGGGGGAACTCACTAAGCTTCGTGCTTACGGTTTTCAGTTTTGGTTTCAGGTACCTCCTCAGCTAGGGGAAAGGAGCCGGTGCGGTAGCAGCATGTCACACACACACTCTCTGGTTTCCGCATTTACGAGATTCTCTGGGATTTATAGTCTGATATTTTGATTGGTTGTATGATTTGGCTTTTAGACATGGTTTACGTTGTGTTATGGTTTGATCAAACAATGTTTTTAATTATTAATGTTTTCTAAAGTAATGTTTTAAAAAGAAATTTTTGGAGTTGAAAATTGGGTCGTTACAGAGACTCTCTTAGCTCACTACACTCGTTTAGGATTTCACACAGGGAGGATGGGCAACTAGTGAGGCATAAAAAAGAACATACGTTCTCTTAAATAGACCCCAAACCCGGGGATTTAGGGTTTCATCTCACAACGCTAACTCGACGAGTCGGCTCTCTGACTCGTCGAGTTGGTTACTTAACTCTCGCGGCCAATCACGACTCTAATCGACAAGTTGAGGCACCAACTCGCCAAGTTACTCAATAAACCCCAAAACATAAATATATAAATAATATACATGAGAGTCCGGATGGTACATTTTATAACAGACACTAAGTCCATAGTTGTCAGGGTTCATCTAACTGGCGCTAAGTCCATAGCTGCCATGGTTTGTCTCATTTATTGACAGTATTATTTTAGGGAGTCCAACCGCAAAACACTTTTGAAATCAAACAACCCATGCGGCCCTTCAAACCAGATTCCTCGTACCGCGACTAGTTAAAAAGACATTATAATGACACTTATATAAGTCATAATACTAGCCTATATATTTATTATAAGTTCATAATAATGATACTAAGTTTAAACATAGGCTATACTTGAAGTAGGGTAAGCATAACTTACTTGCAAGGGGGTTTTAGCTAGGAGTCGGGATCTGCAGGGGCAACACTTCGTCGCTGAATCTTTTTAAGAAAGATTCTTGCAGCACTTCGGCGCTCACCTTACTATTCTAAAAATCTAAAACTACAGAAAGAGAAGTCGAATCACGAGGGACCGAAATGCTCAGAGGATAAGAAGAGAAAGCCTCTTGAATCAAGAGAATGGTGCAAGAAATATGAGAACCTAGAGGGTCTTACTTGTAGTAATTGAATTTTCAAAAACTACCTTCTATAGTTACTTAATGACCTTATAGTTATATAAACGACTAGACACCCATTTATAATACTCTTTTAAATAGATTTAACGATATTTGTACTAAACTAACGTCGAAAGTACTCAACACTAGTCTTATAACAACCGCATCGTCGATACCTTTCTAATGATATATATATATATATATATATATATATATATATATATATATATATATATATATATATATATATATATATATATATATATATATATATATATAGGGGAAAGTTCAATAGAGAACCATTATTAATCAAGTAACTAAGGAACCAATCCAAAGCGTCGGAATTTAAAACGACCAACAGCAAAAGAAAGGGTTTTAAACTTTTATAATGGACGCACATGTACCGGATTATAACAAAACTCACTTCCTTTTTTTCATTTAAAATTTTTTTAGGCCAAGTTTTTTATTGAAAAAAAAAACCGATTATACCTTGTTCATGATTTTTCATCCACTTTCCATAAAGATCCATGATGATATATAAAAAACGATTTTTTTTTTTTTCAAAAGAAAAACCCCACTTAATTTTCTTAGTTTTTTCAATATTTAAGTTATTTTTATAAAAAAAAAAAAAAAAAAAAAAAAAAAAAAAAAAAAAAAAAAAAAACTAATTGTACCAAAAATATTAATTTTTTGTAATTTATTAATAAACATTATGTCACAACTAGAAATTTTTGGTGCCTTGTAACTACAACACTTATGACAACTATGAATCAAAACCATGAAAGCATGCATGATGCTTACTCTATGACAACAAAATTTCAATCTAACACTTCATACAAGCACTACAAATAGTCAACAAATAATTGGAAACCCTAGAAGTCCTTGTTTAAGTCCATTTTAGACTAGGACTTCCTTATAGGTCCCAATGGACCAATAAGCTTCCAATTGGAATATCATGGGCTTAGAGCTCTTGAATGGGCTCTAATTGGACCCACTTTCATTTATTTTAATATTTTGGGCCATATTGGGCCAAGAATGAAACAAAATATTTAAATGAACCTCATTGGGCCATAACTAACCTAATTAGCCCTAATGGGCCATAAAAATCATTACTTGATTTATTTTGAGCCAATAGTTATCTAAATTAGCTATGATTTGGACTTAGGCATTTAAGGGCCCAATTCCTTCCTTTTTCTCTCCAAATCTCGGCCCAAGCCCAAGAGAAAGGGAAGAGTTGACTTCTTGCATGCCAGATCATTTTTGTATGGGGATAACTAGGCATTACACTTCAAACATCCATGCACTTCTCATCTTTCCATGCAAGCTCACTCTCTCTTCTTCTCCCTCTCTCCCTCTCGGCCGAATCCAAACAAACACACACACACACACTTCACTCACAATTCTCTCAAGAAAACTCTCTCCACTCCTCTCCATATTTTCGAGATTTAGGAAGCTTTCAAGGAGATTTAACCCATAAACACATCATCTAAGGTAAGTTGATATTAGATCCATAATCTAGCTATTTCCTTTCATTCAAGAATCATCTCTTAATTCATTCAAACTCATGATCTTGCACCTTAGAAGCATCTAAGTTCGAGATCCTCCAAGAAAGGTTGCTAGGATCGAATTCTTCTTCATCTTCTCCATCAAAAATCGAAACCACACTCAAGGTGAGTTTCATACCCCTTCCTTTTCGGTTCTTATGAGTTTTATGGGGGAGAATACAAGTAAATGTGTAGATCTATGTGTAAATGTATGATATGTGAGATTTGATGCATGTATGTGTGTGATATCATGTGTTTTGTGATGAATATGTTATCAAAAAGTGTGTAAAAACCGAGATCTAAGGCATGAGAAAATAAATAAACATAACTTAAGTTATTATACACTAATCAAGTCAAGAAAAATGGCTTATAAGGTCATGATGAAGATAATCTAACATTAAACCCATCTTTGGGCTTAAAATGTCAAAATACAAAACTTAGGGTACAAACCGACAAATTTATAGTTTCTGGAGGGTCAAAAGATTCCAAACAGTTTCTATAATAATTTTTCTGAACAACAACATTTTTAAGGGACTTAAAGTGTAAATTTTGAACCTAATGGGCTAGATTTGGGCTTTTCGGCCCAATAAGCCTCAAAATGCGAGATTTATAAGTTTGAGGGGCTAAAAATGAAATTTTCTGTAAAACAGGGGATTTGAAATGATATAAAACTATTTCAAAGGCCAAAAATGCTTTTCAAATTCAAAAAGGATCAAAAATGTAAACATTTTCTATTTTGGGCCAAAACTGTAAAAGTTGCGAAATTGGGGGTCTTAACCGAGAAAACGTCATTCTGGAAGGGCTAAAGCTGTTTACAAAATAAATTTGGGTTTAAAATGTCTTTTCAACAAGTTTATGATACAAAAGTGTCAAAATAATGTTTTAAGGACTAAAATGAAATTCTTTTATATAAAGGACTAAAAGTGCTATTTGTATAAAAGAAAGGTTGTGAAAAGGTAGAAATCTTACTTTTAAACAAATTAATTCACTAAGACAAAATACAAGATCCACGACCACCGACGAAACGGAAAAACAAATACACTCTCAACAACAAATATCGTTACAAAACGAATTGATTCGTTCTCGAATCAATAACAAAACAAAAATCAATAAACCAAAGTATTTCAATAAACACGCGATAACTATGATGAGTCAACATTCAAACTTTGGGCTTGAAAGTTTCAAATCATGCTTGTTGGGCCTTGCTAGCCCAATAACCTGATCTTTGGGCCCGAAGGGAACGCGCTTACATGTTAATGGGCCTCTATGACCCAATTCCATGTAAAAGGACTTTCAATAGCTCTTTTGTGCTATTGGGCCCTAATGGTCCATTAGTACTGCTAGTGAGGTCGAGAAGTCAAATGTGAGTTGGGCCAAGTGTCTTTCGCATTCCCGATAGCCTTGAATAACTTATGGAAATAAAGGGGACTTCGTACCGTCCTTTCTCCTCGGTTGACCGGCTTATGAGAATTCAAGTAAACAGATTCGTGGCGTTAATCAAGAGAAGTCAAGGTGGTTGGATTATGTGTGTAGTACGGATGACGCCTTAAGGATCGTTCGTAACCTGTAGTTATAAACTAGTCATTTTCATTAACACGTGATTGTAACAACTCACAAACCCTAATTAATCCAATGTTACCTGGGTAATCAAAAACATTCGTCGTATCGCTATAACAATAAACAAGTCATGTAATTTGCATATTGGGGAAAACATCGGGTTTTCCCAGAAAGTTCAACATTTTCACCTATGTGATGTATACAAAGTTCAACAATTATACATGTTTTCAAAATCGACAAGCATATTTACGGATCTTCACACTTTTTATAAACAAATACTCTTTTCAGAAAATATCGGATTTTCTGGGTTTTTCAAACTTCACAAAAATCATTTTTCCATAACATTACTTATGAACTCACCAACATTTCATATGTTGACGTTTTTCCAAAATAACTTGTATTCTCAGGTAACAGGTAAGCCGAAGAATAAGTATCAGGAAATGTCATGGTGTTTTGCTTAAATTATCTATCAGACAGTTTATGTTATGGAATTGTAATGTTTAAAACAATGTACTGAATGTAAATAATATCAGTTGTAATATTCCAATGCATGGTGATGATTTGTGTTATGATTCATGTATATTCATTGTGATGGTATTCAATTTGAGTCACAAGAGCCCTCGGACCTTTCCGCCGTCCGGTTCGGGGGTGTGACAGGTTGGTATCAGAGCTCTATTTATAGTGAACTAGCATATCTAACCACACATTGATATGCAACTATAAACCAAAAAGAGGGACTAACACAACTCTGAACAAAACAAGTAAAACATAACAATAAAAAAAACACCCTTGCTTGTATTAGGAAAAAGAACATAATACCGAACCAAACAAGATAATGCTAGTATCTCGGTTAAGCCAGGACTGTTCTTAGTCGTATCAAGGAGTGGATGTAGCCTGATCAACTACATTTCCTCCAGGGTACAACTATCACATGTCCTGAGGAAATCGTGATAGCTAGGGAACCTAAAAACATACCCCTTTACCCCCAAGAAGGGAACCTCAACTCAATCTATGAAATAGTTGTAGAGTCATAGGAGTAATGATAGTTTATTCGTATACCTCCTCTCAGTCGCTATTGAGGGGGAATAGCAGAGCACTCAGTTTCATCCGGTCCTAGTAGCCCACGGGAAGATCAAGGATGAGCCTAAGGTAGATCAAGGAAAGGTGCACGTCAATGGACCTGAAGAGGAACAGGACGAATACGTGATGGTTGATTTCGATTATGATGAGTTGGACCAGGAGCCAAACGAGGAAAAGGGTGTAGAGGAGGCGTGTAGTGAACCGCACCAGTTGGAAGCCCCATCAAAATTACGCATGTTTCAAGGGGTGGATACAGACTACTTACGCGCTCTCGAGGAGGCAGTTATCAGTCTGAAGCTTCAACTCATCGTGGCCAAGGCAAGGGTTACGCGAGCCGAGCAAAAAGTGGAGGTAATCACCCAAGAGGTGGATGAACTAGCTGAACTTCTGGTGCGTCACCTCGGCGATTGAGTGTCGTCGTCTTCCTTACTAATAGGACCTGCTCTACTACCTGCTATATAGAACCCACCGCGACTAGGGTTAGCCGTATCAGTCTTTAGTACTATGTCCTTAGGATCTATCTTATGTACCCCGACTCTATGTTTAAGTGACTACACTACTCATAGAGCCGTTATGCTGTCGAACTAGTATCATTTATGTATGCTCTTTCGAGCAAAATTTTCATGTATCAAATGCGGATAATATTAGTAAAATTTTATATGTTTTACTTTGATGTTGTAATCTGCTATGTGTTACAAATCCATGATTGTGTGCCAAATTGTGAAAGTACCTAACTTCTTGCCACACACCTAGCTCATAGGATCACACTCTCACAAAAAGCACAGATACTCAACATCTTTCTGTTCCATGGCAGAAAGATGCCTCGACGAACAACCCGCGGAAACCCTGAGCCAAACCCTCCCGAGTTCAACTCTGTTGCTTTTCAGGCAGCGGTGGCGGCTGCGGTCACCGCGGCTATGGCCCAAATTCACCAAGGGAACAATGGAGGAGTCAACAGACCAGGCGCTGGAAGTTTGAACAACGGGATGAATCAAGGACCCACCAAAACATGTTCCTACAAAGACTTCACCAACGCCAAACCATGAACCTTTAACGGCACTCGAGGAATGATCACCCTAAAACGATGGATCGAGAAGGTGGAATCGGTATTCGAGATATGCGATTGCCCTGAGGAGATGAAGGTGAATTTTGTCGTATGAACTTAAATTGACCAAACGCTCACTTGGTGGAATGGACACGTGGAAGCCATGACACTCCCCGTAGCCAATTCCATGACATAGAGAGAGATGAAAGAAATGTTGATGGCCGAGTATTGCCCTCGAGGTGAAATTCAGAAAATGGAACAAGAGCTGTGGAATCTCACTGTCCGAAACGCTGATATAGATGCATACGTATCAAGGTTTAGCGAACTGTCTTTGCTGTGCCCTGACATGATTACCTCAGAAGGTTAGAAGATCGAGCGATTCATCAGGGGACTAACCTCCCCGATCCAAGGAAACGTGATAGCTGCAAATCCCGAAACTTTCGACAGTGCTAAGAGATTGGCCAAGAAGCTGTATGACCACAACAAGAAGAAGGGTGAGAAGTCAGTGGAGACTGAAGTTAAGAAGGAAAATGATAGCAAGAAGGGGAAGAACAACAAGAGGAAGGGACATAAGGCTCCGAATCGTCCAAGAAGCAGCAAACAGTGGCAATTAATGTTGCGACCACTCAAGTTCCATCCACGCCACATGCTCCAGCCTCAGCTGCTCCAGGTGCTCCTAGACCTTATTCTGGTAATCTTCCCAAGTGCAACAAGTGCGGTCTCCATCACAATGGAGAATGCAGAGAGATGCAGTGCACCAGTTGCAATCGGAAGGGACACACGACAAGGTATTGCAAGACCTACCCTCCTCAGAACCAACAACAGGGAAACAGCAACAACAATAACCGCAACAACAACAACACCAACACTGGCGGCAACAATGCAGGACCTAGCCACACCTGCTATGGATGTGGAAGGACTGGGCATTTCCGTCGAAATTTCCCCAACAACAACAATCCCGGAAATGGAGGAACAGGAAGGGTGCTGACCATGGGTCAAGGAGAAGCGATTCAGGATCCCGCTGTTGTTACCGGTGTGTTCCTCCTAAACCACACTTATGCATGTATCCTGTTTGATACCGGAGCAGAGCAAAGTTTTGTGAGCAATAAGTTTAAACATTTGTTAAAACAACAACCCCAGAAGCTCAATGAAACCTTTACGGTGGAAATGGCCAATGGGAAAACCGAATCCACTGGGGAAGTCTACATCAGATGTACCCTAACTCTAAATCAACACGTCTTCCGAATAGACTTAATGCCTGTTTCCATTAGGAGTTTTGATGTGATTATTGGCATGGAGTGGTTAAGCCCCCACCATGCTGAAATTATGTGTCACGAGAAGGTCGTTCGCCTTCACCTTCCCGATCACGAAACCCTAGTTATTTACGGAGACAAACCTAGCACGAACCTTCGCCTCATCTCGTGTGTCCAGGCACAGAAGCATCTGCGAAAGAACGATTTGACGTTCCTGGCGCATATAGTGGATAAAACTAAGGAAGAGGTTAACGTTCGAGACATTCCAGTAGCACGTGAATTCCCAGACGTATTTCCTGAAGATCTTCCTGGAGTACCCCCAGAGAGACGAGTTGAATTCCGAATTGATCTTGTTCCAGGAGCAACTCACCTCGCTAAATCGCCTTATCAACTAGCTCCTGCTGAGATGCAGGAATTGCCCAGCCAACTCAGTGAACTCCTGGGCAAAGGATTCATCCGACCCAGCTACTCGCCATGGGGGGCTCCGGTTCTCTTTGTCAAAAAGAAGGACGGATCTTTTAGGATGTGCATCGATTACAGGGAGCTAAACAAGCTCACTGTCAAAAATCGCTATCCACTCCCACGAATCGACGATCTATTTGACCAGCTCCAAGGAGCCAGTTACTTTTCTAAGATAGATCTACAATCTGGGTACCATCAACTCAAGGTCCGGGAAGAGAATATTCCCAAAACCGCTTTCCGAACTCGTTACGGACAATATGAATTTGTCGTAATGCCCTTCAGTCTAATGAATGCCCCTGCCGCATTCATGGACCTAATGAATCGAATATGCCGACCATTCCTCGACAACTTTGTTATTGTTTTCATTGACAACATTCTAGTCTATTCCCGAAGCGAAGAAGAGCATGGGCAACATCTCCGACAAATCCTGGAAACCCTGCGAACGAAGAAGCTATACGTAAAACTCTCCAAGTGTGAGTTCTAGCTCCGTATCGTGAACTTTTTGGGTCATGTTGTTAGTCAAGAAGGAATACATGTGGATCCTTCTAAAGTCAAATCCATCGAAGGATGGGCAGTTCCGACAACACCCACAGAAATTCGCCAATTCTTAGGCCTAGCAGGTTACTACAGGAGGTTCATTCAGAACTTCTCTAAGATCGCCAAGCCACTTACCTCGCTTACACAAAAGGGCGTACCATTCAAATGGACGGACAAACAAGAAGTTGCATTCCGAACTCTGAAGCGAGCACTCTGTAGTGCCCCAGTACTATCTCTACCAGAGGGAACGGAAGATTTTGTGGTCTACTATGACGCGTCAAATCAGGGTTTAGGTTGCGTTCTCATGCAGCGTGGAAAAGTGATAGCTTACGCATCCTGCCAACTAAAGACACACGAAGTGAATTATACAACCCATGATCTGGAATTGGGAGCAGTGGTCTTCGCTCTGAAGATTTGGAGGCATTACCTTTAGGGTACGAAGTGCACCGTCTTCACGGACCACAAGAGTCTCCGGCACATATTGAATCAAAAAGAGATGAATATGAGGCAACGAAGATGGGTTGAAATATTAAACGATTACGAGTGTGAAATCAAGTACCACCCAGGCAAAGCCAACGTGGTAGCTGATGCCTTGAGCCGGAAAGAGTACTCTAATCGTCGTGTGAAAACTCTCTCAATAACCATCCAATCTCACCTAACCACTCAGATCAGGGCAGCCCAGTCATATGCCATGAAGGTGGAAAACAGAACAAGTGAAGCATTACACAGAATGGAGAAGAATCTCGAGGTGAAATAGGACGAAGTATACTATTTCATGAACCGTATTTGGGTCCCTAAATTTGGAGGATTTAGGGAGGTAGTCATGAATGAAGCTCACAATACGCGATACTCCATCCATCCAGGTTCGAACAAAATGTACTTGGATATTAAACAACGTTATTGGTGGCCTAACATGAAGGCAGAAATTGCCACCTATGTCAGCAAATGCCTTACTTGCGCTAAAGTAAAGGTGGAATACCAAAAGCCCTCGGGGTTATTACAGCAACCAGTAATCCCCGAGAGGAAATGGGAAGGGATTTCTATGTACTTTGTGACCAAGCTACCCAAGACGTCAGATGGATTAGACACTATATGGGTAATAGTTGACCGACTGACAAAATCCGCCCATTTCCTACCAATAAAAGAATCCTACAAGATGGAGAGGCTGACGAGAATATACATTCGAGAAATCGTGAGGCTTCACGGAGTGCCAGTATCTATCATCTTAGATAGAGATAGTAGGTTCACTTCACGTTTTTGGCATTCACTTCAGAAAGCATTGGGAACCCATCTCGACATGAGCACTGCTTATCACCCACAAACGGATGGTCAAAGTGAACAAACCATCCAAACGCTCGAAGACATGCTTCGCGCATGTGTGATAGACTTTGGGAAGTCCTGGGATACCCACTTACCCTTAGTTGAATTCTCGTATAACAACAGTTACCATTCGAGCATCAAAGTCGCTCCTTTAGAAGCGCTATATGGACATAAGTGTAGATCACCGTTGTGTTGGGCTGAGGTGGGCGACACCCAGCTAGCAAAGGAACTAGCATCAGACAAGACATTAACGGGACCGGAGATCATACGTGAAACCACGGAAAAGATAGTTCAAATCAGAGCTCGAATACAAGCATCGCGCGACCGACAAAAGAGCTATGCTGATAGACGGCGAAAGCCATTGGAGTTTCAGGTCGGGGATCGAGTACTGTTAAAAGTTTCACCCTGGAAAGGGGTCATTCGTTTTGGAAAATAGGGAAAACTGAACCCACGATACGTTGGACCTTTCGAGATTCTTGCCTGAATTGGTCTAGTGGCATACAGACTGCAGCTACCCACGGAGCTCAGCAGTGTACACCCCGTGTTCCATGTTTCCAATCTAAAGAAGTGCCCATCCGATGAAACTCTTGTCATTACCCTTGACGAAATTGAAATCAATGAGAATCTCCTGTTTGTTGAAGAACCAGTCGAAATCATGGACTGGGAGGTCAAGCGTACTAAGCAAAGTCGCATCACGATCGTGAAAGTACGGTGGAACGCGAAGCGTGGGCCAGAATTCACGTGGGAACGCGAAGACCAAATGAAGCAAAAGTACCCTCGTCTATTCTAGCATTCTCAAATCTAGCTTTCAAAAGAATTTCGGGACGAAATTCCCTCTAACGGGGGGATGATGTCACAACTAGAAATTTTTGGTGCCTTGTAACTACAACACTTATGACAACTATGAATCAAAAACATGAAAGCATGCATGATGCTTACTCTATGACAACAGAATTTCAATCAAACACTTCATACAAGCACTACAAATAGTCAACAAATAAATGGAACCCCTAGAAGTCCTTGTTTAAGTCCATTTTGGACTAGGACTTCCTTATTGGGTCCAATGGACCAATAAGCTTCCAATTGGAATATCATGGGCTTAGAGCTCTTGAATGGGCTCTAATTGGACCCACTTTCATTTATTTTAATATTTTGGTCCATATTGGGCCTAGAATGAAACAAAATATTTAAATTAACCTCATTGGGCCATAACTAACCTAATTAGCCCTAATGGGCCATAAAAATCATTACTTGATTTATTTTGGGGCAATAGTTATCTAAATTAGCTATGATTTGGACTTAGGCATTTAAGGGCCCAATTCCTTCTTTTTTCTCTCCAAATCTCGGCCCAAGCCCAAGAGAAAGGGAAGAGTTGACTTCTTGCATGCCACATCATTTTTGTATGGGGGATAACTAGGCATTACACTTCAAACATCCATGCACTTCTCATCTTTCCATGCAAGCTCACTCTCTCTTCTTCTCCCTCTCTCCCTCTCGGCCGAATCCAAACAAACACACACACACTTCACTCACAATTCTCTCAAGAAAACTCTCTCCACTCCTCTCCATATTTTCGAGATTAAGGAAACTTTCAAGGAGATTTAACCCATAAACACATCATCTAAGGTAACTTGATATTAGATCCATAATCTAGCTATTTCCTTTCATTCATGAATCATCTCTTAATTCATTCAAACTCATGATCTTGCACCTTAGAAGCATCTAAGTTCGAGATCCTCCAAGAAAGGTTGCTAGGATCGAATTCTTCTTCATCTTCTCCATCAAAAACCGAAACCACACTCAAGGAGAGTTTCATACCCCTTCCTTTTCGGTTTTTATGAGTTTTATGGGAGAGAATACAATTAAATTTGTAGATCTATGTTAAATGTATGCTATGTGAGATTTGATGCATGTATGTGTGTGATATCATGTGTTTTGTGATGAATATGTTATCAAAAATTGTGTAAAAACCGAGATCTAAGGCATGAGAAAAGAAATAAACATAACTTAAGTTATTATACACTAATCAAGTCAAGAAAAATGACTTATAAGGTCATGATGAACATAATCTAACATTAAACCCATCTTTGGGCTTAAAATGTCAAAATACAAAACTTAGGGTACAAACCGACAAATTTATAGTTTCTGGAGGGTCAAAAGGTTCCAAACAGTTTCTATAATAATTTTTCTGAACAACAACATTTTTAAGGGACTTAAAGTGTAAATTTTGAACCTAATGGGCTAGATTTGGGCTTTTCGGCCCAATAAGCCTCAAAATGCAAGATTTATAAGTTTAAGGGGCTGAAAATGAAATTTTCTGTAAAACAGGGGATTTGAAATGTGATAAAACTATTTCAAAGGCCAAAAATGCTTTTCAAATTCAAAAAGGATCAAAAATGTAAACATTTTCTATTTTGGGCCAAAACTGTAAAAGCTGTGAAATTGGGGGTCTTAACCGAGAAAACATCATTCTGGAAGGGCTAAGGCTGTTTACAAAATAAATTTGGGTTAAAAATGTCTTTTCAACACGTTTATGATACAAAAGTGTCAAAATAATGTTTTAAGGACTAAAATGGAATTCTTTTATATAAAGGACTAAAAGTGCTATTTGTATAAAAGAAAGGTTGTGAAAAGGTAGAAATCTTACTTTTAAACAAATTAATTCACTAAGACAAAATACAAGATCCACGACTACCGACGAAACGGAAAAACAAATACACTCTTAACAACAAATATCGTTACAAAACGAATTGATTCGGTCTCGAATCAATAACAAAACAAAAATCAATAAACCAAAGTATTTCAATAAACACGCGATAACTATGATGAGTCAACATTCAAACTTTGGGCTTAAAAGTTTCAAATCATGCTTGTTGAGCCTTGCTAGCCCAATAACCTGATCTTTGGACCCGAAGGGAACGCGCTTACATGTTAATGGGCCTCCTATGACCCAATTCCATGTAAAAGGACTTTCAATAGCTCTTTTGTGCTATTGGGCCCTAGTGGTCCATTAGTATTGCTAGTGAGGTCGAGAAGTCAAATGCGAGTTGGGCCAAGTGTCTTTCGCATTCCCGATAGCCTTGAATAACTTATGGAAATAAAGGGGGCTTCGTACCCTCCTTTCTCCTCGGTTGACCGGCTTATGTGAATTCAAGTAAACAGATTCGTGGCGTTAATCAAGAGAAGTCAAGGTGGCTGGATTATGTGAGTAGTATGGACGACGCCTTAAGGATCGTTCGTAACCTGTAGTTATAAACTAGTCATTTTCATTAATGCGTGATTGTAACAACTCACAAACCCTAATTAATCCAATATCACCTGGGTAATCAAAAACATTCGTCGTATCGGTATAACAATAAACAAGTGATGTAATTTGCGTATTGGGGAAAACATCGAGTTTTCCCGGAAAGTTCAACATTTTCACCTATGTGATGTATACAAATTTCAACAATTATACATGTTTTCAAAATCGACAAGCATATTTACGGATCTTTACACTTTTTATAAACAAATACTATTTTTCAGAAAATATCGGATTTTCTGGGTTTTTCAAACTTCACAAAAATCATTTTTCCATAACATTACTTATGAACTCACCAACATTTCATATGTTGACGTTTTTCCAAAATAACTTGTATTCTCAGGTAACAGGTAAGCCGAAGAATAAGTATCAGGAAATGTCATGGTGTTTTGCTTAAATTATCTATCAGACAGTTTATGTTATGGAATTGTAATGTTTAAAACAATGTACTGAATGTAAACAATATTAGTCGTAATATTTCAATGCATGGTGATGATTTGTGTTATGATTCATGTATATTCATTGTGATGGTATTCAATTTGAGTCACAAGAGCCCTCGGACGTTTCCGCCGTCCGGTTTGGGGGTGTGACACATTAACATCGATTAAAAAAAACTTGAACAGTGTAGATTCACACTATGAATCTAAACTGTAAATATTTCAAGTTTTAACATTCACAATATGAAAAATCTTGAACAATTCATATTTGCATTGTAAATTTGAATTACTATTATCCACACTGTGAATCTAAGTAGGTTCACAAAAAAAAAAAAAAAAAAAAAAAAAAAAAAAAAAAAAAAAAACCTCGATTAGTGTAGATTCACACTGGGAATTTAAACTGTAAATATTTCAAATTTTAACATTCACAATGTGAAAAAGCTCCGATCAGTTCAGATTCATATAGTGAATCTGACTTATTATTATGCACTTTGTGAATCTGAAAAGGTTCACAATATGAATCTGAACAAGTTTACAATACAAATCTGAACAGGTTCACAATGTAAATCTGAACTGAAATATCGGTTTTATTAACTTGAATATGAATCTATGTTTAAAAAGTACAAAAAAAATATATGAATTTTGATATATTATTAATTTTTTCTATAAAAAAATAGACCTTAACTTTTTTTATCAAAGAAAATGAAGTGGGTTTTTTTCAAAAAAAAAATTTGTTTTTTATATATCATCATAGATCTCTATGGAAAGAGGACGAAAAATCGTGAACAACGGTATATTCGTTTTTTTTTTTTTCGATAAAAAACATGGCCTAAATTTTTTTTTAAACGAATAAAAATGGTGAGTTTTTTTGTAAAGAGTAAATTTTTTGGTATAATCTGGTGTGTGTGCGTCCAATGTAAAAGTGTAGATCTATTTCTTTGGCCGTTGATCGTTATGATTTCCGACGTTCACGATTGGTTCCTTGGTTCCTTGGTTAATTATGGTTCTCTATTGAACATCACCCTATATATATATATATATATATATATATATATATATATATATATAGATATATATATATATATATATATATATATAATTATATATATATATATATATATATATATATATATATATATATATATATAGGAATGAGTTCTATGGAAAACAAATAACTAGGGCAACATCTACCGGAACCAATAATCAAATGACACGTGTCCATTTCTTTCTTCACAAGTAATGTATTGTGGAAGTTATTGTGAAAGTGATGTGTTGTCATGTTTTCATTGGTTCAAATATGTGTTGCCCTAATCATTCATTTTCCATATAACTATTCCCTATATATATATATATATATATATATATATATATATATATATATATATATATATACACACACACACAGGTATATATGATTAATACTTTATTTTAATACGTAAATATGCTATTATAACTTATAAATCATTCATACGAACTCCGTTTTTGACGTTTTTTATATCTATGCCTAGCTATCGACAAGATTTACAACTTTCTTTTAGACTCCGTCGGCTAATTTTGACTTTATTTTTCGTCCATATTTTGATAAAATTAAATGATTTTGCTAATATCATAACTCTCTCATGCGTAGGGATGAACATCGGAAGCGACTACCTGCTTTCAGAACCGGAACTGCCTTGGAACTGCCGGTCTGGTTCCTAAAGTCTAGGAACTGCTTTAAGCGATTCCGGTCCCAATTCTTATTTTTACGAAACCAATACTCGCTGGATACCTGCCGGTTCCGGTTCCAATACTGGGTACCCGAAACCGGCGGTTAACCGGAACCGGTACCGACAGCTACCTACCTTTTTTCTAAAAAAATATATATTTAATTATTTATATATTGATGATATTTTGTTTAAAAATGAAAATAACTATCAAGTCTTTTTCTAATTAAGGGACTACTTAAGTCGTTTTAGGGTTTTGTGATTCATTCTTCCAGAAAAACGCTAACACCAATTCTTCCCTTCACAGCTTCACTCTCGTCTTCTACTCGTCACTATCGCATATCAGAGTATCATACCTGTCATCTTCATCGGCTGTGGGTGGAGTGTTGTTGCCACCAGACATGATGGCAGCAAGAGGAGTGTCGATTGGAATGAAGAACGAGAGGGAGAGGGAAAGCAGTACCAGCATGCGACAAAAGTAGGTGGTAGAGAAGGTAGTTATTTATTTCATCCCATTTTTTAAACTTGTATGTTTCTGCTCTTGGCACTCGTCACTCTCGCATATCAGAGTATCATATCATAATGATTGCAAGTATGTGAAGCTCCATTTGAGTTCAATCGTCATTCATCTCGTCAAATCGTAACCCAGGCTGTTCAATCGCCACTCATCTTTGTTCAGTCAGTCGCTTCTTTTCAGTTGTAGACCATTCCTGCTCAATCGAAGGTTCAATATGCGACAAGTCTTTATCAGGTCTGATTCTTACTGTTATGTAAATGTGAATTTAATTTTGTAGATTCCTTAAATTTTGTTATGTAATATGTAAATATGTGAAGTTTTACTCTGTTAATTGAAATTTCGAGTATTGAATTCAATATTGTTTTAATATATTAATTGTAGTTATGTAATGTGTAAATATGTTCATTGATCCTTGGTTATGTTCTATAGGACATTGACTAATCCAGTTGCACTAATTAAGTGTTTCAAATCTATCAAGATTCATGCCTTTACAACTTATAATTACCCTAGAAGACGACCTTACTATAGATCTTCAGGCAAAAGTAGCTAAGGTGAGTAATTCTCTCATTGTTTCTCATTTATGATTCTGTAAAAAACTTAATCTTGATCTAATCATGTGTATGTGTATGTTTATCTTTTGAAAGTTCTCTGCCAGTACCCACAATTTTGGGTTTTCTTTTTTTAGATATGGTACTGGATGAGAAGGACAGATTCGATGCATGAATAAAAAAATACTTCAAATTGTTCTTTTAGATTTGGCTAAGATCATGTAACACCAATTTAAGGGTCTTATTATTTCCATAAGTTTGCTCAATATTTGTCCAATTTATGACTTTTTTTGATAGTTTCTTGATATTTGACATGTTTATTTGAACAGGTTCTAATGGAATCTCATCTTCCTGGTCTTCATCTATCGGCATTTCGAGTTTCACTTTCCATTAACTCGTAGAAAACGGCTCGGACTTTCCCCCAAAAACTTCGGTAAGGATGACTATCTCCTACAATTGGATCTTGGGAAGCCGACACCCATGCCTCCGCTAACTTTTCTTCTTCGTCTTTTGTCCATAGGACCCTTTCTTGGGTGGTAGTGGGTCGGGCCGGGTTTTTTTTTTTTCCTTTTTTCTTTTTTGGTTGAGGTGGTGGTGAAGGTTGCGTTTCTGCAACAAAATCCGACGAAAGTGGTGGTTGTGAAATTGGTGGTTGTTGTTGTTATGACGCTTGTTGTTGGAGTTGTTGTAGTTGTTGGAATTGTTGAAATTGTTGGTATTGTTGTTACATTATGCATGCCATGTAAACTATGTAAATTAATCTATGCAAATAATACAAGAACATATAAAACCAAAACATTTACAAAAAATTGATCTTTTAAATAACAAGCTATTAAAAACAATTCATAAAAGCAAAAACACCAACAATAAAAATAGCAAAAAACAGCAATAGTAACAACAAAAACATCAGCAATAAACAACAACAACACAAATCAACAAAAGATCAATTGCTGTTGTTGCTGTTTATTGCTGATGTTTTTGTTGTTACTATTGCTGTTTTTTGCTATTTTTATTGTTGGTGTTTTTGCTTTTATGAATTATTTTTAATAGCTTGTTATTTAAAAGATCAATTTTTTGTAAATGTTTTGGTTTTATATGTTCTTGTATTATTTGTATAGATTAATTTACATAGTTTACATGGCATGCATAAAGTAACAAGTTTTAATATTCAAGAAGCCGGGTACCCGGAACCGGAACCAGTTCCAAGAGCGGTTCCAATTTTCTAGGAACCAGTGTAGGCAATTCCGGTTCCAATTCCAAAAACTAAAGAAACTGTCGGTTCCGAGAGCGGTTCTGGTTCCAGCGAAAATAGGCGGGTACCCGGTTTTGCTCATCCCTACTCATACGGATTCCGTTTTTGGCATTCTTTTTCTCAAAATTCCTATGGTAAGGAGTACTACAATTTTTGTTTTGATGACATTAGCTAAAAGTCAACCATTCTCTTCATAGCTTTTTACGTCATACATTCGTTGTGCACGACTGACTTTTATATCTTATAAAAATTATATCTAATTCATATGGAGTCAGATTTCTATGAAATTTATATTTTCGGGATCGAGACAACGTGTACTTTCTCTCTCTCTCTCTCTCTCTCTCTCTCTATATATATATATATATATATATATTGGCACACTTATTTTTACGATTTACGGACGATTCAGTTGAGTTTTTCTAGTTTCTTAGGTCGTATGGTATACGTAGCACGAGGCCGGTCATGGTTGAGCTGGCCACGAACAACGGTCGTGCACACCACCCCGTTGTTTCGTGGTTGCTCGTTTTCGTGGTCTTTCAGGTTCGACATAACGAACGGAAACGGCCAATAGAATCGCAGCCCACAATGACCATTTTCTATGGTCGTTCAACAGCTACTTTGTTTTAAAAAAATTAACCAATTTATTTACCTATAAATACAACACTTTTACTCCTTATTTTTTACACCATTCTTTTCTTTCTCTATACACAAACTACACACTACATCTTCACAACCA
The DNA here is from genome assembly GCF_051521515.1 of Lactuca serriola. Lineage (NCBI taxonomy): Eukaryota > Viridiplantae > Streptophyta > Magnoliopsida > Asterales > Asteraceae > Lactuca > Lactuca serriola. The sequence continues at coordinate 108,320,331 of NC_136414.1, forward strand.
AAAACCAAGGATCCCAACCAAAATGGCCCTCCAAACTACAGAAATCGCAAACCCGATAACACTTTTGAGTTAGATACAACCCCTCGTCAATTCCCGACTAGGGAGTCACCTCAAGACGGTTTTGTCAATTTGCTTCAAAACGGTTCCCTTATCCAACAAACATCACTTTTCCAAAAACAATATCAATGTTTTCCATCTTTCCAACAACAACAAATGTAACAACAATACCAACAATTTCAACAATTCCAACAACTACAACAACTCCAACAACAAGCGTCACAACAACAACAACAACCACCAATTTCACAACCACCACTTTCGTCGGATTTTGTTGCGGAAACGCAACCTTCACCACCACCTCAACCAAAAAAGAAAAAAGAAAAAAAAAACCCGGCCCGACCCACTACCACCCAAAAAAGGGTCATACGGACAAAAAACGAAGAAGAAAAGTTAGCGGAGGCATGGGTGTCGGCTTCCCAAGATCCAATTGTAGGAGATAGTCAACCTTATCGAAGTTTTTGGGGGAAAGTCCGAGCCGTTTTCTACGAGTTAATGGAAAGTGAAACTCGAAATGCCAATCAAATTACGTCGAAATGGCGAAATATTCGACTAAAATGCCTTGATTTTGGAGGAATCTACAACAACCTCCTAAACATACGTAAAAGCGGCTCGAACGATTTTGTTGCTTTCAAGGCGGCCATGGAGCAATTTGAAAAAACAACTCCAACACGCAAAGCTTTTCCGTATATGAAACCGTGGCTAAAATTGAAAGACGCTCCAAAATGGAAAGAGCAAACGGAAGGAACTTCGCAATCTTCCTTTTCAAAGCGTTTGAGAAACCTCGATGGAACTTCCCAACAATCGGACGGCCGAACACACATCAACATCACCGACGATCCGCTAGATCTTGAAAACGAGCAACCTATTCGTCGGCCCGTTGGAAGAAATAAAGCAAAAAAGTGGCTTCAACATCTTCGAGCTCTAGTGTTATGGATATTTTTTGCGATAAATTTGATCGATGTGTGCAACTTCAAGAAACGAAGGTCGAGCTGATGACTCGGATGGAGCAAAAAATGATTGAAACACAAACATCATTTCAGGAGGCACAAACGATGATCCAAACAAAAACCGATATGGAAATCTTGAAAATGAAAGCGGACGACCTCGAGGGCGAAGACTTGGAACTTTTCCTCGCGATCAAAGAGTTGGTTCGAGTCCGACGTAGGTGTATGAGTTAGTTTATTTTATTTATGGTTGGTTTTAGTTTTTTTTTAATGTTTTCTTTTTATTTTTTTATTTTAAGTATTGTCATTTTTATTTTTATTGCTATTTTTTTATTTCAATTAATGTAGTTTTTATTTAATGTAATTTGGTCTTTTAATTTAATGGAAAACTGGTAATAAAAAATGAATTTATTGTATTTTTAAATTAAATTTAAATAAAAAATGAGGTGGAATGATGTGTTAGTGGTAGAGGAACTTGGTGTTGATGTGACACCACATATGTGGTATGTGGTGGGTATAACGGATGATCTTATATTATAATAATTATGAAACATATAATTTTCATATAATTTTTCTTTACTAAGTAAAATAGGTTACAATCCTTGACCCTAACTATTACTTTGGTTAATATTATTATCCTAGATAATCTTCCATCAAAAAACATTTTTAACACTTATTGTCTTTAAATTGTTTAGCCTGAATCTGCGGGCGTTACACTGTATTATTTAAAAAAAAACTATTTTGTCTTTAATTTTTTAATTATTTAAATAAAGTGGGGTAGGTAAGTTAAAGTCAATTGAGGTAGAAGTGGGGTTCGGTGTGTGTTTATTTTAATTAATTAAAATCAATAACAAAATAGTTTTTTGAGATCAAACACGCAACAAAAACAAACGGCAAAAACCTTTAAACTTGAAGAAATAAGTTTAAGATCAAAGTAGAAATTATAACAAACCATAGGACCATTCGTATAATTTATTCCATATAGATTTTTACTTGGTGAATAAACCATATGATGTCATACTCTTCGATTTCTATGATGTCATACTCATCAATTGGACAAAAAAGGACAACCATTCACCCTGCATCTTTCTCCATTTCTCTCTCACACGTGATTTATGTAACATATTACAAATTTGAAGCTTTATTTTTCTTGGGTATAAGGTCAGTGGTACGGGTGGAAAACTCCTTTGTTTTTTGTGGGCTATAAGGTTGAAGAGTGTGGGTGCGTTTTCGTACTTTGTGCCACGTAGATCACGAATATTGTCCCCAGATGCGGTCTGGTGCGGTCTTGGTTGCACTGCGGTCCTTAAGAGCCGCACTTTCTGATTGGTTGAGGGGAAAAATGGAGCATTGTCGGTTATTATTATTATTATTATTTTTGTTTTTTCTTTCTTATATATACATATATAACATTTTTTTTCACAACACAATCTCTTGTCTTTCTCAAAAAACCTTTTTTAAAAAAATCATGTGTGTGGTTTTTTAAGTTTCTAGGATTATTTAAATGTTATGTGTGTGGTTTTCATGTTTTTTTTTGGTAATGCAATGTAATGTTTTTTTTTTTTTTTTTTTTTTTTTTTTTTTTTTTTTTTTTAATTTTCAAGTAATGAAAAATTATATTTTTTTTATTAAAATAGAAGTTTATTAAATTAAAATAATTAAAAAAAATTTATTAAATTAAAATAGTTAAAAAAAAAAAGACCAATAAAAAAATATGTGGCACCACTCCTTTGGTCTGGCAAGAAACCATACTTGAGTGGTAAAAAATGACATGACGTTTATATGGCGGGGGAGGGAGTGCGGTTTCGGTGACACCACACCCTCCAGCCTAATATATTTTCCCTCATATTCCTTTTTTTTTTTACCTAAATCTAAGAAATGTGTGTAAAACTTCTCTAACTATTTATTTTTATTTTTTTTTAAACTATATTTCCTACAAATATTATACTCATTTTATAGGGAATTAAAAACCATGCGTTTTAGTATATATATATATTTTTATAATTGTTAGTACGTATATAATTTAATAAGAATTAAAAAAGATAAAAAAAAAAGTTGGCCAATAGAAATAGGAGAGAGAGTGTGCCAATAAGCTCCCTCACCGTCTTTCCTTCAGTCAAGATACTAGGGGTGAGCAAAAACCGCACCGCAATTAAAATTAACCGCAAAAACTGCATAAACCGCAACCGAAAAAACCGCAACCGCAATAAAAACCGATGTTGAGGTTTTCTGTTTTTCAAAAACCGCAAATTTACGGTGCGGTGCGGTTATTAGTTTCCAAAAACCGCAAAAAAACCGCACCGCACCGCATGTATTATATACAATTTTTTTTATCAATTATTAGTTTATTAAATAGTAAAAATAAGACAAGTTTCATGAATGAAAGACGGATAAAATACTAAAAAACAAAAGTGTTAGTTTTTTCTTATGTTTAAATTTGAAAAAATGATGAAATTAGACAATTTTAAGATATTTATTGTTAATTACCATTGGTTTGATGTTTTTAAGATATTAGTTGTTTGAGGTTTAAGTTAAATAGTTAATTGTCTTATACCTTATTGTTTTTATTATTATTACAAGTAATATGTTTGAACTCTTAAAACTATCTAAACTCTAAACTGTGGTTAAAAACCACACAAAATAAGCGCACCAAATCCATGTGGTTAATAACCGCAACACAAAAAAAACAAAACCGCACCGCAAAAATAACCGCACCATGCGGTTTTGAAAATGGATTAACCGCATTTGTGGTTAGTGGTGAGGTTTTGGCTAATAACCGCACCCAACCGCACCGCGCTCACCCCTACAAGATACGGAGTTCAGTTGAAAAGAAAAGCTATCCGTACTTTTTCCCTCGTCCACACCATCCGTCCAAACTATTTATTAACCTTCTCTACTCTTATTTTATAAAATGGTACGACAAAAACTTTTTTTCTTATAAAATCACGTCCACCAATGTCACGATGATTTTATTGTTTAATTTTAAGATTTTAATATTTGACATATAATATGATTTCTTTTTTTATAAGGTTTTCTTAATTCTTATCTTATGTTTTTTATTTATTTCAATTAAGCGTTTTCATATATATATATATATATATATATATATATATATATATATATATATATATATATATATATATATATATATATATATATATATATATATATATATATATATATATATATATATATATATATATATATATATATAGGGAAAAGTTCAATAGAGAACCATAATTATAGGTTCTTCAAGGAACCAAATCTTTTTTTTAATTTCTAGAGTTTATTTTTTATCGAAAAAAATATCTATAAATATCTAAATTCATATATTAACATTGTGAATGTGAAAAATATTTTTCGGATTCACCGTGTGAATCCGGATTCACGTTGTGAATTTTCGAAGATTCACATTGTAAATTTGACGTAAAAAAATCGAATTTTATATCATTGGAAAAATGATAAAAAGTTATGAATTTCTGTATTTTTAGTCTTTTTTTTTATAAAAAATAAGTTCTAAAAGTTGAAAAAAAGATTGGTTCCTTGGTTAATTATGGTTCTCTATTGAACCTCACCCTATATATATATATATATATATATATATATATATATATATATATATATATATATATTGAAAAACATGGAGAATTTGAATTTTAAGCTGAAAACTGCATCTATATTACAGTCAGGGCTACAATTTATAGACAAGAATAAACATAGAAAGAGCTCTAATCTAGGCAAGCTAGCTATACAAATAATCACATTAAAAATAAAGATTCCCTTTGACAGATTTTTAGGGATCAATCATGATTCTGATTTGACTTTCCATTCCAACACTCCCCCTCAAGTTGGTGAATGTATATCCCACATTCCCAACTTGGAAACATTGCATTCGAAATCTGTTTTCAGCAATGCTTTAGTGAACATGTCAGCTTCCTGCTGCTTTGCTGGTACATAGTTGAGACTAATGGTACCATTCTCTACTTCAGTCTTGATGAAATTTCTGTCTATTCGAACATGCTTCATTCTGTCGTGTTGAATAGGATTATGGACAATTGCAATTGCGGGTTTACTATCACTATTCAACTTCATTGGACCATCAACATCTATTTTAAGATCTTCCAGCAGCCTTTTAATCCAGATTAGCTCACAAATTCCTTGAGATATTGCCCTATACTCTGCTTCAGTACTGCTTCTAACTACCACAGTCTGTTTCTTACTTCTCCAGGTAACTATGTTTCCCCATACTTTAGTACAATAACCTGTTGTTGACTTGGCATCAGTTGAGCCTCCCCAATCTGCATCAGCAAACCCTTCAATGTTTCGTTGTTCATTTTTCTTAAAAAATATTCCTTTTCCAGGTGTGCCTTTCAAATACCGTAGAATTTGTTGAACAGCTTCGTAGTGTGTTTTTGTGGGAGAATGCATATACTGGCTTACTACACTCACACTGTATGCAATATCAGGACGTGTTAGAGATAGGTAAATTAACTTACCTACAAGGTGTTGGTACTGCTCTCGATCAACTGGAGGGTCATTATTGCTGATTTTAGATGTCCAGTTTCGCTCTTGAGGAGTACTTGCTGGTTTGCATCCAAGTTTTCCTGTTTCTTTCAAAAGATTGAGAACATATCTTCGTTGGGACATAAATATTCCTTGCTTGCTTCGAGCAATTTCCATTCCAATGAAATATTGTAACTTTCCAAGGTCCTTAACCTTAAACATGGAATGTAACCTTCTTTTCAAGTTCTCAATCTCGTGAATATCATCCCCGGTGATGATCATATCGTCTACATACACAAGTAATATCGACTTCTTACCATCACTAGACTGTTTTATAAATAAGCTGTGATCAGCTTGACTTTGCATGTACCCAAATTGTTTCATAACTGAGCTCAGTTTATTGAACCATGCGCGTGGTGACTGCTTCAAACCATACAAAGATTTTTTCAATTTACACACCTGATCCATTCCCTTATTTTCTTCAAACCCTAGAGGAAGTTTCATGTAAATGTCTTCTTCTAGCATTCCATTGAGGAATGCATTCTTTATGTACAGTTGGTGTAGTTCCCAATCTAGATTAGCAGCAAGAGAGAGAAGAACTCGAATGGAGTTCAATTTTGCCACAGGAGCAAACGTCTCTTCATAATCAATCCCATAGGTCTGGGAGTACCCCTGCGCAACTAGCCTTGCTTTGTGTCTTTCAATGGTTCCATCAGCACCAACTTTAATTGAAAAAATCCATTTGCACCCAATTATCTTTCTTCCTTCAGGTGTTTTGACCACCTCCCAAGTCTTGTTTTCCTTAAGGGCATTCATTTCTTCCATGACAGCTTTCTTCCACTACGGATCAAGTAGGGCCTCATGGATACTTGTAGGAATCACTTCTTTATCCACCTGTGAGAGAAATGCCTTGTATTTTGAAGATAACTTACTATATGAAAGATGACCTGAAATCAGGTATCTACAAGATCGAACCCCTTTCCGAATAGCAATAGGGACATCAAGATCATCAGGATCATGTGTTTGAGCTTCTTCTGGAGTAGATGTTTCAGGAGATGATGATTGGCAATTACCAGGTCGTGGCCTTCTGGAGTATACTTTGAATGTGGGTTGTTGTGGTTCTTCCCCTTGACCAGGATCCTCAACGGTTGGTGGTGTTGAAGATAACATAGGGGATATAGAAATAGGATCGGACAATGACACAGGAAGGGAAATTGAGGGATCCCAATGGATTTCTTCACTAAGGTTTGCCCCCTAAAGAGATGTAGTGGGATAAAAACTTTGTGTTTCAAAAAATATGACATCACAAGTTACAAACATCCTTTTTGAAGATGGACAATAACACTTATATCCTTTTTTTAGCTGACGAGTATCCCAAAAAAATGCATTTGATAGCTTTAGGGTCTAATTTCCCTCGAGATGGACTTGTATTGTAAACATAGGCTTTACACCCAAAGACACGTGGCGAAAGAGAGTTTAAAACTCTGAGTTTAGGGAAACATTTTTGAAGACATTGTATTGGGGTTGAAAAATCAAGAACTTTTGAAGGAATCCTATTAATTAAATAGGCAGCAGTAAGCACAGCTTCACCCCAGAAAGAGTGAGGGACATGACAGTTTATCATGATAGCCCTAGACACTTCAAGAAGATGGCAGTTTTTTCTCTCAGCCACTCCATTTTGCTGTGGAGTTTTGGTACAAGAAGATTGGTGGAGAATACCATGTTCAGTTAGATAAGCTTTGAGATCATTAGCAAAATACTCTCCGCCATTATCAGATCAAGGACATGGATTCTGGATTGGAACACATTTTCTACAAGCACGCCATAACAATGGAGTTTTCTGCCTCCCATACCTTGTAGTGAGCATCCTTTTTGTCCGGGGCTTCAGTTTCACCGGTAAGGTATCCGGTCTTCCCTTTCCCTCTGATGACAAGAAGAACCGATTGAAACCATTCACGAAAATTCACTCCATTAAGTTTATGTTGAGTAATTTGAAGAGAGGGATTGATATCAGATGGTGGAAAAAGAGATGAGTTTGGGTTTGAAGATTCAACAGAGCCCGACATTATGGTGGTAAAAAAAATCAAGAATAAGATGATCACAAATGGTTATTTGGCAGCAACAACTTTAGCCGGCAGAAGTTGCACAACTCTGATACCATGAAAAACAGGGAGAATTTGAATTTTAAGCTGAAAACTGCATCTGTATTACAGTCAGGGCTACAATTTATAGACAAGAATAAACATGGAAAGAGCTCTAATCTAGGCAAGCTAGCTATACAAATAATCACATTAAAAATAAAGATTCCCTTTGATAGATTTTTAGGGATCAATCATGATTCTGATTTGACTTTCCATTCCAACATATATATATATATATATATATATATATATATATATATATATATATATATATATATATATATATATATATAACAAAAAAAATTATTAAAAAACTAAAATTGAATTATTACTATAATTTCTAGTTGTATATGTTAGGGTGACTCGTTCAGATGAGTAAATTACACGAACAATCCTTATGGTTTGAGGTAAATTGTATATTTGGTATTTAACTTATTTTCTTTAACTCGGAATGTATCTACAATTTGTTTTTGTTTCGCGCTTAGTCTTTGTCTTACCTAAAAATGTTATTTTTCCATTAATTTTTTAATTGATTTAAATAAATTGGGATAGGTAAGGTAACGTAAAATGAGGTGGAAGTAAGGTTAGATGTATGTTTATTTAAATAAATTAAAAAATTAAGGGCAAAATAGTCTTTTTTAGGTAAGACGGGGACCAAACGTGTAACAAAAATAAACCATATGGACCTTTTAAGTTAAAAAAATTAATTAAGGATCAAATGTATAAATTACCACAAACTATAGGGTTCATTTCGTAATTTACTCCGTACAGATTTTTACTTAGTGCAGAATAAAATGTCAGACTTCAATTGGACAATAAAAGACAACTATTCAACCTGCATCTTTCTCCATTTATCTCTCCTACATGATTTTTGTAACATATTGCCAATGGGTGCTCCTATTCGCACGAATAAATTCGTGTATAATCAATGATTACAATCAATCCCATCACATTTGTTATTTTGGCAATTTCAATTGTTTTTATATTTTTTGATTTTACCTCCTCTAGCTTAGATGCAAGTTACAATACACCCTTAATGTTTTATAGTATTTACTTTAAACTTTATTATTTTTTGTTATATGGTTAAAAAAAAGTTTTATTTTAATTTATAACTCTTTCCTATTTGTTTTCTATCAACCATCACCGTATAAATATATCATATTAGAAAACTTTTTTTCTTTTGTTTTTATAAACCATTTAATATATATTAGTCAATAATTTTTTTTTTTTTTTTATGTTTTATAACTCTAACGTTTTCCTAATTAATTATATTATATTTTATTATATTATTAATTTTAATTTTAAATATATTATTTTTTACTATTGGTTATACATGATTCAATGGGGATTGAACTTCTCATTCATTACATTCTAGCTATAATGCATTTTTATTCCATTCAATGTTATAATACCACTTTTTAACTTATTAATCATAAAACCCTCGATGGGGATGATCATACTTTATCATCATTTTTTATTTTAATATATATATATATATATATATATATATATATATATATATATATATATATATTAAAAACTCAGGGTCCTCCTATATACACGAATTTTTCGTGTATTTGTTGCATTGAATTGCGTGTCGAATTATTTTATCGATAAATATGTGTGCCGATTAATATGTGTGCCGAATTATTTTATCGATAAAATATAATATTACAATTTTATACCTTCGGTTTACATTGTAGTTTTAGAAAAGACCCTAGATTTTATCAATTTAAATCTTAAACCCTTAAAACTTTATTAATTTTGAAAACTAACAAGTAGAAACATATTAATTATTCATAAAAGTTGTTTAATTAAAATGATCTCATGAATACATTTATAAAAAAGGTAATAATGAATATTATTAAATATTAATAGAAAAAAATTAATTTGTTAAATAAGAAATATAAACTATGAAACATTAACAAAAATAGAAGGGATAAAAATGAAAATTTGGTTACAATTTCTTTCTATATATAAAGGATTCGTATTTTTTATATGGTACACTGAAAGCGACTTGCTAAAAGTAACTTTCCTTAAAAGCAAATATATGATATTTGTTAAAAATATAGATTTTATTAAATGACAAGTTGGAAAGAATGGATGGGTGACACATATTATGAGGTATTTGTACTTAACCTTTCTTATTATTATTATTATTATTATTATTATTATTATTATTATTATTGTTATTATTATTATTATTATTATTATTATTATTATATATTTTTTTCTCTTTGTTATGTTTAGAGAGATGATATTCATCCAATGGAGACAAATGAAATAGATGAAAATAATAGCTTCAATGAAAGTAACTATTTTTTCGACGACACATCACCATTCGAAACGGATATTCATCCAATGGACACAAATGAAACATATGAAAATGAAAGTTTGAACGAAAGTCGTTATTTCTTTGATGACACGTCACCCTTCAAAACAAATAAGGTATAAATTCATTAGTATGTTGTTACTGTAATGTAAGCATCAAGTGGATTTGTCTGCTACTGATAATAATATAATTGTCAGGTGTTCAATTTTCGTCAAGAATTGATGGATTGGGTGCAAAATATGGCAAATACTTTAGGTTATGTCATCGTCATAAAAAATTCTAAACGTAACTTTAATGTTGTATTTCAATGTGACCGTGGAGGTACATACAAAAGTACACAAATCTCCAAAAAAAAAACAGGGACAAAAAAAATTAATTGTCCATTTAGCCTACAGGGTAAATATTCGTCAGTAGATAATTCTTGGAAGATAAAAATGATATGTGAATTTCATAACCATGAGCCGTCATTATATTTAGAAGGTCATCCTTATCCACGACGACTAACTGAATATGAATGTCGAATAGTGGAAGATTTGTTGAAAAAAAATGTCAAACCAAAAGATATATTATCTGCACTAAAAAACCTAAATCCGAAAAATGTATCTACTCTCAAAACTATCTACAATGCAGACAAAAAACTTCGACGTAGGGAGAGAGAAGGTAAAACTCAAATGCAAGGTGTTATGGAATTTCTAGATCAAAATGGATATGTTTATTATAGTCGTGCAAATGTTTTGACAAATAAGTTAGAAGATTTATTCTTTGCTCATCCAAGATCATTAGAAATATGGCGTGCATTTCCACATGTCTTGTTAATGGATGCAACATATAAAACAAACAAGTACGGGATGCCTCTATTGGAGATTGTTGGTGTAACTCCAACAAATATGACATTTTCCATTGCATTTGTGTACATGCATGAAGAAAAACAATCCAACTATGTTTGGGCTTTAGACTGTCTAAAATCGGTAATGGAAGGATGTATGTTGCTGCGTGTTATTGTGACTGATAGATAAATGGCTCTCATGAACGCATACACTATTATATTTCCAGATGCTAAAGGATTACTTTGCAGATGGCATATAAATAACAATATCATGAAGAAATGCAAATCATGTTGGGATGTTCTTTATACGTCATGGACGAGGTTGGTTAACTCTGAAACAAAGGAAGCATACAACAAGAATTTGGCACAAGTTGAAAAAACTACGAACAATTATCCAGGTATTTTTAAATATACACTATAATATGTTATAAATCATTACATCAACTGAAATTTTTTATGTATTTCAGATGCATTTTCTTATCTAAACAAAACATGGTTGACACCACACAAAGAAAAGTTTGTGTCTGCATGGACCGATAAGTTTCTTAACTTTGGCAATCACACAACTAATAGAGCTGAAAGTCAACATGCCAAGTTAAAAAGATATGTCGAAACATCAAGATCAGATATCGCCAAATCATTGAAGCGTATTGCTGATGTTGTTGAGTCACAATACACAGGTATAAAAGCGAGTCTTGCGCATAACAAAATTTTCATTGTACATCGGTACTACGAAATACCACATCTAAAACCATTGTGTCGTTTCGTTTCAATTTATGCACTTGATATCATTTTCAAAGAATATGAGCGGTCCAAAGAATTTGGATTTGTTTATGAAAATTGTGGATGTCAAGTACGTACAAGTTATGGGCTGCCATGTGCGCATGAACAAGCTATATTTGTTAAAAAAGGTCATTGTGTACCGCTTCATTCAGTAGATAAGTTTTGGAAGAAACTTGATTTATTAGAATGCAAATCGTTAGAAGATGATAAATTGGGTTGTGCAGTTGAGGTAAATATGTTTAATGCTCATTACGAAAAACAATCAAGACCTGTTAAGTTAAGTTTAGCAAGGAAGTTACTAAACTTAATCACGCCGTCAACAACTTCAGTTTCTGAACCTGCTACTCACAAAAATACTCGTGGGCGCCCCTCCTTAAAGAAGAAACTTTTCAAGAAAACCCATATCGATTTAAACCACGACCCACCAACTCAACATCCACCACCTCAAGATCAACCGACTCAAGCGCCACCAACTCAATATCCGTCTCGACGTAGCATTTCTACTTATACGCCTGATTATATGCGGTCTAATTTGTTTGATCTAAACCAGGAGCCGGATAGGCACAGTACGTACTCATTCCGAGAACCTCCAATGTTCAACTCAACTTTTAATCAGGAACAATCGATGCATAGCTCGTACTTCAACCAAGAACAAGTAATGTATAATTCAGATCCACTTATGAATGAAATTCCGTATGAATTTCATCCATATGTCACAAACATACAAAACGTGAGGGGAGATGGAAATTGTGGATTTCGTGTAATAGCTGCGTGTCTCGGTTATAGTGAAGATAATTGGCGTCAAATCCGCTTAGATTTACAGAATGAGTTGTTAGCACACCCAGCTGAGTACGCACAGATTTTTGATTACGATTTAAACACCATACACCACTCATTGAATTTCAATGGATCACATTTCACACCAACAGATCATTGGTTGATTATGTCGGCCACTAACTTTCTCATTGCTAACAAGTATAATGTAATAGTTATTTTTCTAAGCAAAGATAGTCCGTCAACATGTTTTCCACTATGGCTTGGTCCCCAAGACATCTCAATTCATAGAGTTGTTGTTATTGCTCTTGTTAGAGGTGATCATTATGTGAAGGTTGATTTACATGGAGGATATCCAATGCCTACTATTTTACCACTTTGGCGTCACAACAGATCATCACGGTCTGCTGGATGGGAAACTGTTTATGCTGCTCGCCTGAATTCCTACATTTCTCCATTTGCAACACACAATAATTGTAACAATTCTACAGTTATAATATCTGATAATTAGTAAAATAAATTTATGTTTTGTTGTTTATAATTATTAAGATATGTATAAATTAAAACAAAATTGTTATATATGTGCGATTCTGATGTTTCTAATATATATATATATATATATATATATATATATATATATATATATATAGAGAGAGAGAGAGAGAGATGTTCAAGACTAAAACCATTAAATAATAAAATAAATAAAAAATAAACATAAATTAGTAACTTTCATTAATTATTAAATGCCTTTAATTTCATTAATTATAAGGCTTAAGGAATATGTGGCTGTTATGTACCTAATATTAGGTATAGATCCATTAAAAACAATATAGTTTTAATAAAATACAATCAAATCTCTCTACTATCTTTCTTGTATTCATTTTCCATATAACTCTTACCTATATATATATATATATATATATATATAAGCTAAAGTTTCAAAAAGTATAAGGTATGATATGAAAATCAACTATAAATATAAGGGCATTTAATGAAAATTGTAAAGTAAACATTGATTTAGTTTAATATATTAAAAACTGTCAAAACTTCCGGTGATGTACATCAAGTCAATCAAAAATTCGTGCATTTGGAATTTAATTCGTGCGGTTAGAATTACCCATTGCGAATTTGCAGTTTTATTTTTGTCGGGTACATTTATTAGGGAAGTTATTCCTATGCGATAATTTTTTGATATAAATAATAATTTATTTATTGTTTTTTTTTTATTTGTTTTTCCTATTTTGTTTTCTTTTTGTTTTTAATTTTTTTTATTTTATTATTATTATTATTAATTTCGACAACCTTATAAAATTTGGACAACATTTTAAAATTCGGACGATATAATAAAATTCGAACGACTATATAAAATGGAACAAAAACAAAGTTTGTCCTTATTTATTACGGATATACTAATTGTTCGGTATTAAATTTGTGTGGTGCGTTATGCGGATTGAAAACAAACTTTAATTTTGTTCCATTTTATATAATTGTTCGAATTTTATAATATCGTCCAAATTTATAATGTTTTCCAAATTTTAAAATGATATCCGAAAGGGATAATGACTTGAAAGGGTAACGAACTTTCGAATTTTATCACATTTAGTCACTAAACTTTTTTTCGTTATCTATTTGCCATTGAACTATTGAAACTGTTCATATTTTACCCTTATGACCGGCTGTTACCGGTCATAAGGGTAAAATGTGAACAGTTTCAATAGTTCAGTGGCAAATAGATAACGAAAAAAAGTTTAGTGACTAAATGTGAACAAAATCGAAAGTTCATTTCCCTCTAAAAAGTTCAATGACTAAATGTGAACAAACTTCCTATTGTATTATGTTTTAGCAAATTATTTATTTTTGTTTAATTGTAGCAACATTTGTTGATGAAGAAATCTATGAAATAAAATATCCGGATTTCCAGGTATCATAATTTAAGTATTTTACTTTTGAGTTAAGAAGAGAGACTCGTCGAGTAAGGTTGCGACTGATGACTCGGATTAATGAATGGACTCGACGAGTCAGTGAGGCGACTCGACGAGTCCGCGTTGTTGGCAGAAATCCTAAATCTTTGGGCCCGAGCCATATTTAAAGGCACTTATGACCTTCAATTGCGACTACCTTTCCCATAAGTGAGAACCCTAGCGAGCTTGAGTGTGTAGAGTGAAAGGAAGAGCTATCTTGAGCTTTTTGGTGTGATAGATCTGGACCCTTCTAGGTCCAGAGAGCCGAGAATATGAAGCTTTAGTAGAGTAAACCTTGGGGTTCGAAGTTAGGAAGCATTTATGGGATTTTTATGGTATATATAGTTATTTTTCATCTTACACATAGATATGAAGTATTTTATATAAATTACGTGCTATGTATGCATATTATTTGAATACTTGTTGTCTATGCTGGATGAACGATTTTATACATGTTTTAAAAGATTTAAACGGTATATTTATTTTATATCTACAAATATGTTGCGGATGAAACATGGGTAGATGAAATAGTTGGTGTGTGATGAAATAAAATGATGAGAGATAGGTGATGATAATTAGGTAAATCGATGATGATGAATATGTGATGTAAGATGAAAGGAGATACAATAACCTTAACCGACAATGTGGCGATGGTTCATTTTTTTGTAAAACCAAAATCAGATTGGAAATTTTGATTTTTTATTTTGGAAAATGTTAAACCATTGGTTTTTTATTTCGGTTTTGTTTTTTTGTTTTTTTAAAATATATTTTCAAGGTTCTGTTTTTTTTTTTTTTATTTTTTTTTTATTTTTTATTTTTTTATTTCTTAGATTTCTTCATTAACAAATGTTGCTACAATTTAACAAAAACAAATAATTTGCTAAAACATAATACAAGAGAAAGTTTGTTCACATTTAGTCATTGAACTTTTTAGAGGGAAACGAACTTTCGATTTTGTTCATATTTAGTCACTAAACTTTTTTTCGTTATCTATTTGCCATTGAACTATTGAAACTGTTCACATTTTACCCTTATGACCGGCAACAGCCGGTCATAAGGGTAAAATGTGAACAATTTCAATAGTTCAATGGCAAATAGATAACGAAAAAAAATTTAGTGACTAAATGTGATAAAAGTCGAAAGTTCGTTACCCTTTCAAGTCATTATCCCTATCCGAAATTTATATGGTTATCGAAATTTATAATAATAATAATATAAAAGAAAAAACAAAACGGAAAAAAAAGAAAAAAAGAAAAAAATGATATCAAATCAAAAATAAAAGGTGATTAGATTCATGGTAGGGATGATAAAATTAGTTAAGGGGTTCTTATATTACAACGATTATTAACCTTCTCTACTCTTATTTTATAAAATGGTATGAAAAAAAAAATTTCTTATAAAATCACGTCCACGAGTGTCGTGATGGTTGTATTGTTTATTTTTATGAGTTTATTATTTGACATATAATATGATTTCTTATTTATTTATTTATTTATTTTTATTTAACTTTAAAGCAAAATCAATCATTTTAAAGTTTATTGTTACAAATATATCAAGAATATTAGTTATATAAATTACCCTTTTTCTGATTCATTATATAATAAAGTTTTTACCGAATAATTACTATAACATTTGAAATTCTAATGCAAGGTTTTGGAAACCTTAAAAATTTTCTCTCTAATTCTTTTGGATTAACATTAATATCTATACTCTATAGCATGGTTGTTAAGATCTCGATCTTGATCTTAAGATCTTATGATTTTATGACCCTACAATCTAAAAACGACCATGATCTCACTAGGATCTATCTGTAGCAAGATCTATAATAAGATCTTAGGATCCTAAGTAGGATCTTAAGATCTTAATACAATCCGATCTCACTTCTATAGTTTTATTATATAATTGAGTCTAAAAAATTATTCTACTCAAAGACAAAAGGTGATCACCTTTTGAATGTAACAATATTTTTTCACTCACTCATTTTCTCTCACCAAATGCAAGAAATGATAACATTTCATTCTCTTTCACTTCTATGTTTTTAAAATAAAATTATTTTAAATTTAAGCTTTATAAGAAAATAGATATAATTCCTTAAAAACTATTAATAAACTTAAAAATTAATTAAAATAAAAATACTTCATTACTTCAAAAAATTGTATATAAAAAAACAATAAAGGTTTAAAAAAAAATCAAGATTAAAACAACATAACCTAGATTTAAAAAAACGACCTAGAAAACATAATTAAAAATTACATAATATCTGAATTTGAAAAAAAAATACGTCACTCTGAATCCTCACCCGGACCTTCGACGTTGTCATCTGAATACTCGCCCGAGTCCTCGACAAACATATCTTCATTTTCATCTGATTCGTCAAACAAATCATCATGCAAATACTCTGGTTGGGTTTGTACGCGAGCCCTATATACGTGCTCCACCAAATCTACAGGAAAGGCGTGATGAATGTCGCAATCCTATATACTTCTCTTCTATTTGTCCTAGTCTCTTGTGTACTACATTTACTCCTTCGACGTTTTGGAAAAACTTTGTTTTCATAGTATCAAAATATCAATATTCTTTCATTTTCTAGAATTATATTATGTAATATGATGCAAACGTACATTATGTGTTGCAACCTTTTCACTTCATATGGTTACGCCTCAGTTTGTTGTACTTGCTAACGCCTATTGAGTACACCAAATGTTCGCTCCACATCCTTCCTAGCTGACTGTTGGGCCTGCTTAAACTTTTTTTTCTTTTTTTGTCATTCGGACATATGAACGATTTCACAAAGACAGATAAGGTAGGATATATCTCGTCAGTAAGATAGTACTCGCACTAATATGCTACCTTATTTGCTTTAAACGATAAGACGTGCGACTTTCCAAGGTAGATGTCGTTGAATACTAATTGGACCAACGAATGCATGTCATATCCAAAGATCATGTGATGCGATTGCTTCTAGAACAGTCATTAACTCTCTATGATCGCCTGACATGTATTGATCACGCCATGTGTTGGGGCACAATGCCCAAGACCAGTACATGCAATCGATACTACTTAACATTCATGGAAATCTATGCTTATTTTCATACATCGTGTATAAGTGTTGGATATCGTTGATGGTCGGTTTGTACAAATATTGTTGCCCGTAAGCCAAAGTAATAGCTTTCACGAACTTCTACGCACTATCTAGTGTGGTACACTCGGACATCCTCAAATACTCGTCCCATTTTATCCGCTCCTATGTCGTATAACTGAAGAATAGTGTTTGTACATTTGTGAATTGGAGAAAAACCTTTTTCGCGTCTTGCACCCGCTTCCATTGAAAATATGAAAATGACCTTCCAAATAACCAACAATACGTAAAAATAACTTTTTACTCATTCGAAACCAAAGTCAAAACTTTTCAGCATACACGACATAATCTGTAAAATAGTCTTCTATAAGACGTGCCCGACTTTGCGATTTCTCAGCAACGGAGGGTGTGTTGTTTGAGGTCGTGAACATAAAATTTGACCTTGTAGGTTTTGAAAATACATCACTATTTTTGTTATGATGGAACCGAAAAATAATGTCTCTTCTTGCATCATCGAATTGGAGGACGAAGATGACATGATAACATTGCGTTTGAGTGAGTATTTTTGAAAGAATATACAGAAATAAGTGTGAAAATCATGTTAGGTTTGTTTGGTATCTATAGAGTGATAAATCTATTAAAAAAATTGAAAAACTATTATTTATAGCCGTTGAAGGTATAAAAAAGAAAAATAGTTTATTTTTTTAAGTAACCGTTCGAATAAGAAGAAAAAAAAATTAGCCAATTAAATGAAAAGGGAGGGTGCAAGGTACCTCCCCTTCCTCGGAAATCGCAGCCCCAGTATTATGTTCCGAATGTGATTCCAATCCCAGTACATCTCTTTCTCCCTTCCGGTCTTAGGGAGACTTTGGCCATGGGGTATGGTCACTAGGTATTCACTAGAAAAGTGATGCCACCTATGCGCCACATCACCCCACTTACATATTCACTACATGTTTACTAATCATTGGAATGGTTATCACTCCACATTGTTTTTCTTTTTTTATATATTATTTTTTTACATTATATTAAATTAAAAACACAATAAAACATTAATAAAAAACACATTAATAAAATTAAAATAATATTTTTAAATTCAACATATATGCTTACTAATAAAATAAACATTGATAAACATAAAAGTGATATTTTTAAAATTCAACGTACATTTTACTAATAACATAAAAAATAATAAAAAAACATTGAAAAAAAAACTATTCGTTTGCATCATTGTCCTCATCGCCTCCGTCCTCATCCACTTCGTTTTCGTCTTCAAATTGTTGTTGCCATATGTGTTCCGTCAAATCTTGACGTAAATTGTGATGTGTTTCACTATTCTGTATTTCCAAAAGCCTTGTAAAGTATGCTGGCTGCCGACTTGTATTACTGCAAGTGGATTGAGCATATCATTCGGAGTATACGTACAAATAGCTTTACCCTCTTCTTCTAAGATCATGTTATGTAAAATAACACACGCTTTCATCACCTTCATCAATTTTTCCCTTTCCCATGCTCGTGCTGGATATTTGATTATGTGCCACTTCTATTTGAGGACCCTAAACGCCCGCTCCACATCCTTCCTTGCAGATTCCTGTGCTAATTTGAACAATTTCCTTTTTTCATCAGCTGGATATGTGTATGACTTGACAAATGTAGCGTATTCTGGATATATCCCATCAGCAAGGTAATATCCATGATTGTATTCATGTCCATTAATAACGTATGACATGTTTGGTGCTTTACCCTGTAAAATATCGTTAAATAATGGAAATGCTCCAAGCACATTTATGTCGTTGTTTGACCCTGCCATACCAAAAAATGCATGCCAAAACAAGAGGTCCTGTGAAACAACTGCTTCTAGTATAAAAGTAGGCACACCATGATCACCTCGTGTGAATTGCCCTCGCCATGCATTGGGACAATTTTCCTACACCCAATGTGTACAATCAATGCTACCTAGCATTCCTGGAAATCCATGTTTAGCCTGATGTGCGGCATACAACTGTTCGACATCATTTCTGGTCGGATTTCGCAAGTATATGTCGCCATAAAGCTCTATTACATACTCACAAAAAAGATATGTGCATTCTCGACCGGTCTTCGCAGACATCTTCAAATATTCATCTGAAGCGTCTGCGGCTATGCCATATGTTAATTGTCTAAGAGCTGCTGTGCATTTTTGAAACGTAGTAAACCCACGTTTACCCCTAGCATCCCATCTCAATTGGAAGAACTCATAATTGTTTTCCAAATCTCTAACTATACGTAGAAATAAATTTCTACTAATACGAAAGCGATCCTCAAACTTCGATATGTCATATAAACTATCAATGTTAAAGTAATCACGTACCAAAAGTTCGTTCGCCGCCTCTCGATCCCCGGTTGATGGGCTTTCTTCGTTTCTTCTCGACATTTGAAGTTTCGCCTCTCTGATGTACAATGTCGTGTGCCACAGACAACAACGTGTGCATAACCAACTCATCATCATCGGAATCTTCATTAGATGATGAAGACGAAGAAATGACATCTAAAAAATTGTTCATATTCTTGTTGTTGTGTGATTTTTGTGTAGTTGTTATAAAATATATGATATGTATTATGTTTGTATATATAGTTGCGGTTTTAGTTTTGAATTTTTTTTAATTAATGTTAACGGTCAAAAGGAGGAAAGGAGGAAACGGTCAAAAAAAATCAACCAATCAAATTGTGCGTGAGGACCCGTGAGTCGTTCCAATCCACGTCACATTCACCGGTAGGGGGCGGTGTTCACGCGTGAATACCCCTACACGTCATCCATTACGCGTAAAAACTTACCCCATACCCCATGCCTTATTGAGATTTTACCTGTCTTGATGAAACCATATGATGTCATATTCTTTAATTGGAAAAATAAACGACAGCTATTCACCCTCCATTTTTCTCCATTTATCTCTCCCACGTGATTTATGTAACATATTCCAAATTTGGAGCTTTATAATTTTCTTGGGTATAACTATTTATTAACCTTCTCTACTTTTATTTTATAAAATGGTACAAAAACCTTTTTTTTTCTTATAAAATCACGTCCACCAATTTACGTGATCGTGTTATTGCTTACTTTCAATCTTTTAACATTTGACAAATAATATGATTTTTTTAACTTTATAACAAAATCAATCATTTATTTTAAAGTTTATTGTTACAAATATATCAAGAATAATAGTTATATAAATTATCCATTTTGTGATTCATTATATAATAAAATTTTGACCAAATAATTATAAACATTTGAAATGAAGGGCCTTAGAATCACATCAAAAAATCAGTCGTTGTTCGGGATAGACTGATGACACAAACTGTTGTGATAGGTCTTCGGCTTAACTCCGTCTCTTTGAGAGATGAAAATGAAGGGCCTGAGAATCACAACAAAGAAAACGAGAACGCAAGTCGTCGTCCGGGAGGCAGTTCCGGAACGAAGCTCTGATGAGCAAGTCAGTTGGTCTTTTAGAGAGAAGGTGAAAAAGTGTTAGGTAAGAGTTTAAGGGTGGCGTTTTTTTGATCCCTTCTCTTGGAGGAAAAGGAACCTTTATATACATGTGGTCGGGGGGACAGATCCCTGACAGTATCTGCTACATTTTTAGGTTTGGCAAGGATAGACGACCTTTGATTGGTAGATCGTGCTGTGCGAGTGGTCGTTTGTCATTGGTGCAGGTTTGGCAGGAGCAACGTTTTGAGCGCTAGACATGTTGCTCTGAGAGGCGATTAACACTATTTTGTCTTGACGTTGGCTTTGGTGCTTGGGCGTCAAGGAATGAATATGGGATCACGAGAGCGAGGGCGAGAGTGAGGACCCGACATTAGGCATACGCCGCTCTTTGCCCAAACCGTCTATCAGACTGACGGTTTCACTATATTTGACGTATTCTTGGTGGGATACGTTAACAAGTCCCCTAGGCTAGTAGATGGCAGCGTTTGCTTAGGGTTGTTGAGTAGTTCTAGCTTAGATCTGGGCACACATTTGGTGGGAACGATTCATTACGTGTTTATGATGTAATAGAGTCGTTCTAGCGAGATAACATCATTTCGTTTTGTTTTTTCTTTTTTTTTATATATAAGGGCCCTGTATCTTTTGGAATGGTTATACGCTTCCTTTCTCCATAATCCATCGTCTCATCATCTTTTATCGCTTCTACTTTCTCCCACATTTTTCCTTTTTGATTCTTGATGACCTTTATTAGATATGGAATCGCTTCTACACTTGAGGAGTTCGAGTCTCTTCAATTCCAGTTTGGGTTCAGGCTTGAGCATGAAGTTCAATTCTCGTCGAAAGGGTCTACAAATTATCAACCGCCAGCAGGGAAGGTCGGTATTCTGGTAGTGATCTTCGAGGTTGGGTTTCGTCTTCCTATTTCTGATTTCTTCGACGAGGTTATGATAGAATATGGTTTCTCTGTTCATGACTTGTCCCCAAACATTGTGAACAAGATAGTTGGGTTTGATTAGGGTGTCGAGTGTTGGGTGTGCTTCCCCATCTTCAAGCATTCCAGTATTTCTTCAATTTGTCTACCCAGTCGGGTGTTCACACCTTTTCTCTGCGTCGTAACACGCATTCCTTTATAGTTAACCAGAAAGCGCCTCGGAAGAATTGACATGATCGTTGGCTGTAGGTGAACAGTGAGTTGGTCAGGGCTGGCTATCGTTGTGTACCCATGGCTTCGGATCGGGCACCTCAACTATCGGGGGTAGGTTTGTCGGTGGCTCACGCGTTAAGAGGGATTTATTTTAACGGCGAAGATTGGCCGGACCGTGTATTGGCAGCAGCCGGAATGAGCGCTACTTAGCGGTCGCGTGGAAAGATGCCTCAGTTTTTTGTGGACAATGATGGTAAGTGCTACCTTCCCCCCTCCTTTTTTGGCTTTCTTTATTTGATATTGAGTTTCGTTTGCTGAAAAAAAAGGGAGTTTTGCGTTGTTGCCGTTGTAGGTAGCGAGAGGTTTTTGTCTCTTGAACAAGTGCTACGGGGGGATTTTGAAGGGGGCTTTAGTATCACGAAGTACCTTAACTGGAGACGCTATCGGCTCCAACCAAAGTTGGCCTTGTTTTTAAGGGCGATGTCCCTCCTGTCAAGGCGGGAGTCAGAGCTGCTTCTCTGGTTAGGGGATCAGGTGTGCCTAGCGGCTAAGTCGTCTCCCGACATCGTCCCCCTACTGCAGATTCTGCTACTAGAGGAGGATGCCGGAGGCAGTACGATTGGTCGGATGTAACACCCGTTTATTTATTAAATAAATAAATAAAATAATGAACGATTAGTAGCCCTAAAATAAATAATTATATGGCAAGGTGTTGGTTTCCGGGAACCCAAGGCTACAATGTTAGAAGGCAGGGACTAAAAATGTTAACATGGATGAAGTTTGAGCATTGGACCTTAACTGAAAATAAATTGTCAAACAAGGGGTGGTTTTAAATTCTGGATGAGTTTTGTATATATTTTTGACGGTAGGGGCTATATGGTAACTTTTGGGACTTCATTGAAGAGATCTTGGAGGCTAAGGGACTAACTTGTGAATTATTGGGACTTTATTGAGAACAAATTTGTAGAGGAGGGGCATAATTGTAATTATTGGAGCTGATTTGAAAAGATCCCAAAGGGGAGGGACCGAACTTGTAAAAACGGGCAAATGTTTGATTGTAACGGGATTTAAACCCGATAGCTGCCCTGTTACATGACCCTAACCCTAATAGACCATACAACCATCACCACCCTCTCCACCCTTGTCCCTCCAGCCGCCACTCACATTGCTGTCGTGTCCGGCCGCCATTTCCTAGCCCAACCGGTGCCACCCATCGAATCCCACCGTCGTTACAGCCAGAACAACGATGAAGAGCCACATGTGACGTCGGTTTGGTGGGTCGCCGGACCGTTTAGTGCCGCCACGGTCGTTTCTAGCAATGTCGTCGCTCCAATAGCTGTTGAGGGCCGTCGGGAAGAAGCTAGTGAAGACCGCCGACACAGCTGCGACCGTCCGCTGCTACCCCTCCCATGTTACTTTCTTCTTCTTCTTTTTCTTTTTCTTATGGTTGCTGGTATCTCGAAATGACCACTAAGAAGCTACGACGACCACTGTTGCTGTCTTTATGGCTCGCCACCACCGCAAGCGCCACTGTTGTCTGCCATTACGGGTTGCTGCCGTCTGTTGAACGCCACCAGGTGGGTGGCTGGACTCATCTATGAACCAGAAAACGTGAGTGGGTGTGTTTGCTTCACCGGAGATTGAGGAAAAACCCACCATGGCCACCGACCATAGTGGTTGATTCCTTGAAATAATTTCTGCCACCACAAGCCACCGTAGGGTGGTGGTTGTGTGGGTGTGCGTGTTACTTTGTATGTATGTGCACTGTTGTTATATTGTGTAACCGGAATTCCCTAGAAAAGCCACCACCACCGTGAGGTGGTGGCTGCCACCATGAACAACCGTTTTCCGCCATTAGGCGGCTATGTTGTGTGAGTGTGTGTATTTTTTTAGAATTTATTGTAAGTTGTAATCAACGGAATAATGAAATGAAACCCTAATCGCCACCGTGAGGTGGTGGCTGCCGCCTCCTACCGCCACCGGCTGCTGTGTCGGGTGGCGTAGTGCTTTGCCTCGTAGTGTTGATTCGTTTGGGGTGTTTGAAACCCTAATGGGCCCAATGAGGGTTAATGGGCTTAAGGACTTGATTGTGGGCCTATTGGGCTAATATGGGTTGGAAAACCTAATTAGGGTTTGGAAAACCCTAATGCAGTGAAACACTTATTTGGGGATTTAATCGGGACACACGGGAATTATTTGATATCTTGAAATATTAAATAATAATCATTGGCAAGGATTAATCTAAGCAATATTGGACTTAATGGATTAAGTCCTTAGTGGATTAAGTCATTAATGGGTTAAGTAGGAAACTTAACCCTAATCATCATTTTATGTGAAACCCTAATTTCACTTGGTCCTTAAGTTGGGCCCTCCTATTGGGCTTTGATGATTGGGATAAATAATAATGGGCCATCCAAGAAAAAGGAAATTGGCTAAAATAATTTAATGGGCCTAGGGTAAGACCCATGTAAGGGGTTTGGGCCCAATTTGGAAAATTGGGCCATAGATGGGCAATAGTTTGGGCCTTTATAATTATGTGATATTGGGCCATTAAAATATTAAATGTTGGACTGGACTAAATGGTTGGGCCTTATGGTAAGACCTTATAAAGGTTTGGGCCCAATTTGGAAAATTGGGCCATATGTTGGGCTTTGAGCCATAATTGGACTTTTGGGCCTTGGATTGGGCCTTGGGCTTGCATAAAGCCAAGCTTGGGGTAATGTATGTTTATGATATGATATTACGTGACCAATATGGTTATGATAAGTCATTATGTGATTCAGTATGTTTATGTTATGTTATCATGGAACCAATATATATATATATATATATATATATATATATATATATATATATGACCTGTTATTATGTGATAGTAATAGGGGGTTAAATAGTCCCCGGATACCGGTTGAAAGATACCGAAGGGGAGGTTAGCTCCCGGTTATCGGTTGAAAGATACCGAATGGGAGGTTAGTTCCCGGATACCGGTTGAAAGATACCGAAGGGGAGGTTAGCTCCCGGTTACCGGTTGAAATATACTGAAGGGGAGGTTAGCTCCCAAGTACCGGTTGAAAGATACCGAAGGGGAGTCTAGCTCCCAGTTATGCTAGAGAGATACCGGTTGAAAGATACCGAGGGATATGCATTGTGTGGTATGTGGTATGTGGTTTGATAGAGGAATTCACTAAGCTTCGTGCTTACGGTTTAGAGTTTTGGTTTCAGGTGATTTGTTTTCAAACGAAAGGAGCCGACTTGATCACAATGCATCACACTATGATTTCCGCACATGAGATTCTTGGGATTACACTCTGATATGGTTTTATGATACTATGTTTTGAATCGGTGACACTTTGGTTTTGACATGAGATATTATTATGAATGTTTTTATATTGATTGTCTTATGTAAATAATTTAATTAAAACGAAAATTTTGGCCTGTATTTTTGGGATGTTACAAGTTGGTATCAGAGCCTTGGTTTGAGGGATTCGGGCACACTCTCAGGTGTGTCTGAACTCAAACCGAGGGCTTGGCATGAAAATTTTAAAAGAAAATTATTTTTTTAAAAAGAATTTGGATGGAGAAAAGAACTTTGAAGAGAACAAGGTGTGTGATGCGTGCAATCAGCCGAGCTCAAGTAAGTTTTCCCCAAGATAGCCATACATGTTATGTTATGATATAATATGATGATGAGAACTGGATGCTAGATTAGGGCTAAGGATCTAGGAGGATGCCTTATATGCCTGCGGTATGTGCTTGTTGAGCTGCATGATAGTAATGATCAGTTAGTGATGGGATAGCCTGTTTAGGTTATGCTTGACTGTGTGAGCCTTAGAATCGCATGCTAGTATAGATCCCTGGCAAAAGGATAGACTGATCTGAGTGGAATATGTTGGTTAGATTTTCCATTGTCTGAATGATGCTTGCTTTGTGCTTTGAGGGACTCTTAGCAATGTGAGCTAGCTACTAAGTGAATATGCTAAGTTGCGAGTGGCTATATTCATGAGGTAGCTAGTTGAGATTAGTAGGAAGTCCTTTAGTAGCTAAGGACTAGGTGAGTACGGGAACCTAAGAAAGCCTAGGAAGTGCTTTAGTGGGTTTGGTTGCGCTGTTAGAGAGCATTCAGGGTACCAATTTGAGGAAGTGACTTGGAGGATTCAAGAGGATTACTGAGGATAATGTGGATAGGTGTGGAAGGTAGTATTGGGCCCGTACTACTGAAAGCACAAGATCCATACTCGAATCAGCGAGAGTCTTGGAGAATCTGAGAAGCTTCGAGGAGAAGTTTGTGACCCGATTTCGGGACAGAGGATGTTCTAGTTGTTACAGCTTACCATTGGCAAGCGAGCTAGTGAGTGTGACCGGGTGTCAGACCCTGAAGGATATGATTTCCAAGAGGGTGCAAATGCGAGATCGATTTGGAGCACTTTGAGAAGCGACCTCGTGCCAGGTATGTATGGTAGAAGGTCCAGGGGAGAGATCCATGACCTCTGATCATCGGGTGAAAGGCCAGCAGGGCCGTAGTCAGTGCAACGCGTACGAGGAAGTACACGAGGGAGTTTGTCACTCCAAGGGTTTAGACTGCTATAGGTGTGGCAGGGTTGATCATGTCAGCAGAAGGTGATTAGTATTCCTCCAGATGTTGCGGGTATGTCATCTTCTATTGCTACTAGATGGATGTTGGGGATACATATCTCGTTGGAGTTATGAGTGAGTTTGGAGAAGTTAGATCTCGGGTTGGTTTCTTGCTAGTGTTTGGGTTATCAAGGATCATATATGCCATCCTGCAAGCTGAAAAGTCATGAACCCACCGAGGGACGTACCTTGCAAAGTGGGTTCCGCATGTACCGTTGTCGTTTCGGATCTTTGTCGAGATCTATGCAGGAGTATTATTTAGAGGTTACTCGGTCAGGATTGGGGTGATAGCTCTCCAGTGAAGTTAGTGTTTAGTGGTACTGTGAGATTGGAAGTGGGAACAAGGACTTGTCAGCCAGAGTGAAGATTAAGGCCTCTAGTGTTAGCACGGGAGGTGGACTGAGGTGTCAGATTAGACCATATTTCAAGAGTACTCATCAAGATTTTCGAGTATGGGCGATCTTAAGGTTTAACCGGTGATTAATCACTAGCATTGGTAAGGACAGGTTGTCATCAGTGGAATACTAGAAAGCGAGAAGGATTGGGAATCCTTCAATTCTTGTGTGTCGTGAAGACTTAGTTGAATCTAAGTGGGGGAGATACTTTTTATAGAGTTCTCCAAATGTGAGTTCCTGTTGTGTAGGGTGCAATCTCTTGGGCACCTTGTCGACAAGAAGGGTATACTAGTCTATTCGGCTAAGATAGAAGCCGTGATGAAGTGGGAGATTCCGAGGTCTCCATCTGAGATTCAGAGTTTCCTAGGTTTAACATGTTATTACTGGGGATTTATGTGGGATTTCTCCGAGATTGCGGTTCCTTTGACCCGACTAACCAAGAAGTCGGTGGCCATTCGTTGAGGGCCTGAGCAGCAGATAGCCTTTGAGACTCTCAGACAGTGGTTGTGCGAGGCACCGATTCTCACCCTGCCATAGGGTGTAGATGATTTTGTGGTTTACTATGACGCTTTGATCATGGGAATGGGTGTGGTACTGATATAGTGGGGTCACGTGATAGCAGGTTTTGGGAATCAGGTTAGAGTTCCGGTTAGGACTCAAGTTCAGTAGTGTGTTAGGTCGAGTGCTTGTTCGACCCGGTTTGGAAAGTGTTGCAAGACTACGGGGGTAGCTGTAGCATTCACTAACGATAAGGTGGTATGGAAAGTGTTGTAAGACTGCGGGAGTAGCCGTAGCATTCACTAACGATCAGGTATTATGGAAAGTGTTGTAAGACTGCGGGGGTAGCCGTAGCATTCACTAACAATCAGGTATTATGGAAAGTGTTGTAAGACTGCGGGGGTAGCCGTAGCATTCACTAACGATCAGGTGGTATGGAAAGTGTTGTCAAACTATGGGGGTAGCCATAAAATTCACTAGCGATCAAGTGGTATGGAAAGTGTTGTAAGATTACTGGGGTAGCCGTAGCATTCACTAGCGGCCAGATAGTGATAGAGTGTCGTGAGACTGCGGGTGTAGCCGTAGCATTCACTAGGTTGGTAGATGGCATGAGCGTGTTGTTAGGACGCGGAAGGAACAGTAGTACCCACCAGTTCGGGTGCATCAGTGAGGATATGGAAATCCACAGATTGGATTTCGGTGTTACCCAGATGGATTAGATCTGTTTGAGCCAGTGATAAGACTATAGTAGCGTCACTACAGTTATGAGATTAGGAAAGCAATGGACTGTATAAGATTTCTTGTGATATAAGGCTACCATCGGTTAGGTGGCAATCACTTTTAGCCTTGGATTTGATGATGAGAGGATTCGACGCATGGACCCAATCGGTTAGATCAGAAGGATGTTTGAGCCACAGTGGCATGATAACTAGTGGCAACTAGTTCCAGGGAAGGATCTCGTTCAGAAGTCGTGAGAGGCGAATAAGTGGGAGTCCTTTGGCTCCGCAGCCGGTTGGAACCTGGTATTTCAGATGATTGGTGAGTGAATAGAGACTGGGGAGGTCTCATTAGGTTTTTGAAAGCAGCCACGTGGCAACATACTGCTTCAGGCAGTTTCAGCGTCTGGGCAGCATTAGTATTTGTGTTCTAGGTTGCAAGTTCGGACGAAATACCATATTGCTTGGGTTATGCTTAATGAACTACAGGGATAATTGGGTCTGCAATTTCAGTTTTCTAGTGGGAGCCTCAGGTTATTAGAAGTTGAGTAGTCATTTGAGGGATAAACGGGATGGATTCAAGGATAATGATTCAGTATGAGTGGGCTGTCAGGGAATCAAGCCATCTCGAGACAACGTATTTTAGGTCTTTGCAAAGATTGGTCACAGTTACCCTGGAAAGGCCAGGGTGTGCCCAAGATGGTGACCATATTACTTGAGTGGTTTGGTGCATAAGAAATGGTAAGAAATGATTTCGAGGACGAAATCTAATTTAAGTGGGGGAGAGTTGTAACACCCATTTATTTATTAAATAAATAAATAAAATAATGAACGATTAGTAGCCCTAAAATAA
This sequence comes from Lactuca serriola, assembly GCF_051521515.1. Lineage (NCBI taxonomy): Eukaryota > Viridiplantae > Streptophyta > Magnoliopsida > Asterales > Asteraceae > Lactuca > Lactuca serriola. The sequence goes on from NC_136414.1 coordinate 108,349,438, forward strand.
ATAATTATATGGCAAGGTGTTGGTTTCCGGGAACCCAAGGCTACAATGTTAGAAGGCAGGGACTAAAAATGTTAACATGGCTGAAGTTTGAGCATTGGACCTTAACTGAAAATAAATTGTCAAACAAGGGGTGGTTTTAAATTCTAGATGAGTTTTGTATATATTTTTGACGGTAGGGGCTATATGGTAACTTTTGGGACTTCATTGAAGAGATCTTGGAGGCTAAGGGACTAACTTGTGAATTATTGGGACTTTATTGAGAACAAATTTGTAGAGGAGGAGCAGAATTGTAATTATTGGAGCTGATTTGAAAAGATCCCAAGGGGGAGGGACCGAACTTGTAAAAACGGGCAAATGTTTGATTGTAACGGGATTTAAACCCGATAGCTGCCCTGTTACATGACCCTAACCCTAATAGACCATACAGCCGTCACCACCCTCTCCACCCTTGTCCCTCCAGCCGCCACTCACATTGTTGTCGTGTCCGGCCGCCGTTTCCTAGCCCAACCGGTGCCACCCATCGAATCCCACCGTCGTTACAGCCAGAACAACGATGAAGAGCCACATGTGACGTCGGTTTGGTGGGTCGCCGGACCGTTTAGTGCCACTACAGTCATTTCTAGCAATGTCGTCCCTCCAAGAGCCATCGAGGGCCGCCGGGAAGAAGCCAGTGAAGACCGTCGAAGCAGCTGCGACCGTCCGCTGCTACCCCTCCCATGTTACCTTCTTCTTCTTCTTCTTATGGTTGCCGGTATCTCGAAATGACCACTTAGAAGCTACGACGACCACTATTGCTGTCATTGTGGCTCGCCACCGCCGCAAGCGCCACTGTTGTCTACCATTACGGGTTGCTGTCGTCCGTTGAACGCCACCAGGTGGGTGGCTGGACTCATCTACGAACCAGAAAAAGTGAGTGGGTGTGTTTACTTCACCGGAGATTGAGGAAAAACCCACCATGGCCACCGACCATGGTGGTTGATTCCTTGAAATCATTTCTGCCACCACAAGCCACCGTAGGGTGGTGGTTGTGTGGGTGTGCGTGTTACTTTGTATGTATGTGCACTGTTGTTATATTGTGCAATCGAAATTCCCTAGAAAAGCCACCACCACCGTGAGGTGGTGGTTGCCACCATGAACAACCGTCTGCCGCCATTAGGCGGCTATGTTGTGTGCGTGTGTGTATTTTTTTAGAATTTATTGTAAGTTGTAATCAACAGAATAATGAAATGAAACCCTAATTGCCACCGTGAGGTGGTGGCTGCCGCCTCCTGCCACCGTGTCGGGTGGCAGAGTGCTGTGCCTCGTTGTGTTGATTCGTTTGGGGTGTTTGAAACCCTAATGGTCCCAATGAGGCTTAATGGGCTTAAGGAATTGATTGTGGGCCTATTGGGCTAATATGGGTTGGAAACCTTAATTAGGGTTTGGAAAAGCCTAATGCAATGAAACCCTAATTTGGGGAATTAACCGGGACACACGAGAATTATTTAATATATTGAAATATTAAATAATAATCATTGGCAAGAATTAATCTAAGCAATATTGGACTTAATGGATTAAGTCCTTAGTGGATTAAGTCCTTAATGGGTTAAGTAGGAAACTTAACCCTAATCATCATTTTATGTGAAACCTAATTTCACTTGGGCCTTAAGTTGGGCCCTCCTGTTGGGCTTTGACGATTGGGATAATAATAGGCCATCCAAGAAAAAGGAAATGGGCTAAAATAACTTAATGGGCAGGTAAGACCCATGTAAGGGGTTTGGGCCCAATTTAGAAAATTGGGCCATAGATGGGCAATAGTTTGGGGCTTAATGATTATGTGATATTAGGCCATTAGAATATTAAATGTTGGACTGGACTAAATGGTTGGGCCTTATGGTAAGACCTTATAAAGGTTTGGGCCCAATTTGGAAAATTGGGCCATATGTTGGGCTTTGAGACATAGTTGGACTTTTGGGCCTTGGATTAGGCCTTGGGCTTGCATAAAGCCAAGCTTGGGGTAATGTAGTAATTGTCCAAAGTATGTACTCACGGTTATGTAGTGGAACCCAATTATTATTTGGGAGTTATTTTGGTGTTGACATTTCGGGAATCTGTCAGCCAGCAGCTGGGGTTGAGTTTGCAGGACTTCAGCAGTGTGGGATTGTGTCTGCGGGACTTCAGCAGTGTGAGGTGAGTTACCTTCTAGTAGGGGTGAGTCTAAGGCACCAATGTCGGCCCACCAGGAGGTGATTATGTTTGAGATGATTGTCTTTGTGATAATTATCTGGTTTCCGTTAATTGATATGCTTATTGTGCTGGGATGCTATGAGATATGTGTTAGTAGTAGTAGGGGTGCAATAGTCCCCAGTTACCTATTGAAAGATACCGAAGACGGTTACCGGTTGAAAGATACCGAAGGGGTGGACAGAACCCATGCATGCCTAGCGGTATGTTTATGATATGTTATTATGTGACCTGTATGGTTATAATATGCCATTATGTTAGCAGTATGTTTATGATATTATATTACATGACCAGTATGGTTATGATATGTCATTATGTGATTCAGTATGTTTACGTTATGTTATCATGGAACCAATATATATATATATATATATATATATATATATATATATATATATATATATATATATATATATATGACCTGTTATGATGTGATAGTGATAGGGGGTGAAATAGTCCCCGGATACCGGTTGAAAGATACTGAAGGGGAGGTTAGCTCCCAGTTACCGGTTGAAAGATACTGAAGTGGAGGTTAGTTCCCGGATACCGGTTGAAAGATACCGAAGGGGAGGTTAGCTCCCGGTTACCGGTTGAAAGATACCAAAGGGGAGGTTAGCTCCCAAGTACCGGTTAAAAGATACCGAAGGGAAGTCCAACTCCTAGTTATGCCAGATAGATACCGGTTGAAAGATACCGAGGGATAGGCATTGTGTGGTATGTGGTATGATGGGGGAACTCACTAAGCTTCGTGCTTACGGTTTATCGTTTTGGTTTCAGGTGCTTTGTTTTCAAACGAAAGGAGTCGGCTTGATCGCAGCGCATCACACTATGATTTCCGCACATGAGATCCTTGGGATCACACTCTGATATGGTTTTATGATACTATGTTTTGAGTCGGTGACACTTTGGTGTTGTCATGAGATATTATTATGAATATTTTTATACAGATGGTCTTATGTAAATAATTTAATTAAAAAAAAAATTTGGCCTATCTTTTTGGGATGTTACACCGGCATTTGCGTTGGAAACGCAACATCGATCCTCTATTCGATAAGTCACCCATTATTATTGAGATTGCTAATGGTGATGACCCGCAATCAATGGAGACGGGGGGTTTACGTCGGCTAGGAGAGCCAGGCGTTATGGACACTCGCTCCGTCCTGCCCTCGGTTTCAGGTGATGCCTCGTCGGCGGCGGATCCTTCGTCTTTGGTTGCTCCTGGTGTGTATCTCCCAGGGTGGAACCTCACGCCCAGTTCCCTTTTATCGGAACAGGGACCCACCCGTGAGTGATGCCGACATGCGTTTCCTTCGGCTACCCTGGAGGCTCTCGATGCTCTTTCTTATTCTCACATGGTGAACGATCTTCAGTATGCCGCTTCTCTGGTTGCTCCTTACTTAGTGGCGGCTACTGGTCGTCTATGTTACATAGGGGCCGATTTTGCGGAGTTGGCTACTGTTAAATCAAAGTGTGACGAGCTTGCGGAGATGGTTTGGCTTCTTGAAGAGGAGCGACACAAGTTTGATGAACGTTACCTCATGTTGTCCGGGGAGAAAATTGTTGTAGAAGCTCATGTGGCGACTCTGGTTGGGAAGGTTAGTCTCTTATCCCAGCAGGTCCAAAATTTCGTCTTAGAGAAAGAATCATTGGCGGAGCATTTTGCACTGCAAGACGATCAACTCACCAATGAGGTCTCGACGAGGGAAGTCTTGGACGCTGATTTAGCTTGGGTTCTTCAAAAGGGGGTGGTTTGTGTGGTGGATCGTGTTGTCGAGAGTAGCGAGTTCGCGCTTGGGATTCGTCGTGTGAAGGCCGTGTATATGGCTGTTGGTATAGAGAGGGGAAGCAGATGACACGAGTGTGGTTGGATGGCAGCGGTCCTGGCTTGTGCGATCTGGATGTTGCGGCATGGTCTGTCGATGCAATGCATGCTGCCATCAGGGCTTTTGCCAAGATTGACTTCGCGTCCTATCTCTATTTTGGTGAGCTCGACCATGATGATCTTTGCCAACTATGTTCTAAAGAGGAGGAACTCGTTTCAGACGGTGGTGCTGACGGTGCTGCCTCGACTCAACCTCCCCAAAGTTGATTTTTGTTGTGTGTTTTTGTATGTTTGTTGTTTGTTTTTGTATGTTTATTGTTTATTTTTCATTTTTTGTATGTACTTTCTGGAATGTTATTGTATTCGACTTTGCAAGGTCTTCATTGCAAGTGTTTTCCCGTTTTCACGAGCTTCTCTTTTTGTTTGGGAGGTGTCTCCCCAAAGATTATTTTGTAGGCCTTGCTTTTGGTCTTTAGCTGGGTGACCAATTGCCTCTTTTTTGTGGTCGCTTAAGGTGAGCCAAGATCGTCACCTCGTGACTCCTTGGACTCGTGTGTGTTAAGGTGTTAGGGGAAGGTTATGATCCTTTGAACCCTTTGAGTATGTATGGTTCGAGATCCTGGAAGCTTTATTGCTTGTTTGGACCGACATGTTCATAGAGGGGTCATCTCCTACTGTGATTTGTGGCTGCATGTTGGCAGTTTGTTTTACTCAAACGATATGGGTGAGTAGCCTGTTTTGTCGTTTGGCAAATTCATGCACCCCCTTTTTCTTTGTTTTTGTTCCTTATGTTTGTATTTATGTTTATATACGTATGTGCGTACATCGACGAGTAAGGTTAGTCTACTATTTTGCAAAACTTTATCAATCGAAAAGTTTTGGAGATGACTTAAAGATTTTCATGTCAACATTTGACCGAGGCGTAGTTCTTAGGCTGGAGGTCCGGGTATCACTACCCCCTCGTTTGGTTGCACCACTTGCTAGATGTTTTACGAATAAAAGTGGTGCAGATTGTGCACATTCCATGTTCGAGGTATCAGTCGCCCGTCTTGTGCTTCCAGTGTGTATGCTCCGTCCTAGTGTGCCCCCACTACGTTACATGGTCCTTCCCAGGTCACGCTTAGCGTGCCTAGTGGATCCGAGTGGCTAGCCTTGTTCTTCCTCAACACTCATTCTCCTATCTTGAAGTTCTTTACCCGCACCTATTTGTTGGAAAAGTTTTCTGTTTGGGTTTTGTAGGCCGCTTGTCGTAGTTGAGCAGCTTGATGTTTCCCATCTAGCATGTCCAGGTCTTGCTGTCGCCCTGCCTCATTCGAGCTTGGGAGAACAAAATAGATCTGATGCACATGGACAAGGTTTGAGAACTCAAACCTTGAGTGAATGCTTAAGATCAATGTCTGCTTGCTAATTAATGTTCAAGTCAAGCCTGGAAAGACCAGTCAAGTCTTAGATAATGTATTCAACAAATGATCAAGTCATAAATGAAGTATGAGAATAAAGGATCAAGGTAAAGTTAATAAATGAAGAACAAGAAGAATGTTTGAAAGAAGTTTGAAATAACTTAGTAAAGCCAAAATTTGAGTGAATGGCCCGTTATTGACTTTGCATTGAAAGCTCCTATAAATAGGAGTGAAGGTTACAATGAATTAACTAGAAAACATACATAGGACTGGACAATAGAAATGTTTCTGACACTCTGATTGTCTAATATTAAATAACACTAAGTCATATGAAATGTTACATCAATACAAAGACAAACATAATAAATTCACAAAGATAAAATATCGCGACTCCGGATCAACATCCATTTCAGACATGAAAGTCATTCCGAAATGCCTTCAGCTTCTCATCTTCTTCTCTTCTGGTCCGGACAGATTCCGTACCACTCTTCACAATTGACTATGGACCATTTATTTCGGAACACAAGTACTTCGAAATTCAGACCTAGGATTGCTAGAGGTTCACTTTCAGGTTCCAACAATCTCCCCCTAAGTGAACTTAGCAATCCATTCAATTATACTACTTCTTCCTTGATGAAGGTGTAAGCTCGGAACAGCCATTCTCTGACTTCAATGTACTAGGTTAGTTGACTTACAAACTTTGCTTTGACCTTTTCCGGAGTTTTAGACTTTGATGCGCGAGAGATAAACTTCCGAAGTGCTTTGGTTGGGACTAGGTGTTTGTCAAGGACACGGAAAAAGTCTTTCTTGTTTGTCTTCTTGGTAGTGTAGACAAACCCTAGCACCGGGTCATCGATTGGACCATCTTCAAGTAATTCAGCTTCCGGAAGAACAAAGGTGATCTTCGCAATGAAGTCTTCAGTTCCATAGAGATGAGCCAGCTCATAGTCGCATCTACAAAATTCCGTGACGTAATATTTGAGGAAGCTTAGTGCAACATGAAAAGAACCCATGCCGATATCGTTGTTTTGCATTCCTCGAAAGTGAGTAGCCAGAGTTAGAATGTCATTCGGATTCAAGGATGGGAAGTCCACATCAGTAATGGTTCGGTACGCAGGCTTGTTCTGGAGGACATGAAATTGAAATAGTGGGTAGTTGAGTTTGAATTTCACTAGGATTTTTCTTGCAAATCCATGGAATTGGGTGATTCTTTTTCTAGTCCATACTTCCTTAAACGGTTGAGCATTCTTGGAGTAGAGTGTTTCAAGCCTTTATCGTTCCGTCCGGAGGATCACTTTTGGATCATCATTTGGGTGAAGAGGAGCACATTTGATGTAGTACTTGCTATATGGAGAGAGAGGAAGATCGAGCTGTTCGGAATCGTTGGTGGGAACATCTTAGTACATATACGAAACGATTTTTTGATCACGGAGTATGACTTCACAGCAAAGAGGAGATATCACACGCATTGGATCAGGATTATCCTTAAGATCTTGGATTTGGATACTGTCCTCCAGTGCCTTGTTGATTTCCTCCTGAGACCATCCTTGTTTTTGCTTGAGAGGATGTCCGGGTTGAAGGCTTGTTGTTCAGCAGTCATTGGCATTTTGCCTTTGTCTCTTTTCAGTGCGGCCATGATGACCTGCATGTTTTCATCCACCATAAATTTCGGAGTGGGGTTCAGAAGAGGATCTTCTGGAATGTCACCAGGGATCCGGAGTGGAGAGCCCTAGTCTATTGTAGAGCATCTGGTAAAGAGGATTTGGCTTTGGCCATTTGAATAGCCCTTTGAAGAGCGTCTGGTACAGAGGATGGCCAAGAGCTTGCGGACCATATCCTCTTCTCTTCCTCAGTCAACGCCTTTGGGAATAGCTTCTTTGGAGCCTCGAGACCTAGAACTCCTTTGGTGATGTATTTTTCTTCTTCACTGTCTTCTTCATCATCTGAGGAATTTCCTAGAAGTCCGGAAATAACTTGGACTTCATCATCGGAATTCAAGTCTTCATCTCAGAGTGTGAACTCCGAGGCAGGTTTCCATGGTCGGCTTGGACCTTCTCCCCCTCTTGCATCGGGAAACCTTCAAACCGGTGCAGGCATCAATGACTCCTGTATTCCATCGAACTTTGCAAACACTTTTTGGAGACCAGTGTTGAATTGCTTGGAGAGAGCATCATAAGCCTCGGAAGTAGGTGCTTGAGCAGCAAGGTGATCGAACAGATGCCCCAGGAAGGCTAACATCTCATCAAACTTTTGATTCAGAACATCGACAATGTTCCAAGTGGATCAAATCAGTTTGATGAGGACTTTTTGAATGATGAGATTCATCTCGTCCTTCTTCTTTATCTCCATCTCCAGTCTTTGGAGTTGTTTCTCATGACACACATGGGTCTGCTTAATGAGATCATTGGTAACAGACACCAAGTCGTCATGGACTTTGAGTATAGAGGTGATGGTGTCGAGATAGTGTTCAACCGAAGCATCGTATTTAGCTTCAACTTCTTCCAGTGAATGCTTGAGCCGGATAGAGATCAGTTAATCAAGTTGGGCCTCTCGTTCCACAACTGAAGGTCCGGACTGTTGTGAGGGAGACTGAAGGATGGCATCCAGTTTGGAATCAAGTCCGGAAATCTTTTTATCCACCTTTGAGTTGAGCTCAGTGACAGATGTTTCGATTGAGGAGAACTTCTTCATAGTGTCTGACTCATTAGTTTGAATTTCGAGGAGGGCAAAAGGATCAATGTAATCACCAACAGAGGATTCGAAGTCAGAATCTGAGTGTTGCAGCTTAGCTTGATGTGATGAAGTATTTGTGGATGGACCAGGCTTAGTAGCGGCATCATATTCAAGTAGCTTGGAGTTGGATCCACCATCCGGAGTGGTTGAAGAAGATGATCCGAAGTCAAAAGCAGACTTGGAGGTTGATGGCTTGGATTGAAAGTGGGTGGATGACATGAAGTGGGAGTCCGGAACAGATTGCCTTCATCAGTGAGTATTATTTCTTCAGAGAGTTATTCATCTGGATCAGTTTGGAAGACGTTGGTGTGAGTGGTGATTAGTGGTTATTCCGAAGCCAGCTCTCTATCAGCATCATCATCTGTAGGGGGAACATACAGAAGATTGCTTTGATGATCTCTATTGTACATTGAAGTGAGAGTGTCCTCCACTTGAGCTCTTGTTAGATAAAAAGCCTTGTTTACATAATGTTCCCATTTGGGATCGTTAGTACCTAGTTTTCCTATACACCTTTCGGGTATCAGACCAGTTGAGGCATCCGGACTCGAAGAGACTGCTCCAGCTCCGGAGTGGTTAGGGTCCGGAACAAGGGTTCCAGAGTGTGTGCTTGTGTGAGAAACGAGAGGGATATCAAATGAGACTCGTGAGTGTGTTCCAGGGGGCTGCAAGGAACTATCGTCAACACCGACATCACCTTTTTGAGAAGGTGAGGGTGGATTATGTGGAGACTCCTCGTGAGTGTGTGCATGTTATGTTGAAACATTGAGTTGTACCTCAGATGAGTGGGCTGGTGGGGTGTTCGGACGGTCAGAGTCAGCCTGGGTGTCATGAGCATCTTCCTTTGGAGAGGAAGAGCCGACTTTAGGTCTCTTTTGAGGCTTTGTCTTTGTGGGAGAATTCTTCCGTTTGGCAGATTTCTTAATCTTGGATCAAGACACGGAAGGTTTAGCCTTTTCCGAAACAGGCTCAACGGAGACTGGGGCAGGTTGTGTTGGGTCAAACACAACCAAAGTCTCCAGATAATGTTTCAAATAAATGGATTCGGAAGGTATTGAGGCCAGCATATGGTCTGGAAGTTGTCTAACCGAACCAAATGAGGATTGGTCCTGAATTCTATAAGCCTTGAAAACTTTAAATGAGACACATACCTCCTGAGGAATCACAGAAACAGGAAGTGGTTTGGAAATCTATTTGAAGAGTTTTTGAATCGTCAGTGACCAGAACCTAGGGCTTGAAATCTCGTTATCCTTCCTCTTGATGGCAAACTTGTAGAAATCTTTCCATAGGACCTCCAGAAGATCAACTGCATTGCGGACGACCGGTCGGTGCGAGCATCAGAGGTCTTTCGGGATTGTGTACTGAGATTGTTTGAAGAGCAGTATCTGGTCGACTTGGTTCCCATTTCGTTGCGGGGAAACAAGGCCATTATTGGTATGGATTAGCTGAGCCCCAATGGGGCAGTGATAGACTGCGCACAACAGCTAGTGTGAGTCAGAGCCCCAAGTGGGGGAGAGTTGGTCATTCAGGGTGAGAGACCACAACGAGGGCTAGCCTTATGCTCGGCGGCGAGAGCGAGGCATTACCTTTAGTAGGGTTGCGCAGGATATGTCGCTTATGTCATGGACACCCGAGAGGCGGGTAAGGCGACAGTGGGCGATGTGCCCGTGGTTTGAGAGTTTGCGGATGTATTCCCCGAGGAGTTGCCTGGGATACCTCCGGAGCGACAGGTGGAGTTCGGGATCGACCTATTCCCTTGTGCGACTTCAATAACCAAGGCACCATATCGGTTGGCTCCTCCCGAGATGCAGGAGTTGTCTACGCAGCTGTTGGAGCTGATGGACAAGGGATTCATTAGACCGAGTAGTTCACCCTGGGAAGCCTCGATTCTGTTTGTGAAAAAGAAGGACGGGTCACACCAGATATGTATAGATTACCGGGAGCTGAATAAGGTGATGGTGAAGAACCGTTACCCACTCCCGAGGATTGATGACCTCTTCGACCAGCTGCAGGGAGCATCTTGGTTCTCCAAGATTGATCTGCGTTCGGGGTACCATTAGATGAGGGTCAGATAGGAGGATGTGTAGAAGATCGCGTTCCGGACGCGCTATGGCCATTATGAGTTCGTGGTGATGCCGTTTGGGCTCACCAATGCTCCTGCCGCGTTCATGGACCTCATGAAACGCGTGTGCATACCGATGCTGGACCGGTCTGTGATAGTTTTCATTGATGACATCTTGGTTTATTCCAAGACTCAGGAGGAGCACGAGGGGCATCTACGAGAGGTGTTGGAGACCCTGAGGAGGGAGAGCTTATATGCTAAGTTCTCCAAGTGTGAGTTCTGGTTGAGCAAGGTGCAGTTTCTCGGGCACCTTGTCAACCAGGACGAGATTTCGGTGGATCCGACCAAGGTGGAGGCCGTGATGAGGTGGTAGGTTCCGAAGTCTCTATCCGAGATTCGAAGTTTCCTGGGGTTGGCAGGGTACTATCGGAGATTCATCCATGATTTCTCCAAAATAGTTGTACCCTTGACGCGGCTAACGAGGAAGGCCGTAGTCTTCCGATGGGGGCCTGAGCAGCAGGCGACGTTCGAGACGTTGAGGCAGAGATGGTGCGAGGCGCAAATCTTAGCCCTGCCAGAGGGAGTTGATGATTTCGTTGTTTATTGTGACGCGTCTATCTCCGGCCTGGGTGCTGTTTTGATGCAGATGGGACATGTTATTGCTTACGCCTCGAGGCAGTTGAAGCCTCACGAGGCGAACTACCCGACGCATGATTTAGAGCTAGGGGCTGTGGTGTTTGCCCTCAAGATTTGGCGTCATTACCTCTATGGGGTTCGCTGTACGATTTACACGGACCACAAGAGCTTGAGGTACCTTATGGATCAGCCAAATTTGAACATGAGACAACGTCGGTGGCTTGATGTGGTGAAGGATTATGATTTTGAGATCCTTTACAACCTGGGGAAGGCCAATATGGTGGCCGATGCGCTTAGCTGCAAGGCAGCACCGATCAGGGATGTCTGTCTAAGGATGACAGTGGTGACCCCGCTGCTGGAGCAGATTCAGGAGGCTCAGCAGCAGGCGATGAAGGAGGAACATCGGAAGAGTGAGAGGATTGTGGGTCAGATTTCCTCTTTCGACTATGACAGTCGAGGGTTGTTGACACTACACCGTAGGGTGTGGGTGCCGTACCATGGAGGCGTGCGCCAGGTTCTGATGGGTGAGGTGCACAAGTCTAGGTTCTCTATTCATCCTGGGGTAACGAAGATGTATAGGGATATTCGTTTGGATTATTGGTGGCTTTGCATGAAGCAGGATATACCCTGGTACATGGAGCGTTGCTTGACTTGCAGGAAGGTCAAGGCCGAGCACCAAAGACCTCACGGTAAGATGCAGCCGTTGGATATCCCGCTGTGGAAATGGGAAAATATTACAATGGATTTTATCACGAAGCTTCCCAGGACCACACGAGGAGTGGATTCGATATGGGTCATCGTGGACCGATTGACCAAGAGCGCCCATTTTATTACGATTCAATAGAGCATCTCGGTCGAAAAGTTGGCCGACATCTATATCAGGGAGATAGTGGCACGACACGGGGTGCCAATGTCAGTGATTTCGGACAGGGATGTGCGTTTTACTTCTAGGTTTTGGAAGAAGTTTCATGACGAGTTGGGCACTCGTCTGGATTTCAACACTGCTTTTCACCCGTAGACGGATGGTCAGAGTGACCGGACCATCCAAACATTAGAGGATATGTTGCGGACTTGTGTTTTGGATTTCGGAGGTAGTTGGGATACCTATCTTCCGTTGGCGGAGTTCTCGTATAATAATAGTTATCATGCGACTATCGACCGTCCCCCCCTTTGAGATGTTGTATGGGAGGAAGTGCAGGACCCTAATATGTTGGGGAGAGGTTGGCCAGAGGGTCATGGGGAGCACTGAAGTGGTGCTCAAGACGACCGAGAGGATTCTGCAGGTCCGTAGTAGGCTTCAGACTGCTCAGAGTCGGAAAAAAAGTTATGCCGACAAGCGCCGATCAGACTTAGAGTTTCAGGTTGGAGACATGGTTCTCCTGAAGGTGTCGCCTTGGAAAGGTGTTATCCGATTCAGGAAGCGAGGCAAGTTAGGCCCCAGGTACATTGGACCGTTCCGGGTATTAGCCCGGGTGGGCAAGGTGGCGTAGAGGTTGGATCTGCTAGCCGAACTCAGCCATATCCACAACACTTTCCACATCTCTCAGTTGCAGAAGTGTCTGGTGGACGACTCGGCAGTGGTGCCTTTGGAGGATATACAGCTCAATGACAGCTTGAATTACATTGAAAGGCCAGTAGCAATCCTCGACCGGAAGTCGAAGGATTTGAGGAACAAAAGGGTGGAACTCGTAAAGGTGCAATGGCAAAACCGGAAGGGATCAGAGTGGACTTGGGAGCCGGTGGAAGAGATGATGGAGCACTACCCCGAGCTGTTTCAGGGGCGAGCAGCAGACTTCGAGGACGAAGTATAAAATAAGTGGGGGAGATTTGTAGCACCTGGTTCTTGGTACATATTCTTTGTAATTAACTCTTTAAATATTGCATTTTTGGCATTGGACTCGACGATTTGAAGGACCAACTCGCTGAGTAGAAGCGGGATAAGATGTGGGGTCTAAGCTGTGGACTCGGCGAGTCGGTTCCCGGACTTGGCGAGTAGACCCTGTCTGGGCAAAAACCCTAACCCAGGTGTTTGCACCCTATTTAAACGCTCTAACTTGGCCTCCTTTGTCCCTAACACTTCCAGAGAGCTGTAGAGCGAAACCCTAGCCCTCATATTGTTCTTGTGGGTGATCTTGGCCTTGTAAAGGAGATTTGGAGCTTAGTGGAAGAAGGAGGAGGTTGAAGAGTGCAAGAGGGGAAGTAGATCCGAGATCTACACTATGGGAAGCTTCCATTCAGGTAGAAAATTTCCTATCTTGATCACTAGTTCGTTAGATCCCCTTTTTGTCCCTAATTAGTGGTTTTCAATCCCTAAAACCTCAAACTCCAGGTGTTTATGCTCTATGTTCTGAAAGGACTTCAAATCTGGACCTTATGGACGTCTTAGAAGTATAAAGTTTATGTGGATGAAGTGACTAAGGTCCCTATTGAGTGTATGACCTCATAAAGAGATTGGAATTGCCTTTTTGAGCTCATAGGGCCATGCATGCACGTAAAGTTTGCAACTTTAGTGATAAGCATGCCCTAGGAGCCTAGATCAATGGTTTGGAACCGTTGCATGTCTCAGATTTGGTCTATATGGGAGGAGGGCTGAAGGGACTCAATGAGTTCCAAGGTGGACACGGCGAGTTCTATGAAAATGGTCTTAGACTCGATGAGTTGGATGAACAACTCGGCGAGTCCTATGAAGATTGCTAGGAACTCGACGAGTTGTTCTTCATACTCGGCGAGTCATATGAGCTATTATTGAGTTAAGAAGGGTTTAAGTGTGGAAGGTCCAACCCTTCGTAGCTGCACGCGGAATTAGCAATTTAACGTGTAGAAATTGTCCCAGAAACCCAAATCCTCAAGATGGATGCTCTGGTGAGGATTTAGAATCGAGTAGGAGATCTGCTCGTGGGACTCGGCGAGTTGTTCTCGGACTCGGCGAGTCGGTCCAATCGTCCCAAGTAGTGAGTTATGGGTGACTCGGTGAGTGGGAAGAGGGACTTGATGAGTAGAACTGGGATAGTAAGGGAGGGACTCGGCGAGTCTGTGCCATGACTCGGCGAGTCCAGTCAACTGGAAGTTGACTTTGACCAGGGAGTTGACCTTGGACCAGAGGTGGGTCAGTCATTTGACCTAAGGGTATTTATGAGTATCTAATCTATGTTTATGGATTTATTAGCAGGAGGATTACCGGTACAGCAGTCAAACGTCTAGCAAGCAGACTTTCGGTAGCTACTTTTCGAGGTGAGTTTCCTTTTAGTAGGAACGGGTCTAAGGCACCAAGGCCGGCTCGTATAGATGATATGTAGTATTGGAGTGTGGGCAGAGCCCGTATCTCATAGTTGAGTTTGATTATGATATATGCTGGTATGATAGAATTGTTTATACGCGTTGTCTGTGTGATACTTGTATGTTGTGGCTTAGTAGCTGAGTGTGGGCGAGGCCTGTATCTGTCACACCCCGAAACCGAAGGCGGAAACATTCCGGGACGGAGGACGTCATGAAGTATCACAACCAATGTACATAGTAAGCATAGTAAACACAAAACTTTACATTACATAGATTCATTTACATTGTCTGAAAGTAAAGAGTTACATGTGTTAGCCATATATATCATATGAACAATAGTAAAGACGAGTCTTCTATACGCTCCGTCTTCTCCAAAAGATTGCGGTGTACCTGTCTAATGTGGACCTGAGAATACAAGCAGTTTGAAAATCAGCATAAAGCTGGTGAGTTCATAAGCGGTTTATTTTTGAAAAAGAATAAGTTTCCTTTGGTTTTCTGAAAAAATCGTTATCCAAGAAAATCCCATATTTTCTTATAAGGAAGTTTAGTTATCCATTCGTTACATGGTTTAGTCAAGAGTAGTTATGTTATCCCAGGAAAAAACCTTATTTTCCTAATAGTCGTGGTTAGTTCTTGATTCGGAAAGCAATGTACTAGTATCTACCATACTTGTAGTATTAGTTAGGTATTCTGATATCCTAGTTATCCTACACATAAATGTCGAATATCTACTATACTTAGTCATATTTTTGAATATTTGGATACACTCAGAAACGTACACTAACTGTATATTCGATGTTCTGGTGACTTCCAAAAGCGTACTTTAGACGTATTTCCGAAGCTCTGTCGACATCGAAAGGCGTATGTTTTCGAAACTCTATCGATATCCAAAGGCGTACTTTCGACTTATTTCTGAAACTCTGGTGACACTCAAGGCGTACACTAGCTGTATTTCCGAAGTCTTGGTGTCATCCAAAGGCGTACTTTCGTATTCGTTCTGTTACTTTCATCGTTCTATTCCTAACTTTACTTTCGTCATTCTGTTCCTAACTGAACTTTCGTCATTCTGTTACTATCTGAAGGCGTATCTTATTAGTATTAATCCTAATTTATGATTAGTATAAATTCTTTGCAAATTATAAAATGTAACATAGATTATAACATTTTATAAAGAAATCTACAATTCGTCTGAAGGCTAACTCTGCAATTCAAACTATTAGTTAATACGGTTTTCGTTATTAAAAGCATAAAAAATATAAACATTTGAACTGAAATAATAAGTTTGAGTACAAGATTTCCTTGTACTTTTTCTTGTATTCCCCCTGAAAACATTTGAAAAACACGGAAAAAGAGTAGGGGTATGAACTCACTAATCGAGGAATGTGTCGGTTTGGATGCTAAACATCAGTTCGGGACTTTAAAATGCGCGAGGTTCCTATGTAATGTGAAGAGATACACATTTGTATCTAATTAGACCCTGAACCACTAATCAAATATGAATAAACACTTCGATACGCGAAAACACTTCATTACAAGTGTTTGGAGTGACCCGAGTGGCATCTAAGGGTGTGTATGGCTTGGATATGGAGTTTTCTCTTCAAGAGTAAACTCCTAATGGAGTTTTCGGCCCAATGACCAACTCCCCACGAGTTTACAGCCGTAAACTCATGGTGGGGGTGTTTTTGGGTGCTAAATGGTCTTACAACTCTTGGGAAATTTGGCTAGGATTAAATCTAGGGCATAAGAAGGAATTAAACCACCAAAGGGACCATTCTATGGAGTTTACGGCCGTAAGCTCCTAAGTATTCTTTCCTTTCATGATTTGGTGGTCCTAGATCAATCACATGTGATTCTAAGTCATTATATAAGCCTTGGGATGAATTTAGGGCATCATTTGCCTAAGATATAGGAGTTTACGGCCCATGAACCTATCCTTGGGGGGTTTAAGGCCGTAAGCTCCTATGGGGCTGGTTTTCATCAAGTTTAAGGTCCTTAACTCGTTTGTGGTTGCTTCTAGACTTTATTCCAAGGCTTATGAGGTGTTTAAGTGGCATCTTAACACCTGAAGATGTGTTTACTGCCCATGATATGGTGTTTACAGACCACACATGTTCTTGGGCAGTAAACTCATATTTACTCCCTAAATGTTGAGTTCAAGATGTTCCAAGTCCATTCCAATAAGTCCTTAAGTCGTTTCCAAGCTCCAAAAATGATTTGGGAGGGTTTTGGGGCTCCAAAACCCATTTTATGTGAGTTCACAGCCTAGAACTGTTCTAGGGCCGTAAACTCATGTTAATGGTCCTATTTCATAGATTAAACACAAGTTTTAAGGCTAAAGATGTTGTACTATGAGTTAGGGTTGTTACCTTGATGATTTGGAGCTTTAATTTGATGATTTTGGACCTAGAGCTTGGATTGGAGGAGAGAGAGTAGAGAGAGAGTGAAAAAGGCTTCAAATGAGGTCCTTTGAACTTTATATATGGTTCAAGTTTGGGACACGGTGGAATTCTACCCGATACTGATGTTAAGCGAGGCTTTTGGTCGCACCCGATTAAGTTGTCGTAACCCGATATGGTCGAAACTAAAATTTTTCTAATCACTAGCATGGGATGTTTTCTTGAGTTTCTAACATTTTTGGATGACAATTAAGTCATAATAAAAGTCTCGAAATAAAAGACTTAATTTAAAAACTTAAACGGAAACAATTCGAAAAAGATGAATTTTATTGACGGAACGTGTTACGGCGATGGAACAAACTTCGGGTTGTCACATTATCCCCCCGTTAGAGGGAATTTCGTCCAGAAATTCAAACTTTAGATACAACTCAAGGATTTGGAAAGAGATACGGATACTTCTGTTTCATCGGATCTTCACGCTCCCAAGTGAACTCGGATCCTTCACTTATCGGGATACGTCTTTGTTTCGTACGTTTAATCTCTCGATTTATGATTTCAATTGGTGCTTCCATGGGGTTCAAACTTTCATTGATTTTGGTCTCATCAAAGGGATTACTAGGGTTTCATCGAATAGGTACTTCTTAAGAACAGAGATGTGGAATTCCTGATGGACGCTGCTAACTTCTGAGGGTAGTCAAAGTTTGTAGGCTACGGGATCGATCCTAATGAGGATTTCGAAAAGTCCTACGTACCTCGGGTTAAGTTTTACGCGTTTCAAAATGTATCATGCCTTCTTCGCTTACTGCATGACCAAAGAAAATGGTTAGACCGAAGGGTATCACTACATCTTCATAGTGACCATATCGAGTCCTGAATGCTGTTTTGGAAACATCATTCCTGTGAACTCGTAGCTGATAGTCCCTTGACCTAAGGTCTATCTATGAGAAGTAGATGGCTCTCTGAAGTTGGTCGAAGAGGTCATCTATTCGAAGAAAAGGATATCGTTTTTTTGATGGTCAACTTATTCAGCTAACGGTAGTCGATACACATTCGAAAGGAATAGCAATACCAAGGTTCCTCAGGGTGAGGAACTTGACCTGATGAACCCTTTGCTCAGTAGCTCATTAAGCTGACTGGAATGCTCCTGTATTTCTGTTGACGCTAATCATACTGAGACTTAGTTACAGGGTTAGCTCCAGGAATTTGATCGATACGAAAATTAGAATTAGGTTTGTCGTCGTAGATCATGAGAGTCGGATCAGAGGGGAGAATGAGACGGATGGCCTTTTCGAAACCAAGAATATCAGTATGATTGGACTCAGTCAATTCAACCCAATGATAACATCAAAACTCTTCATGAAAAATTGGCATTAGGTCGAATGGAAAGGAATAATCTTCTGGGGTAAGGATACAACCTATGGATATGTCGTTAACGTTCTCTTTCTCACCGTTAGCTATCTCGACAGTAAACGTTTCGGTTACTAATGAAGAACTAAGTTTAGGAAGGTGTTTTGAATGAATAACTAACAAAATTTATTTCAACACTAGAATCAAAATGGATTACAGGCATAAGATTTATCGAGGAGGAATATACCTGTGGCAACGGTGGGGTCGGCGGCTGCCTCATCTTGTCCAATAGCAAGGACTCTCCGGGTGTTGCCAGTTGTTGCTGCCTTGGGGCAGTTTTGCTTATAATGTCCGACTTCACCGCAACCGTAGCAGGCCTGACTGATACCCGCTCCGGAAGCTTGACTGGTTGATTGGGTTGGTGTTCTGCAGCTTCGCGCAAGGTGACCCTCTTGGCCACAGTTTTTGCAAAATTTATCATGACACGGACCAGGGATACGATGGTGGTAACTTCATCTGGTGCACCACGGAAGAATACCAACATATCCAGTGACAGGTGCTTGGGCTGAGGAACCGACAACAGAAACAGCAGTAGGGGTAGTGGCAGCGTGGACTGCCACTATCAGCTGTTTCTTCGAGGACTCCTGTGAAGGCTAACTCTTCTTCTTCTTCTTCTTCTTCTTCCAAAACTTTCTTTTCTCACCACTTCTCTCTGGCGGCTCAGGAGAGGTGGTTGCTTCCTCTAGGTCATCATTATGGTCGATCAGGGTTTGCGCTAGGCATTTGGCGATGTCGTAGGTATCCGGCTTTGCAGCTAAAACGTTCCCTTTGGTTGGCTGGGTCAACCCCCAGATGAACCTCTCAATCTTCTTACTCTCCGGGGTAACCATTCCCGGAAAGAGCAATGCCAAGTCATCGAATCTGGAAGTGTAGGCGGCGATATCGGAACCCTTCATCTTCAGGTTCCTGAGTTCATGCTCCAGTTTCTGCATTTCACCTCGAGGGCAGTACTCCGCAAGCAGAAGCTCCTTTATGATTTCCCAACCCATAGCATTGGCTACAGGTAGGGTTAGAGATTTGACTCGGCCGTTCCACTAAGTCAGAGCTTTATCGGTGAATGTGCAGGCGGCGAATTTCACCTTGTCGGATTCTGAACAGGCACAAATCTCGAAGATAGATTCGATTTTCTCTAACCATTGAGTTAGGGCAATGAAACCTCCTGTGCCATCGAAGAATGTGGGTTTTGCATTCATAAAGTCCTTATAGGAACACTCCTTCCGGTGTCCCTGGCTACCTTCCCGGTTTTGGGGCTGGGGACCACCTCCTTGCCCACCTAAACCACTGAGGTTCATTTGTGATATGGTAGCAGCCACAACGGCATTAACAGCTGCTTGAAACATGACGGGATCAAATTGAGGAGGAGGTGGTGGCGGAGGGGGATATTTATTCTTTGAGCTGGGTCTTTTCCTTGGAGGCATCTTGATCTAAAATAGCCAGGAAAGAGAGGATCATAAGTCCTCTGAATTGAATCAAGAGATATGGAACAGGGGATATCTCATTAAGACATATATAGAATTCTATTAAGTGATAAAGTAGGAAAGAGTTATCAAAGCAGATAAACTATCGCTAAAGGAATGATTGAGGAGCAACATTGGAATGAGGATTTCTATGACGGATTTGGCTCGAGAAATACTCCCATAGTATTTCATGATTCGCTGTGACGACGGCTTGTTGTTTGGGTATTGGGTAAGTTTTAGGCATGCCGCATACCACAGTCACTCCCAAGCACATGTTGGCGGTGTCTCGAATGAATATAGTTGATCAGGCTATATTGATCCTATACACGACAACATAACTGCCCAGGTTTAACCGCAGCGTACAACACCCATTTACTTATATTTTGTTCTACTTGTAGTTACAGATTTCGACGGTTAGGTACACTTGTATACTTTTGAAAATACTTATAATTTTAAAGTATACTTTTAGTTCAGAGCACTTAGGCCCATTAGTTTTTATGGTCTTATACCATGTAAGGTTTGGTATACTAGTTCACTATAAACAAGGGCTCTGATACGAATCTGTCAAACCCCGAAAACGAAGGCGGAAACGTTCCAGGGCGGAGGACGTCATGAAGTATCGCAACCAATGTAAATGAATCTATGTAATGTAAAGTTTTGTGTTTACTATGCTTACTATGTACAATGGTTGCGATAATTCATGACGTCCTCCGCCCCGGAACGTTTCCTCCTTCGGTTGCGGGGGGTGACAGTATCTCTCAGATAGCGGAGTGTGGGCGAGGCCCGTATCTCCCAGATAGTGGAGTGCGGGCGAGGCCCGTATCTCCTAGCTATTCATTATATGGTTGTATGGTATGTGGTATTATGGGGTAACTCACTAAGCTTCGTGCTTACAGGTTACAGTTTTGTTTTTAGGTACCTCTTCTTCGAAAGGGAAGGAGCTGGCGCGGTAGCGGCACATCATACACGTACATTGTTTTCCGCACCATGAGTTATTCTGGGATTTGTACTCTGATATTATGGTTGTTTTTATGTTTTGGTTTTCAGACACAAAATATGTTTATGAAATGATGGGATGAAATGATGCTTATTCACAAATGTTTTCCAAAGTATTGATTTAAAATGAAATTTTTTGGTCATGGAAATTGGGTCGTTACAAGTTGGTATCAGAGCCCTGGTTTGAGGGATTCGGGCACACCCTCGGGAGTGTCTGGACTCAAATCGAGGGAATAAAAGAATTTTTCTAAGAAAATGATTTTTCCAAAAAAAAAAAGGTAAACTAAAGAGTTTTGGGAAGAGTACGAAGTGTGTGATGTGCGCGACCAGACGAGCTCAAGTAAGTATTCCCCAGAGTACCCATACGAGATATGTTATGTTTATCAGTTTCAATAGAACAACATGCTAGCATAGGACTAAGGATCTGGGAATGATGCCTTATGTGCCTGCTATATGTGTTACTGCTTATGAAAATTACATGCTAGTATTGAGTAGACAGCAGTAGGGTAGCTTGTATAGTTTATGCCTGATAGTGTGAGCTTAGCATTGTATGCTAGTATAGTTTCCTGCTTCGAGGATGTGATTGTTATCGTTCCCTCTTCGTCTGAATGTTTCTTGCTTTGTGCTTTGAGGGACTTCGGGTGATGGGGATTAGCTATCAGGTGGATACATTAGGTCACAAACGATCAGGGTCGGATAATCTCGGAGTGAGGGGTTTGACTTTATTTCGTAGCTCTTGTTTGAGTCCTAACCATGGTAGGGGTGGGTCCCTTACTCGAAGGATTATCTGAGCCTCATTGCATGTGATTGTATTCAGGTGATGGCTAACCACCATCACACAGAGACCTTCGGCAGCTGAGGACTGATTAGGGTAGGGTCGGGAGTTCCCTAGGCAAGCCTAGGATGAGGATAGCAGAGAGTAGTAGTGATGAAGGGACTTGGTGGAGTCGAAGCAGTCCTTGAGGAAAGTACGGATATATGTGGAAGGTAGTATGGGCCCGTACTACTGAAAGCAGAGGATCCGTACTCGAGTCAAGGAAGGCTAAGGCAAGACCAAGGAACTTGTGATAGATGTAATACCTCTAGTGTGTTAGTGTTAATGATGATTATTATGGTGTATTGCAGAATGGTGGTACTACGCCCGAGGCCAGCAGTTGGCAGTTCAGGAGAGGGATCGGGTTCGGGTTCAGGGTCCGAGCCAGTTGATGAGATCCTACGCGAGTTCATCGCGTCAGAGATCACTAGAGGCATCCTTGAGTCGACCCCTATCATCTTCGGGTCGACCAAGGAAGGGATAGTCGAGCTGATGGAGGATCGCCTTAGGGAGTTCAGGAGTGATATGGCGTCAGGCCAGTTAGGATCCCACATACTGTCCTTTAAGGACTTCAGGGGCAGTGGTGCACCAGATTTCCATGGGGCGAAGGACCCCATTGTGGCCAGACGATGGATTACGGACATTGAGTCTGCGCAGTTGATTAGCTTCTGCCCAGAGGGGTCGAAGGTGAGGTATGCAGCAGGGTGTTTGCGAGACTAAGATAGAGATTGGTGGGAGTCCATCGGCGACTCGTTGGGAGCCTCGGCTGTTGAGGCTATGACCTGGTCGGACTTTGTGACCAGGTTCAGGGCAGAGTTCATGCCGACTTTCGAGCTTCAGCAGCTGGCCAGGGAGTTTTTAGATATGAGGCAGACGACGGGGACTGTGGCGGAGATCACCGCTAAGTTTTGGGAGAGGGTGTTGTTAGTGCCCCAATATGCAGGTGATGAGGATATGAGGAGGACCCGCTACCATGACATGCTACGAGCTGACATCCCAGAGCATGTTAGCTTTTCAGCTTGCCCCACCCTAGAGTCCATGATTGCCAGGGCAAGGGAGAGGGAGATTGATTTGGAGCATATCCGGAAGAGGAAGGCAGAGGCGGGGCAGGTGGCTAGGGGTTCGGGGAAGAAGCCCAAGGGATCAGATGGTAGGCCGAAAGGCCAAGGAGGACTGGGCCGCTGCGAGAAATGCAACATGTCGCACGAGGGAGCATGTAGATTAGGATCGTCGGGCTGTTACAAGTGCGGCAAGACGGGACACTTTAGCAGGGATTGTACTTCCCCTACTTCGGTTGTTCAGACATCTGAGTTGCTGTGTTTCCACTGCAACCAGAGGGGCCACAAGAAGGCCAATTGCCCTCAGTTGACAGCAGCAGCAGCGCCGGTGAAAGCTCCAGCTCCAGCGACCTTGCGGATCACAGATGGCCGGCAGGTCAAGTCAGAGGCTCCAGTGGTGAGGAGCCGAGCCTTTCAGGTGACTATAGAAGAGGCATGCGCCACACCCGATGTGGTGACGGGTATAATTTCTTATCTATGCTTTTATTTTATGCTGCTGTGATTTTGATATGTTACATGTTTGTGCCTAGTTTAGGATCGTTCCATATGAACGGTATCCCAGTTCAGGTGTTGTTTGATTCGGGGGCTACCTGATCATTTGTTTCTCTTGTGCTTAGCAAGAAGTTTCCTGAGTCCTTGGGCATGTTGGATTGCCCTCTAGAGGTTGAGATTGCGGACGACCGGTCGATGCGAGCATCAGAGGTCTTCCAGGATTGTGTACTGAGATTGTTTGAAGAGTGGTATCTGGTCGAGCTAGTTCCCATTCCATTGCGGGGAAACAAGGTCATTATTGGTATGGATTGGCTTAGCCCCAATGGGGCAGTGATAGACTGCGCGCAGCAGCTAGTGCGAGTCAGAGCCCCAAGTGGGGGAGAGTTGGCGATTCAGGGTGAGAGACCACAGCGAGGGCCATCCTTATGCTCGGCGGCAAGAGCGAGGTGTTACCTTCAACAGGGTTGCGCAGGATATGTCACTTATGTCATGGACACCCGAAGGCGGGTAAGGCGATAGTGGGCGATGTGCCCATAGTTCGAGAGTTTGTGGATGTATTTCCCGAGGAGTTTCCTGGGATACCTCTGGAGCGACAGGTGGAGTTCGGGATCGACCTAGTCCCTGGTGCGGTTCCGATAGCCAAGGCACCATATCGGTTGGCTCCTCCCGAGATGCAAGAGTTGTCTACGCAGCTGCAGGAGCTGATGGACAAGGGATTCAGTAGACCGAGTAGTTCACCCTGGGGAGCCCCGATTCTGTTTGTGAGAAAGAAGGACGGGTCAAACCGGATGTGTATAGATTACCGGGAGCTGAATAAGGTGACGGTGAAGAACCGTTACCTACTCCCAAGGAGTGATGACCTCTTCGACCAGCTGCAGGGAGCATCTTGGTTCTCCAAGATTGATCTGCATTCGGGGTACCATCAGATGAGGGTCAGATAGGAGGATGTGCAGAAGACCGCGTTCTGGACACGCTATGGCCATTATGAGTTCGTGGTGATGCCGTTTGCGCTCACCAATGCTCCTACCGCGTTCATGGACCTCATGAATCGCGTGTGCAGACCGATGCTGGACCGGTCTGTGATAGTTTTCATTGATGACATCTTGGTTTATTCCAAGACACAGGAGGAGCACGGGGGGCATCTGTGAGAGGTGTTGGAGACCCTGAGGAGGGAGAGCTTATATGCTAAGTTCTCCAAGTGTGAGTTTTGGTTGCGCGAGGTGCAGTTTCTTGGGCACCTTGTTAACCAGGACGAGATTTTGGTGGATCCGGCCAAGGTGGAGGTCGTGATGAGGTGGGAGGTTACAAAGTCTCCATCCGAGATTCAGAGTTTCCTGGGGTTGGCAGGGTACTATTGGAGATTCATCCAGGATTTCTCCAAAATAGCCGTACCCTTGACGCGCCTAACGAGGAAGGCCATGGTCTTCCGATGGCGGCCTGAGCAGCAGGCGACATTTGAGACGTTCAGGCAGAGATTGTGCGAGGAACCAATCTTAGCCTTGCCATAGGGCGTTGAGGATTTCGTTGTTTATTGTGACACGTCTATGTTGGGCCTGTGTGCTGTATTGATGCAGAGGGGACATGTCATTGCTTACGCCTCGAGGCAGCTGAAGCCTCACGAGGTGAACTACCCGACACATGATTTAGAGCTGGGGGATGTGGTGTTCTCCCTCAAGATTTGGCATCATTACCTCTATGGGGTTCGCTGTACGATTTACACGGACCACAAAAGCTTGAGGTACCTTATGGATCAGCCAAATCTGAACATGAGACAATGCCGGTGGCTTGATGTGGTGAAGGATTATGATTGTGAGATCCTTTACAACCCGGGGAAGGCCAATGTGGTGGCCGATGCACTTAGCTGCAAGGCAACACCAATCAGGGATGTCTGTCTGAGGATGACAGTGGTGACCCAGCTGCTGGAGCAGATTCAGGAGGCTCAGCAGGAGGCGATGAAGGAGGAACATCGGAAGAGTGAGAGGATTGTGGGTCAGATTTCCTCTTCCGACTATGACAGTCGAGGGTTGTTGACACTACACCGTAGGGTGTGGGTGCCGTACCATGGAGGCGTGTGCCAAGTTCTGATGGGAGAGGTGCACAAGTCTAGGTTCTCCATTCATCCCGGGGCAACGAAGATGTATAGGGATCTTCTTTTGGATTATTGGTGGCCCTGCATAAAGCGGGATATGGCCTGGTACGTGGAGTGTTGCTTGACCTGCAGGAAGGTCAAGGCCGAGTACCAAAGACCACACGATAAGATGCAGCCGTTGGATATCCCGCTGTGGAAATGGGAAGATATTACAATGGATTTTATCACGAAGCTTCCTAGGAATGCGCGAGGAGTGGATTCGATATGGGTCATAGTGGACCGATTGACCAAGAGCGCCCATTTTATTCTGATTCAGGAGAGCATCTCGGCCGAAAAGTTGGCCGACATCTATATCAGGGAGATAGTGTCGCGACACGGGGTGCCAGTGTCAGTGATTTCGGACAAGGATGTGCGTTTTACTTCTAGGTTTTGGAAGAAGTTTCATGACGAGTCCTGTAGATGGATGGTCAGAGCGAGCGGACCATCCAAACATTAGAGGATATGTTGCGGGCTTGTGTTCTGGATTTCGGAGGTAGTTGGGATACCTACCTTCCGTTGGCGGAGTTCTCGGATAATAATAGTTATCATGCGAGTATCGACCGTCCCCTCTTTGAGACGTTGTATGGGAGGAACTGCAGGACCCCGATATGGTGGGGAGAGGTTGGCTAGAGGGTCATGGGGTGCACCGAAGTGGTGCTCAAGACGGCCAAGAGGATTCAGCAGGTCCGTAGCAGGCTTCAGACTGCTATGAGTCGGCAGAAAAGTTATACCGACAAGCGCCGATCAGACTTAGAGTTTCAGGTCGGAGACATGGTTCTCCTGAAGGTGTCGCCTTGGAAAGGTGTTATCCGATTCAGGAAGTGGGGAAAGTTAGGGCCTAGGTACATTGGACCATTCCGGGTATTAGCCCGGGTGGGCAAGGTGGCATATAGTTTGGATCTGCCAGCCGAACTCAGCCAGATCCACAACACTTTCCACGTCTCTCAGTTGCGGAAATGTCTGGTGGACAACTCAGCAGTGGTGCCTTTGGAGGATATACTGGTCGATGACTGCTTGAATTACATTGAGAGGCCAGTAGCAATCCTCGACCGGAAGTCGAAGGATTTGAGGAACAAGAGGGTGGAACTCGTGAAGGTGCGATGGCAGCACCAGAAGGGATCAGAGTGGACTTGGGAGCCGGTGGAAGAGATGATGGAGCACTACGCCGAGCTGTTTCAGGGGCGAGCAACAGACTTCGAGGACAAAGTCTAAAATAAGTGGGGAGATTTGTAGCACTTGGTTCTTGGTACGTATTCTTTGTAATTAAATCTTTAAATATTGCATTTTCGGCCATGGACTCGGTGAGTTGAAGGACCAACTCGCCGCGTAGAAGCAGGATAAGACGCAGGGTCTAAGCTGTGGACTCGGCGAGTCGGTTCCCGGACTCGACGAGTAGACCCTGTCTGGGCAAAAACCCTAACCCAGGTGTTTGCACCCTATTTAAACGCTCTAACTTGGCCTCCTTTGTCCCTAACACTTCCAGAGAGCTGTAGAGCGAAACCCTAGCCCTTATATTGTTCTTGTGAGTGATCTTGGCCTTGTAAAGGAGATTTGGAGCTTAGTGGAAGAAGGAGGAGGTTGAAGAGTGCAAGAAGGGGAAGTAGATCTGACATCTACACTGTAGGGAGCTTCCATTCAGGTAGAAAAGTTCCTATCTTGATCACTAGTTCGTTAGATCCCCTTTTTGTCCCTAATTAGAGAAACAAATTTTGCACAAGAAATATACAACTTAGTAAGTCTACCTTTGAATTAATGAGCGAGTGAAATGGGTGAACCGAACCCGAACGTTCGGTTGGTTTCGCTTCTTACGTTTGAGATTGAGAGGTAGTGTGAGGTACTGACTCTGATTCCATCATACCTAGTCCTTGCAAAATTTTATTGAATGAGGCTTCTGGAAGAGCTTTGGTGAAGACGTCAGCCAGTTGATCAGTGGTTCTTACGAAGTGAACTTCGACATTTCCATCTTCCACATGATCTTTGATGAAGTGATACCTCAGTGCTATGTGTTTGGTTTTAGAATGATATCACCGGCTCGAGCCATAGTATACTAGGGGTCTCTATGGCCTCTTTTATCAGTCGATCCCTGGTCCAGGCAGGGAAGAGCAGCTTTCGGCTCTCAAGGAGATCGTTGGCTTCTTTTTGTTTACGTTCGGCTTCTTCAGCTTCACGTGCCACACGACTGACATCGTCATCAGTATTGCGACTGTTCTTTCTCTTTAACATGTCCGCAATAGTCTCCTTGTCTTCATCTTCATCTTCATCTTCATCTCCTCCCTCTGCAATGTTTTTGCCCTTGTCCTTCACACCCGAACCCGAGGCATGACCAGTTGGGGGTGGTTCGGTTGTGTGAGTTGCTATAGAGGAAGGAGGTGGTTTCGATCCTTTCTTCTCATCTCCCCCTTGTTTCGGAATGGACACGAAACTGGGTAGGCCTTCAATTTTACTCAAGAGAGCCATGGCCGGAGAGAGTTTCTCAGCAAGGGTACGCCTTACCGAGTGATTGAGGATGGGGTCGTGTGCTTCCAGGATGTTTGACAGAGCGGCGTGGACATCCGAAACACACGTCTTGATGATTTCCCTTTCGGATCGAAGAGCCTCCAATTGTTGTTCGGAGTTGGAAAGTTGGGTGCTCTTGACCTTGAGGGCAGTAGTCTTACTTGCCAGGACGTCCATTAGTTTATTTTCAGCCGCAAGATCCTCTTGAAGCTTTGCCAAGCGGGCTTCAATGGAGGCACGGAGTGCCGAGTTGTCGTCGCTAAGGTTTTGTCTGAGGGTAGCGAACGAGGATAACTCCGTCTTTACAAACTGGGCCAATTGATTAACAAGTGGTTCCAGAGTTGTTTTGGTGGCTTCGGCGCTTTCCTGCATAGACTGCAGCAGGATTGTAGCGTCATGGAATAGTTTATCGACTTTTTCGGTCGCAGCCTCACAAGCTCGGGTGGAGGCGTCTATTGCAGCAGTAGCAGAGGCCACTGAGTCATGTTGAGCCCTAGAGAAGGCATCAACTATCCTCTGAAGGGCAGCTTCAGATAAGGATGACTGCTGATTGGAAGAGGAGGCGAGAAGTTGATCAACCTTCTCGTTCAGCTCGCGGAGATGCTTCTTGGTTACAGGAGCATCATCCTCCTCATCACTTTGAACTTGAAACGGACTATAGTAGACCGAATCAAAGTTCAGATGGTCACCACCGAGGTATTGATCATTGCCATCGGAGGCGTCTTCTGGAGATGGAGGTGGTGGTGAAGCTGGGGGTGTCATGGGTTTGGTTGGTTCAGGTTGAGTAGGTGGGGGGTTAGTTTCGGGTGGTGGTTGTGTATGGGTTTCGGTTTGTGGAGGTTCGGTTACGGGAGGGGTTTCGGTTACAGGTGGTGTTTCGGTTGAGGTGGTGAATATGGGTGGTGGTATAGGGAATGAGATTGGTGGTATAGTAGGGGTTATGGTGGGAGTGGAAATAGGAATTGTGGGTGGAGGGGAAGGAACTGGGGATTGGTGAAGTTCCATCTCCGGGGTTGGGGACCGAGGGGGTGTGTTGCCTCTTTGTGGAGATTCGTCTCCTTGTGACCCCTCAGAGTCCGAACTCCTACTTTCGGATTCACTGGAGGTTGACGAAAGAACGAGCGTCCGTTTCGGTTGGGTCTTCCTCCTTTTCGGTTTTGGAGAGGAAGCAGCTTTCGGTTGTTTGCGTTTCTTGGGAGTGGGTTTTGGGGCTTTTGATGGTTTCTTCCCCTTGTCTGCCTTCTTACCCCTTGCCACCGGTTTGTCAGCATCATGAATTGATCGCAGCATGTCCGGTGTCAGTTCCCTTGGACCAGATGGCCCTAACTCCTTGATCGTTTTGATCATACTGCTTTCGGATGGCACACTACCATACATCGACTCCGGGATAGAGCCAATGAAGGAGAATTTCGATGCAGCAGATACGATGATCTTCGTGGTGTGGAACGTACCAATCGAAGACATCGGTGCACCGTCAGCAGTTTGGACGTCAAACCGGTCCATGGCCCATCTTGTGATCAAGATCCAGAACCGGGCCAGCGATACTTTAGAGTGTCGAGAAGTTGAAGAAAGGCTCTGAATGAGCTGCTGCCAAAGGACAAACCCGTAGTCGAGGTTGATCCCGTTGTATACCCCATACATGATTGACAGGAAAAGACGACTAGCCCCGTCCGATCCTGAGCTTCGTTCTGACAGTCCCTTGAAGAGAACTGTGAATAACCCATTCCATTGGGGCGGTAGGCATGACTTCTTGAATCTGGCAACGGAGGTGAGAACTTCCGTGTAGCCCATGTTGTAGAACATGCTGTAGAGCATACCAACCGGAATTGTCTCCGGGTGAACACGCGATGGGTCAGCAGCAAATCCAAGCATAGAGCAGAAGCGGGAACGAGAAATCGACGTCTTATGTTCCGCCACTTCGAAAAAGATCCTGTCGACGCCCTTGTCGTAGTAGGCCGTCGCATAGACCTGAGATAGACAACAGCCTTTTCTACTAATTTCGGGGACTTTTGTTGGGACAATCTAGCGAATTCCACAGAATTTTCAGAAATAAGATTTTTGTGGTTTTCAGTTTCGCTTTTCACAAATTCTGAGCAGTCAACCGTATCCTCTACAGAAATTTCACTCATGTTTTCGTCCTCGTTAAGCTCAGATGCATTTTCAACATCAATTTTATTTTCTGAGCTTACCTTGGCATTTAGAGAGTCAAACTTTTGTATGGTTTCGGTTCTCAGTTTAAGTCTATCATTTTCGTCCAACAGATTTTTGAGCATGTCCTTATGGTCTTTGGATTTAATGAAGGATTCAATTTTGTCCAGTCCAATTTGATAAGTTGGGTTGACATCATCAGACGAAATCACACTCTCACAATTGTAAGCTTCAGCATCGATTTCATCCTCCTTAAATTCTAGGAATGGTAAAATCATACGGTGGATCTTTTTGCCTATCTCACAGTCCAAATGCAGCTGAGTAATATTGGAATATAAACGTTTAGCTATTAAACAAAAAACATTTCGTTGTTTTAACAATTTCAAATTGTCTCTCTACAAATAAATGTTTTCGTCTTTGACTTTAATTATTTCCGACTCTTTTAACTCAATCCACATACGCCGCTCCTCACTCTTCGACGCCACCCTGCTTAATTGATCAGTCAGGTTAGAATTGGTGACTCTAGTTTGAGTTAAGCTACTATCTAAATGAGAAATTCTTGTGTTAACGTTTTTTAATTCTTTCTCATATGAGGATGATGGTACTTTAGATGAAATAAAGGCAGATTGTACCTTCTTTATCAGTTCATCAAGCTCATTGAACTGTTGGCTGAGTGGTTTGGCTGTGAAGCACATATCTTCTTGCGCTTTCGGTCCATTGCTTCCTCCATCGGTATTGTATCCCCTCATTTGAGATGCGCTTGACACCATGAAGCATTTTCCACCACTGCTTTCCTCCTTAGCCATATAAGCCTTTCCATGAGTAGGCTTCCTCACTTCTTCGTCTTCTGAGTCAGTAGACCAAACTTCGGTGCTACCGAACTCATCGTTATTAACCGAACCCTGCACAATAAGAGCATTAATAGAAGGGTTAGCGGTAGACTTTTTCTTCCTCAACTCATCCAACCTCTTCTGCAGTACGGCTTCCTCATCCTTTCCATCGTCCTTTTCAGCCATCTTCTTAAGAACACAGTCCTTAGCATAGTGGTTCTTGCCACCACAGTAGAAGCAGCTTACTCCTGAATCGCCATCTGCCTTCGGTTCCTTCTTGGACTCCTCAGCCTTCGGTTCATTGTTTGCCTTTTCAGAGCTATAACTCCCCTGCCAGTTTCGGTTTTTGTTGCTGGGGAATCTCTTCTTTATGAACCTCTTAGGATTGGATACCATCATGGCATAATCCTCAGTTGTGAGGTCATAATCTTCCAAGTTGAGCTCTTCATCCTCCATCACGGCTTTACTTTTAGATAGGAGGGCCAACGAACCAAGACTGGACACAACATTCTTCTCTTGAACAACAATCTTCTCTTGGGACTTTAGAATACCCACCAGTTTCGCCAAAGAGTATGATTTAAACTGTTCATGGGCCTTGACTGTAGACACTACTGCTCTCCATTCCGATCTCAATCCGTTCAAGAAAGTAACCTTTTGTTCGATGAGCTTCCTTTCAATGTCGTGTTTGATCATCTTGCTGAGAAGATGATTGAAGCGATCAAACGTCTGGGTCACGGTTTCTTCGGCCCCTTGCCTGAATTCTCCAAACTCAGATAGAAGCAAGGTTTGGATGGAGTGTTCAAGATCTTCGTCTGTTGAATACAGTTCGCGAAGTCTATCCCACACTTCCTTTGCCATAGTACATGAGCTGACTAGTCTGAATGTGTCGGACTGAAGGGCGAATCTGATCAACCTTAGTGCCTTAATATTGCACTGGAATTTATCTTTCTCATCCTGCGCAATATTCGTCACGTCCTTGAGCAAATCGTTGTATTCTTTTTGCGTCTTAATAACTCTGGATGTCGCGGAATGAGAAAACGGTCCATTGATAATAGCTTCCCATATGAGAAAACCATTGTCCTCCGATCCAATCACGTAATCTTCAAAATGATGTGCCCATACTTCATAGTCATGGGTGTATAAGATTGGAATCTTTGTCGTCGAACCAATGCTGTTGGAAATATTAATAGGGTTTGATTGCGTTGCGTCCATAACGATCGTAATAACCTGTTCAACGATCAGACTTGTAATAAAGCAGATTAGGGCAAAACAATAAATACTAAGATACGTCAATTAAGATGACGGCTCAATAAATATCGATGATTGTGGAAAACCCTAATGAAAATCTTTTTCACACAAAAGAAGTGTGTCGATTACACAGCCTCCCGCTCTGATACCAATTGTTGAGATCAAAATAATAACTTTTAATCAATAAAGATCGATTAGATCGTGAACAAGTATATGAATATGAAACGCAAGAACACAATATAAATAACAAGGCAGAACGAAATAATAAGAACAAACAGCTTGAATCAAACGTGTCGAATGATTAAACAAAATCCTTAGAAGAGCTCGATTAAGAACATCAACTGTAAAGGATTGGAAGATTACAAGAGCACAATTTCGTAAACTCTGGAACCCTAAACCAGAAATCTTGAATCTTAAATCTTAACCTAATATGCATGCAAGCGATAACTTATATACAATACATAAAACGGCTCTCGGTTGGACAGGCCCAAACCGGAGAATACTAGGCTAATCTATGAGCCCAAAGGACGCAATACAAAACAGAACTTCAGCCCAACATAGTGGTTTTCAAGCCCTAAAACCTCAAACTCCATGTGTTTATGCTCTATGTTCTGAAAGGACTTCGAATCTGGACCTTATAGACGTCTTAAAAGTATAAAGTTTCTGTGGTTGAAGTGATTAAGGTCCCTATTGAGTGTATGACCTCATAAAGAGCTTGGAATTGCCTTTTTGAGCTCATAGGGCCATGCATGCACGTAAAGTTTGCAACTTTACGTGATAAGCATGCCCTAGGAGCCTAGATCAATGGTTTGGAACCGTTGCATGTCTCAGATTTGGTCTGTATGGGAGGAGGGCTGAAGGGACTCGATGAGTTCCAAAGTGGACTCGGCAAGTTGGATGAACAACTCGGCGAGTCCTATGAGGATTGCTAGGAACTCGACGAGTTGTTCTTCAAACTCGGCGAGTCATATGAGCTATTATTGAGTTAAGAAGGGTTTAAGTGTGGAGGGTCCAACCCTTCGTAGCTGCATGCGGAATTAGCAATTTAACGTGTAGAAATTGTCCCAGAAACCCAAATCCTCAAGATGGATGCTCTGGTAAGGATTTGGAATCGAGTAGGAGATCTGCTCGTAGGGCTCGGCGAGTTGTTCTCGGACTCGGCGAGTCAGATTGCGCGTCGGTCCAATCATCCCAAGTAGTGAGTTATGGGTGACTCAGTGAGTGGGAAGAGGGACTTGATGAGTAGAACTGGGATAGTAGAAGAGGGACTCAGCGAGTCTATGCCATGACTCTGCGAGTCCAGTCAACTGGAAGTTGACTTTGACCAGGGAGTTGACCTTGTGTTAGAGGTTGGTCAGTCATTTGACCTAAGGGTATTTATGAGTAACTAATCTATGTTTATGGATTTATTAGTCGGAGGATTACCGGTACAACAGTCAGACGTCTAGCAAGCAGACTTTCAGTAGCTACTTTTCGAGGTGAGTTTCCTTCCAGTAGGAACGGGTCTAAGGCATCAAGGCCGGCTCGTATAGATGATATGTAGTATCGGAGTGTGGATAGAGCCCGTATCTCATAGTTGAGTTTGATTATGATATATGCTGGTATGATAGAATTGTTTATACTCGTTGTCTGTGTGATACTTATATGTTGTGGCTTAGTAGCTGAGTGTGGGCGAGGCCCGTATCCCTCAGATAGCGGAGTGTGGGCGAGGCCCGTATCTCCCAGATAGCGGAGTGTGGGCGAGGCCCGTGTCTCCATGAGTGTGGTCGAGGCCCATATCTCCTAGCTGTTCATTATATGGTTTTATGGTATGTGGTATTATGGGGGAACTCACTAAGCTTCGTGCTTATAGATTACAATTTTGTTTTCAGGTACCTATTCTTCGAAGGGGAAGGAGCTGGCGCGGTAGTGGCACATCATACACGCACATTGTTTTCCGCACCATGAGTTATTCTGGGATTTGTACTATGATATTATGGTTGTTTTTATGTTTTGGTTTTCAGACACAAAATATGTTTATGAAATGATGGGATCAAATGATGCTTATTCACAAATGTTTTCCAAAGTATTGATTTAAAAATGAAAATTTTTGGTCGTGAAAATTGGGTCGTTACATTATTTCTTGAAGTTATTTGCCCTGTAATCTTGATTATAGCCAATGTGATTCAGAAAGGTCTGAAACTCTTCAGTGGTAGGCTCTTGAACTCTGAAACCATGGGGGTTTTCTTTCAGACCGATTGCCTTAAGAAAAGTAGACATGAAAATAGGCACAATCCTATCACCGATGATCTTCTCCTACAACACAACTTCATCAAGATTGATGCTTGTGAATGCTCTGTGGAGATGATTAAGTGGAAGAGGTGGTTTGGGAACTTTAGTGAGAGGAGCAGAGACTGGATGATTCACGATAAACTCGATCATTACACGAACAAATTCATCATAATCTTCAGGATTTAGGGAAAACAGTTGCGTTTTGTCCCTTAGAAATGGTTTAGGGGATGTTGATGATGAAGAACCTTTTGATCGTTACTTCTTGGCAATGGACTTCTTGGGAGTTGAGGCGGTTGGAGTAGTTTTTGGCGGTGAAGAATGGGAAGCCATTGTTGCAGAGTTATGAATGCTTGATGAACACGAAGAACTCAAAGAGAATTGAAGGCTTTGGAACTATTGGGCGTGTAAAGAGGTAAAAGGGCGTTTTAATTGGTATTTCTAGGTTAGGGAAGTGAGTCGGGTTAGTGGTGGTAATGATGAGGATCCGAGTTCAAAACGGGTTGCATTAAGTGAGTAACTGCTTTTGGGGGTTGAGTTAACCTGGGAGGGGAAAGGTTGGGTTGTTTGTACCTTGAAATGGAAAACCCTAAATGGCGAATAGATGGTTGCTTTATGGGGGCGTGCAATCGGGTCACGAAATTCAAGGAAGATAGGATAAGGATCTTCTTAAAAGGTAACCATTGCAAAAACGTTTCACCTTATTAACCTTTGGAATTCCGGATGAGCGGTTCCGAATAGAGTATGATCTGGAGGATAAAGAGTTGTGCTCCGGAACATGGTTGTTTTGAAAAGTGATCTGGAATGAGGAATAATTCTGAGAGATTTTCGATTCCGGAGTCAAAAGCTCAGTGCGATTTCGGAAAAGGTTTGTGATTTCAGAACAAAAATTCTGAAATAATGATTTTCAAGAATTTCCGGAGTGGTTTTGAAAAAGTTTCTTGAACATGATTTAGAAAGCATTCCGGAGTGAGAGTTGAAAAACTTCCGTAGTGACATTTGAGAAAAACTTCCGGAGTGAATTTTGAATTTTCGAAGTGCAAAATGCAATACCATTCCGAAGTGGAATTCCGGGACGCCATTATGAAGTATATTCCGAGATGAAAATTCGAGCACTACGACAATGTAGACTTTGAATAACAAAAAATCAAGATGAACTGTACAGCTTAAAAACAACTCAAGTGATGGTCAGAAATAAAGACAAGTAAAATGATCCTATGTATTACGAGAGAAAGTAGTTCCGAGATAAACAATTGAGATCGGAACTAATTTTCTTTCGAATAAGTCTATCAAAGAGAGCAAGTCTCTTGAAAGAACTGAGGATCTTGTATCATCATATCCATCTTGTTTAGAAAACCATTGAATTTGGTTTCGTCTAATGCCTTAGTAAAGACATCAGCAATATCATCGTCAGATGGAACAAAAATGAATTGATAGCCACCTGACATGCTTTTTCTATCAAGTTGAAGACCACCATAGTTTGAATTTGAATAGGATTGAAGTATGAAGCTCTCATTTGCTGGGTACCAAATTTCGAGACTCTTTGTACCTTTGAGGTATCAGAATTTTTTTTTCACAACCAAGAGATGAGACATATTTGGGTTGACTTGAAATATGGCACATAAACATGTGGAAAACATGATATCCAGACGACTTGCTATGAGATAGAGCAGGGATCCAATCATTCTACAATACTTCTTTTCATCAACTGAAACACCGGAAGGGTCGACAAAGATCTTGTGTCCGAAGCCCATTGGTACCTTGGCTGAGGCACAAGTGTCCATTGATTATTTCTTGAGGAGTTCCGAAATATACTTCTCTTAGTGAATGAAGATTCATTTGTTAGTTTGTTTGACTTGGAGGCCAAGAAAGAAGCTTAACTCCCGATTGATGCTCATTTGGAATCGATTGATCATTAGTTTAGCAAAGTCAGCAACCATAGATGAATCTGTAGATCCAAAATGACGTCATCCACATAAATTTGTACCTGCATGAGATGCTTTCCATTTGATCCGCGGAACAAGGTAGAATCTAGAATTCCTCTTTCGAAACCAGAGCGCTTGAGAAAATCAGTGAGGGTCTTGTACCATGCCCGAGAAGCCTGCTTGAGTCCGTAGACTGCCTTCTGAAGTTTGTAATAGTAGTTCGGAAAGGAGAGATTAACAAAACCGGGGGGTTGTTGAAGGTATACTTAAATGTCAAGTTCACTATTATGAAAAGCACTCTTAACATCCATTTGGTAAAATTTGAAGCCTTTGTGAGAAACATAAGCAAGAAAAATTCTAATGGCTTCAATATGTGCAACAGGAGAAAATGTCTCATCGTAGTTGAGCCCTTCAATCTGTGTAAATCCTTTTGCCACCAATCTTG
This sequence comes from Lactuca serriola, assembly GCF_051521515.1. Classification (NCBI taxonomy): domain Eukaryota; kingdom Viridiplantae; phylum Streptophyta; class Magnoliopsida; order Asterales; family Asteraceae; genus Lactuca; species Lactuca serriola. Next base: position 108,385,695 of record NC_136414.1, read on the forward strand.
CTTTATTTCGAATGATAACTCCTACATCATCTAGCTTGTTGCAAAATACCCATCTCATACGAACAATGGGATGATTCGGAGGAGGAGGCACGAGAGTCCAAACTTCATTTCGGTCAAATTCTGCCAGTTCTTCTTGCATGGATGTAATCCAGTCAGCATGCTCTAATGCTTCCTTGATGGATTTAGGTTCAACCATGGATATGAATGCTGAGAAATGACATTCATTTTGGATACCTGTAGCAGAACGAGTCTGTACACCAGCATTGGGGTTTCCGATTACTTGGTTCGGAGGATGATCCTTTGTCCAGACGTGTAACGTTGGGAGTTCTTGTGCGGCCGTCGATCTAATATCAACAGTGGAATTGATTTGCTCCCCCTCAATGGCTTGAATGTGAGGATGATGCTCCCCCTGAACTTCTGAACCAGAGAGATTGACATCATCATCAGAAGGGAACTCAAATAAATTTTCATTTCCATGAATGTTGAGAGGACTGGAGTCATCGAAATCAGCAGCTACGTCTTGGAAGCCATCCACATTTGATTCAAAAGAGGGATGAGAATTCTCCCCCTCAACCTGAGAAGGTTGAAATGGTTCGGAATCAAATAGAGGGAGGCTTGGGATCGTACCGGAGACATTTTGAGAGATAGAGGTTTCCAAAGGAAAGATTGGATTGGGAGTTGGCCTTGTTCGAGATTCCAAGTCAAGGGTGGTTTCGGAAGTACCAAAGAGAGTTCAAATTCAACTTCAAGAATTGTTTGGGAGTTCGGACATCCTGGAGGAGGAGCATCGGACTCCATAATGTGAGTTGTAATATGGGTTGGGCCAGAATTCCGAACGAAGTTGTCATCAAAAGTAACATCAAAGCTTTCTTCCAGAACACGAGTTCTCCAGTTAAGAACTCTATAAGCTTTTGATTTTGAGGAGTACCCAAGGAAGATGGCTTCTTCAGCTTTAGGTTGGAACTTGGTAAGCTGATCACGGTTGTTCTTGATGACGCATCTGTATCCGAAAGCTTGTAAAAACGAGATTGTTGGCTTTCGACCATTCAGTGCTTCGTATGGTATCATGTTGAGGTGTCGATTGATGATACTCCAATTTTGAGTGAAGCAGGCAGTAGATACGGCTTCAGACCAAAAGGTAGAGTGGTAGATTTGCAAAGTTCAACATGGATCGAGGAGCTTCAACGAGAGTTTTATTGCGTCTTTCGACTAAACCGTTTTGTTGTGGAGTATAAGGAGCTGCGAAGTTGTGGTTGATTCCTTTCTCAGTGAGAAATTTATCAATGGTGGAATTAGTGAATTCCGAACCATTGTCACTTCGGATTCTCCTAACTGGGAGTTTGATAAGAATTTCTATTCCTTTGATAAAATTGATGAGCTCTGAGGCTGTTTCGGATTTCAGCCTTAGGAAGATGACCTAAGTGAACCTTGTAAAATCATCAACAATCACAAGAATGTATTTCTTAAGATGAAAACTTTCTACAATGGATGGTCCACAAAGATCAATGTGTAGAAGTTTTAATGGTTCTGAAATGGATTGTTCGATGATAACAGGATGACCCTTCTTCGATTGCTTACCACACTCGCAAGCAGCACACAAATGATCATTTTCGAATTTGAGAAGAGGTAAACCTATCACCATTTCACCGGATACGAGATCATTCATGTAACGAAAGTTTAGATGAGCGAGCCTTTGGTGCCATAACCAATTGAAGTCAGGAACAACTTTGGTGAGAAGGCAGAGTTGCGGTTTGCCAATAATCATGTTGATGTCAAGCCGGTACATGTTCTTGTTGTGAAGTGACTTGATTAAGCACTCTTTCTGGTCTTCAATCATTACATAATTGTACTTTTTGCAAAATTCCACACGTTTATTTGAGTCAGTGAGGTGAGCAACACTTATCAAATTATGTTTCAGATAAGCTACATAAGCCACATTTGAGATAGAGAAGTTTCCATTGGTGAGAATTCCACAACCACGAATTGGGAAGTTGGAGTTGTTGCCATATGTCACATAACCAACATTTGGAGAAAGCTTTAAATCTCGCAGAAAGTTTTTCTGCCCCGTCATGCGCATGGAGCAAGCACTATCAATATACCTTATTGTTTCTTGCTCCAAAGCTGAAAGTGCCTGCAAAATTAGTGAGTAATGGAGTTTTTAGGCTCCGAATTACACCTTGGGACGTAGGCATAGTCTTTGGACTTTGATTGTGACTTAGGAACAACTTTGTGTTTCTAGGTGGTATTTTTCGAATTCTTTGGAAACAGACAAAAGGCTAATGTAATTTCATCTATCCATTAGTCATATTCAATGACTTGGGGGTTCCGAACAATCTTCATTGGACCTTTGACTTCCGGAGTGTTGGAAACAGTTGTATCCTCCAGAATTGTTGTTTCATCAATAAGAGATTTGACTTTCCATACAAGATTTTTCTTTGAAGATTTTGAAAATTTTGTTTTCTTTGTATTTGTGGATTTGTTTGATGATACACTGGTTTTTGAAGGATTGGGTTTAAAAATTGTGCCATCAGATTTAGTAATAAAAACAGATGAAATAGTCTGAGGAGAAGTGTTTTGGACGGTCATGGCATTCACACGAGATTTAGGCTGAGTAGAACTAACTACGTTCTTGGGTTCTACACGACTGAGAGATTCAGAAGGTCTTTTTAGGATCTTAGTGGGAGCAAAGGGGATTTGACTATGGGTTGATGCATGAGAATTCCGAGATACACTCGGTTTGGAGTTTTCAATGAACCTGGAATTTTGTCTGGTCTTAACCTCCTTTTTGTGTGCATTTCGAGCTTCTACTTTGGGATCTATAATATCCTTTCTATTTAACATTGTTTTACTCTTAGGTTGAGACGAGGATTTTGAAGTTTGTCCTACGGATGTATTACTAAACTTAGGAGTAATGGGAACCAATTTCGTTTTAGAGGAGACACAGTTTGATTTTTCAACTTTATCATCTAAGGATTCCAATACAAACTCAGAGGTATCAGTTTCAGTTGTTACCGGAATGATTTCTTCAACCACACAGTTGTTCGTATGATTACCCCTAGAAACATAATCTACACAATTTGAAAGACTGTGATGAAATTCCGTGGTCTGATTAAGGTCCAGTTTTATCAGAGGCGGAAGAGGCATGAAATCAGGACACTTGACAACAATTAGTTAGAACTCAGGAATTAGGGACTCAAAATGGTCTGTGGTCTCAAGAAGTGGTGACAAGGGAGAGACAGGGGTGTCCGAATGTTTGATGTTTGGAACCTCTCCCATTAATGTCAAATTTCCAATTCCTTCAAGGGACTAACGATTGGTTTCGGAAACTCACTTCTGAGACCTGGTGCTTTATGATGAAAATTATGATTCATCTGAATGTCCGCTTCAAGTATGTCTATGGAATTATGCAAAGCATCTGTCTTAGCATCGAGAAGGTTGTTATCAGAAATCAAAACATTTCGTTTAGAATATGGGATTTCACATTTGTCTTTTAAAATGATACATTCATCGTTTGACATTACAAGTTCACGCTCTAATGACTCGATTTTCAAGTTTTTATCCTCGAAACATAACCTAAGACAATTTAATTCACACTCCTTATCACTCGCGTCTATGGCAGACTCATAGGCTTTATAGGTGGTATTCATATCTGTTTGAACATGGGTTAGATAGGTTTATAGAGAGACAAGTCAAAATTATTATCAGAGATCATTAATCTTACCTGCTGAACGATGCTTCGACCAGGTGGATCGTTGGTGGCCATGTAGCAATAGTGAGGTTCAGAAACATCATCTTCATCTTCTGACCCAAATGACTAATACCCTTCATCACATTCAACAGTTTGTATTGCCATTAGACACATATTCCTTCCAGTTACCATGTCATCATCATCCCCGGATGACCAATATCCTTCAACATCTCTTGAAACTGTTTTTAAAAAGGCTTTTTTCGCTTTCAGCCATCTCTTGAGCTTTTCGGACGTAGTAGGCAGAATCCTTGATTTTTGGTTTCTGCGGAGCATTAGCCAGGCAATCTTTAGCAAAATGGTTTGCATGTTCACAATTATTATACACAATTTTTGGTTTGTCCAATTTGGAACTCTGAGAAGGTTCTGGAGTAAAGTTTGGCTTAGAGAGGTTTAGTTTGTATGCGGGAGGATTTTTCGAAGATGGTTTAGGTCCCGAAGTTGAGTATGGTTGAGGATTTTTGTGGTGAGGAGCATGGAATCGGTTTTGATATGGTTTGTAAGAGGGATTGAAATGACGTTTTTATTTCATTGAGAGTAAAGAAAACTCCGGTTGGAAACAGAGTTCAGAGTCCATGGCTTCGGAATCATCAACATGATAGATTTGTGTGGGTAAGATGGGTATGGATGATTGAATAGATGGAACAATGGGTTGAAAAGGATCCGAAGTAGACAAGTTTGGAATGGCTGGTTCGAAAGAGCTGACAAGGGCAAGAGGACCTCCAGAGTGTTCCCTTATGGTTTGAGCAACATTAGACTCGTGTGCTTGAAGTTCATCAAAAAGTTGCTAGAGCTTCAACTTTTTCAAGGAACCATTGCTTTGGAGACAAGATTTCACATTTCCCCATCCTTTGCTGAGACTGTTTATGAATTTGAGATTGTACTCCAATGGAGTTCGGACAATCCCATGAGCAGTCATGTTGTTGACCACGATTCGGTAATGGTTGGAGGCTGAGGCCACTAATTCACTAGGAGTTATAGTGAAGGTATCGAAGTCATTGACAACTGATGTGAGGGGCTTGTCTTTCATATTTTTCGAATCTTCAATCAGGTCCTGAAGAGTATCCCAAATCTCTTTGGCTGATTTTGCATAATTTGATGTAATCGAAGAGTGAGGGAGGAACAACAAAGACCATTTATGAGAAAGCCACTTGATCAGCATGCAACTTCTCAATATCATCTGCAGTTAGAGGAGTTGGACGAGTTTTATCTTGACCCATAAGCTGAGCAGCAACATCTCTCACAACTATTCTCACAGGAACATGAGGACCTTTTTTGACGGATCTCCAGATTTCTTCACCTTTATCTTTGGCTAGTAAAAATCTTTTCGTTCTAACTTTCTAGTGATCATATTCTTCCACAACTAGTAATGGGGCACGTGTAGGGCCACCCATACTATTTGTGATTTGCATTGAAATCATTTGCTGAGGATTAGAAGTAGCCATTGAAGTTAAGATATCTTCAAGCTAAAGTGGTATATAGAAGAACTTTTATCCTTATCACAGAAATGGTTGAAACACCAAGGTAATTTCAAACCAACTATAAACTGATCTTATGGATGCAAAGGAAAACCACTCAAGCTCTGATACCAATTGAGAGAACAAAATAGATCTGATGCGCAGGGACAAGGTTTAAGAACTCAAACCTTGAGTGAATGCTTATGATCAATGTCTGCTTGCTAACAAATGTTCAAGTCAAGCCTCGAAAGACCAATCAAGTCTTAGATAATGTATTCAACAAATGATCAAGTCATAAATGAAGTATGAGAATAAATGATCAAGGTAAAGTTAATAAATGAAGAACAAGAAGAATGTTTGAAAGAAGTTTGAAATAACTTAGTAAATGCCAAAACTTGAGTGAATGATCCTATATTGACTTTGCATTGAAAGCTCCTATAAATAGGAGTGAAGGTTACATCAAATTAACTAGAAAACATACATAGGACTGGAAAATAGAAATGTTTCTAACATTCTGATTGTCTAATATTACAAAAGACTATGTCCTATGAAACGTTACATCAATACAAAGACAAACCTAATAAATGCACAAAGACAAAATATCGCGACTCCGGATCAGCATCCATTCCGGACATGAGAGTCACTCCGGAATGCCTTCAGTTTCTCATCTTCTTCTCTTCTGGTCCGGACATATTTCGGACCACTTCACAATTGACTCCGAACCATTTATTTCGGAACACAAGTACTTCGTAATTCAGATTTAGGATTGCTAGAGGTTCACTTTCAGGTTCCAACAGAGCTTGCATCGAAACCGGTTACCTGCAATGATTCAGTCAGAATCTCGAGTGGGAGCACGACTTCCGTTCCATATGTCAGGTTGAAGGGCGTCTCTCCCATCCCTGACCTCACGGTAGTACGGTACAACCACAATATTGTTGACAGTTCTTCCGTCTAGACCCCTTTTGTTTTCATCAGGCGTTTCTTAAGCCCGTTCACGATGGTCCTATTTGATACTTTGGTCTGGCCATTCACCTAGGGGTATGCGACTGAGGTAAAGCGACGATGGATCCACTTCTTCTCGCACCATTCTTTGAATGGACATCATGTTGGATTAGGTGTGTAAGCCCATAACTATAATTGGTATGTACTAGACCCGACAGTAGCATGGTCCATTTCGGGTTGCATTCACCAGGGCAATTTGATAGGATGGATATTTGAGAAAGAGTTTATTTGTGATTTATTAATGTATTATAAGTATAATATATTAAATTGAGAATATTGTAGAATATTGTGTTGGATCCTAGCCTTAATATTTCATTTTGCGTGTTATATTAAGGACTTAAATCAACTAACTTGAATTTCTCCCTTGTAGATGTCTAGTTCAGACAACTATGGTCTTCCCGAATCTTTTGGAAAAAGCTTTCCACATGAAGATGATATTCTTCAATATCATACTTCACTTCCTCCACCTCCTCCAATTATTCTCCCTGACCCAGATGTTCATCGACTTGAAAAGTTCAAGATCACACAAGCCCTATTGGCTAGAAAAGACCAAGATGGAAGGTATGTGTATGCACATGTCTTGGATATGAAGTCACACATTGATAGGATGGGAATGTTGGGTGTCGTTTTCCCAACGAAGTTGGTTGTTGACTAGGTTCTCTAGTCACTTCCCGAGTCGTATAGTCAGTTTGATAAAGACTACTATATGACAGATCACGACATGAACCTTATTGATCTTACCTATTTGCTAATTGCTGCTGAATCAACAATGATTTGGTACACTGGTCAAGCAAATATAATTGGAATATCTACTTCCCAAGCTGTCATGGACATAGGCAATGACATAGATAGTCTAGAAACGATCCCTTCTCCTATGGGAAGGGAGTTGACTATGGTCAAAAGATTTTACCATAAGAGAAAGCCAGTTCTGAGATAGTTCCATGTGCAAATGTCAAAGAGTCTACTTGTTTCTATTGCCATTTGAAGGGACATCGGAAGCGAAGCTGCCCCGACTACCTTGAAAGATCTAATAGAGGGTAAAATCAAATTGTATGATTCTACTTTAGGTAAGTTCACTACCTAACTGTATTAAGTTCCTATATGTAGATTCTTAATACATGATGTGTTAAGATTACATTTTGATGTTTTATAAAATCAAAGGAAGCTTAAAGGAAGAGTAAGCCGAGTCTGATTGCGAAGTGATGGATTTTGATTGCATGGTTCGATGATCGGATTTTTGAGCTGCTACTTAAGGGTTATGAGAGACTTCTTAGAAATCTGTAGTAACATAGTTTTCATTTGTAATTGCATTGTAAGGACAAGTTTTTCCGCAATTTAATAAATAAAGAAAAATTTGATTTTATCTTATTTTATATTTCCTTACAATGGCATTTGTGAAAATTGATGTTTGTATGTTTCTTAGCAAATGGAATTGATTCTTTCATTTGTGGTAGTGTCTATATTTACCAAAGAAGGAAAGATTCTCATCACCAAAGTTTCGATTGGACTGAAACTTGGAATCATGCAACTTGTATTGTATGATGAATGAGAACCTTCGTCTTTGGGATATTAAGACCATGTATATGTGAGTCAAGTGAAGGACTAGGGGATCTAGTACACTTTGTTGTGCACTGGTCAATTCCACCACAAAGAACGATAAGGGTATTCATCATGACTTACTAAAGTTTAGTAAGTATGGTTATGCTTACAACACTAGGTGTAATTCTGAATCTGTGAAAAAGTTTCAATGTATAGCAGGACGAATAAGAAGAATCAATTAGGCAGAAAGATAAAAATTTCTCCAATCTGAAAGGAAAGGAGAGTACTTTAGTATCGTGTTTTATGATCATCTTAATGATCATGAAACCATATCACAATTGATCCTCTAAGGACACCTTATTGCATTTGTTGAATCAAAAAAGTGACCCTCTTAAACTTCAGCTACCACAGCCTCCAAGCCACCGCAGTCAAGCAAGCTTCATCAGCAATCATCAACCAAAGTCTTTAGTACCGCATTCTCTATCTAGTTTAAATTTGTCTTTTCTGTGAAACACTCTATTGTCCAGTATGCCTTGCATGGCTACTCTTAAACTTGTAAATCTGTTATTTTTATGAGACTCTATAAATAGAGCTCGTCCTCATGTATTAATAGAGTATCGCATCCAATTCTAATACATATCTCAAAGTTCTCTTTCTATCTTACTTATCCAATCTTCTTACTCTCTTAATCAATCACAATCTCTCCTCGGAGCAAGTCCTCTGTGACTTGATCACTAAGTTTGATCTCACTTATTAACTTGGTTTGAATGCACTCCTCGTTATGAATCAACTTATGTGTATACTTGATATAACAATTGTTTTCATTTACATTTCTTTACTTTTCCGCAACTAACTCTCTAACTTCTAACTCTTAATATTATTGTTGAGCTTTTAGATCCTTTGAGATTAACTATTCTGCTATATACTTGTTCTAACGTTTGTTCAAGTGTGTCTCAAAGTTTTTTTCTCAACAATGGGTATCAGAGCCATAGTGGTTGCTTTTTGAAAATCGGAACTCTGATTTTTCGAAGAGCCTTCTATACCACTAAAGCTCATTTCTAAAAACAAAAAAAAAAAACAAAAAAAAACTTCAACATGGCACAATCGTTATCTCTGAATGTTTCCAACAGTGTTGGTGGTTCTAATCGAGCCCCAATACTGGTTGCGAATGAATATCATCACTGGTCACAAAGGATGGAAAGATATCTCAGAAGTCTTGGTCGAGATATATGGCGATCTATAGAAGAAGGACCACATGTACCAGTCCTTACACCAGTCCAAACTGACGGAGCCACAGCAAGGCTAGGAGGAGGTTAACCAGCTTTGAACCGTCCCACCAAGGATGATCTCGATAAGATGGAAAATGATGCTATTGCCTTTTATGAAATCTCTTGTGGAGTTGCTCCTAACAACTTTGACATTATCATAAATTGCAAATCAGCAAAAGAGATCTGGGATGTTCTCAAAAATTTGTACGAAGGCTCAGAGCAAGCTCAAGCCAAGAAGCTCACAACTGCACTCAATGAGTTCAACAACTTCAAAGCTCACACCGGTGAAAGTTTGGAAGACTCCTTTAAAAGATTCAACTTGATTGTCACGAAACTATCCAATGCAGGCACCGTCCGCAGCAATCATGAATCAAATCTACAGTTCCTTAATGGCTTGGGAAGACATTGGACAACAGCCAAAATGATCGTTCAAGGAGATAGGAAGATTCACTCGTTGTCCCTCTATAAGCTCTATGGAGAATTGCAAGCTCAAGAGTCCACTGTACTTAAGGACTTTCAGACTTCGGGGGTCCACTTGCTCTTGTAGCATAATCACCTCACACTCAAACATATCCCACCTCGTATGACTCACCACCACATTCATATGAAGCAGACTCAAAATATGACGATGAAGAAGAGTTTCAAAATGCCATCACCCTTATCAGTCAAAAATTCAATCGCTTACCATCTTCATTTCATAAAAATGAACAATACAATCGAACACCTTTCAACTGCAACTTTCAATACAATCACTTTCATTCCACCAAGAATCCTCTTCCTCCACCGCATCCTCAGCAAACACAGTCTAAAGACGCACCACCCCAGTCTCAATCAACTGACTCCGGTACTTCTTTAGAAGACAAAAGTGATATTGTTATATGTCACAAATGCAACAAAGAGAACCATTTTGCTATGGACTACAAGGAAAACATAGTGAAAGACAGATCTTTCTATCTCAAAATGGCTCAAGAACTGGAGGACAAAGAAAAGGGAAAAGCTTATGTTGCTCAAGTGAAAAGGAATCATCAAGTGTGGTCATCCGGAGATGAAGATGAAGACAATCACAGTAAAGGAAAAGGCAAGATCTGTATGGTAGCAACTGCTGATGAAGACGGCTCAACCAAACTAAAGAAGAACCATTGCTATATGGTGAAAGATGGAACTCTAAGTATTGTGGAACAGGTAAAACTTATGATTGAAACTTTAAATTATAGCATGCATGATTGTCAACCTTTCATAGACACACTCAATGACACATGTGTTGTCGTCCTTACAGACTACCATAAAACCTTAGATGAGAAGAACATCGCATCGCAGGAGATGTTCCACATTAGAGGTTGTTTGGATAATAAAAGACTTAAAATGGAAATGTCAGAAAAAGACTTGATGCTAGAAAAAGATGCTAGAATGTTAAGTGAAATATAACTAGAGATAGCTTTGAATCAGAGAGGTTTAGCACAGAGTGAAATTGTACTCTTAAATCTTGTAATTGAAAAGCTTTTTAATGAAAGTGAAGCCATTTAGAATCTAGTTAATAATGGAAATGTTGATAACACTTTCAATTGAGATTGGTCCAATGGGTACCCAACCGTAACGGACTCCTCACCTCGGTTCACCCCGGAACGTTCCTATGTCCCTCCAGACCACAATTTTTTTTGTTTCCGGTCAATGACAAAATGTTTCCTAAGGATATCCAAGTTCATTTTGGTAAAATCCATGATTTGAGTAATAACTGTGTTATCGAGGAAATTGTCCCTGAATTTTCTAATCATGTTGATAACATAATTCATTCCAATTCTCAGACATCATCCGTAGTTGATGAGGAAATTGTTGTAGAACGTCCTGAAGTCACATTGGACTTCACATCTCTTCAGACTGACTGCAGTACTCCTAACCGCTGTCATGAACTGCAATCTGTCCCACTACCTAATATCAAATGTCCCACTAATGTGTCCACCAAGACTTACTCTGCGGTTGCTCAAAGCACTACACCGCAGACCATAGTCAAAAGTTCTGGGACTATTAAACCAATTAATCATGAATTACCAATCGAAAATTTTGAATTTGGTCAATGTTCTCAAAGTCGTGACTTTTCCAGTTCGGATGAATCAAGTCCTTGTTTTTCAAAATCTCCAAATGACTTAAGGAAACCGCAACTAAATGTTACTGACTGCAGTTCTCCTAAAACCGAAGCAAAAAGAGTTTTTAAAGAAGAATTTCGTTCCCGCAGCAAGCAATGGGAAATTCATTCAAAACAAAAGAAATTTGTTAAATGTCCCAAGTCAAAGAGTCCAGAAAAACTTGTTTTCTCAAATTATCATTTCAAATCAATCGTTTCCAAGAAAACAAAAAGGAAGGAGTTCACTGTTTCTAACACTGCTCAGAAATCGTCTGAGACAAAGGATAAGCCATTTCGATCAAATGGTTTTCAAGTCTATTCATTAGACAATCCAAAATGGAAAGGTATTCTACCTATCCCAACCCTTCCAAAATCATTTTCAAAAACTCAAAATGGAAAGGAATTTTGCCAACTCCGGCACTCAAAAGGTCACCTCAAGAGATTAAGAAATCACTTCACAAAAGGCTTGCACGTGCCTACACACCTGCAAGACCTGGAAAGAACATCTTTTCAAAACGCACAAACAAAAAAAGTCAAATCTTACAATCCTCGGACTGGACAAAAGCATACGTTTTCCTCAAAACCGCAGACCAAGCCAAGTGTCAGGGTAAATGATAAAAAGTTCACGTGTCAATGTCAGTGTCAAAAGATTTTCTCTCTTGACAAATCTCATCGTTCTCAAAAAACTCGTAACTATTCTCAATTTCACAAAACTCCAAAAAATCTCAAACACCCAGGACTAGGCTTGAAAGTTGACTTGAAACCTGTCCCTAATATCTCACATCATGCATCGATTAAAACATCACATGTTACTCCGAGCTCCAAACTCGCTTGGGTGCCCAAATTAACCTCTTAACTTCTGTAGACTTTGTGCAAGGAGGATCAAGAAGAAGAATGGTTGATCGACAGTGCCTGCTCCTTGCAGATGACCGGAAGGTTAGAATACCTTCGGGATTTCAGGCCTATATGTAATGGTGGAAATGTTACATTCAGCAACAATGCGAATGGAATCATCCGCGGTTATGGTGTACTCACTATGGGGAACTTCTCAATTCAGAAGGTTCCTTATGTAGAAAGCCTTAAACACAATCTCATCAGTGTTGGCCAACTATGTAAGGCAGGCGATCGAGTTGAGTTTGATGATCGATTCTGTTACGTTATGAAAAGTGATAGAAGCACCTGTTTGATCAAGTCCCGATCCGAAGGCACCATGTATCCTCTGGATGTCTTTCTCATAATTGGAAAACAGCAGCTGTGCTTTCTCTGCAAAGCTATATCCGAAGTTAGCTGGTTATGGCAGCGCAAGCTCGCTAATCTCAACTTCAAGTATATCAACACCTTGGTTACTGGAGAGCTGGTAAGAGGATTACCCATTCTCAAGTTCAGCAATGACACTCTATGTCTCGCTTGTAAATGTGGTAAGCAGTCCAAGGAAAGTCACCCCATGGTGATTGACTCTTCAATATCTGAAGCACTTGAACTTCTACACATTAATCTCTGCGGTCCATCAACCGTAGCCAGTCTCCATCATAAAAAGTACATACTGGTTATAGTTGATGACTTCACTCGCTTCACTTGGGTATTCTTCCTCATACTCAAATCCGAAACACCGTAAATTCTCATAAACTTCATCAAAGAAATAGAACACTAGATCAAGCTTCCTGTTAGACGCATCCGCAGTGATAATGGCACTGAATTCACTAATCATCCTCTCAACAACTTCTTGGTGTCAAAAGGTATCTCTCATAACTTTTCAGCTCCTTATACACCTCAAAAAATGGTGTAGTGGAGCGAACGAAGCATACTCTTGTCGAAGCAGTCAGATCCATGCTCAACTTCGCGCATCTTCCTCTTTACTTTTGGGCTGAAGCTGTAGCAACAGCCTGCTTCGTTTAGAACCGAAGTATTATGTGCAAACGGCTCAACAAGACACCATATGAGGGCCTCAACAACCGTAAACCAAATGTTCATTTCTTTCATATCTTTAGTTGTAGATTTTTTGTGATCAACAACATAGATCGTCTCAACAAATTTGCACCGAAGTCTGATGAAGGCATCTTTCTTGGTTACTCCACGAATAAGGTTGGTTATCGGCTTCTCATCAGACGTACGAGGCTAATCGTTGAAAGTTTCGATGTGAAGTTCGACGACTCTTACATCTGCAACACCCCTCCATCTACTGAAACCACTGCCATCATGGAAAGTGACATTCCTGCTTCCTCAGGTCCTCTAAACCTGGTTGAAGTCAATTATGATGATCTTTTCGACCCTGTTGAAACTACAAAACTATCTGAAGTTCTTGTGTCACCAACTACTCAACAACAACACGCTGATGTTTCTGGTCCGTCTCTATCCGAAGTAGCATCTCTCAATACTTTCACCTCTCTGGTTGAGGTGGAAAGCTCTACTCCGGATCAAACAACAACCATCGAGGTTCCAGTATTTGATGATGCTCAAGCTCCTCTCCTCAGAAGATCACTACCATCAAACGTATCTTTGGATTTGGATGATGAAATCATAGAGACCATTGACACTTGAACCAATTCAAGAATCATTTCTCTCCTATGAGCAGTCTAGGGGGAACCTTCTCAGGTTCCAGAGGAACTCCCATCAGCAATCCAGGGGGAACCTCTCCAAGCTGCTCAAGAAAATTTCATTCTCGCTCCAACAAACCAAGATAACTCTACAGGATGTTCTCAAATCCAGGGGAAACTGCCATCCCCATCCGAAGAAACCTCTAATTTTTAAGACATTCCTTCTATCGCAGCCGCTGACCATCTGATGCCTTGTCTACATGTATGGACGAAGGACCACCCACCAGGTCAAATCATTGGCAATCCATCTGCATGTATCCAGACTGGATCTGCCAAAGACTTATTTTACCATTGTCACTACGCAGAATTCATGTCCGCAGTCGAGCCACGATCGATCAAATAAGCATTATTGGAACCCTATTGGATTTCTGCAATGCAAGAAGAACTGGAAGAATTCGAAAGAAACAAAGTGCGGCAACTTGTTCCCATACCGCAAGGCCATACTATTGTTGGAACAAGATGGGTGTTTAAGAACAAGTTAGATGAATCTGGTGCGGTTAACAGAAATAAGGCAAGACTAGTTGCAAAAGGGTATAGTCAACTGGAAGGTGTTGACTACGAAGAAACATATGCTCCGGTGGCAAGAATGGAAGCAATTCAATCTTTTTAGCATATTGTAACATCCCAAAAATACGAGCCAAAAATTTCGTTTATAAAACATGTACTTAGCAAAACATTTAGGAATAAATCATTCAACGATCATATCATTTCACAAAAGATGTTGCATGTCGGAAAAACATCGTCATAAACATAAAAGTGTCAGAGTACAATTCCCCAAGAAGATATCATAATGCGGAATACAAAGCATGTGTGTGATGTACCGCTACCGCGCCAGCTCCTTCCCCTTCGAAGAAGAGGTACCTGAAACCAAAACTGAAAACTGTAAGCACGAAGCTTAGTGAGTTCCCCCAACATACCACATACCATACAATCACATAACATACATATATTGTCAGGCATATCTGGGTGCCCGACCTACCCCTTCGGTCCTCTCGACCGGATACTGTCTAGTATATTTGGGAGCTGGCCTCCCCTTCGGTCCTCTCGACTGGATACTGAACAGTATAACTGGGAGCTTGCCTCCCCTTCGGTCCTCTCGACTGGATACTGACTAGCATATCTGGGTGCTGGTCTCCCCTTCGGTCCTCTCGACCGGATACTGGGGACTATTTATGTTAGGTTTTAAGCATTCTAACACTCCTATGGTGTAGATGCGACCCTATAAACCTTGGATCTATGTTTTCTCTATTATACATGCAAATAAAAACTTTTCAAGGCTTAAATCCTAACTAGCATATTATGAAGCAACTAAACTACAAAGACTAGTTAGATGACATACCTTTTGGTGTAGCTTGATGTCTTCAAGCTTTAAGAGCTTAGCCCCAATAGTGTGGAAGCCTCAAGTGGAATCACAAATCACCAAAACACCTTGGAAGACTTTAGAGAATATGGATACTTGGCTCTCTCTAGTGAAATCGGCTAGCCCTTTTGTCACACCCCGAAAACCGAAGGCGGAAACATTTCCGGGGTTGACTCCATGTTGAGTATCAAATCCAATGTACATAGTAAGTAAAGTAGAACAACCATTACATTACATATAAAAGTTTTACAATTGTTTTCAAAAGTAAAGTTGTACAGTTGTGTTACATAATATATATATATATATATATATATATATATATAAACAAAATGAAACGGGTCTTCTGAGCACTCCGACTTCGAGTAAAAAGGGTCTTCAGTACCTGTTCTAACGTTGACCTGAGAACACAAGCGGTTTGAAAATCAGTATAACGCTGGTGAGTTCATAAGTAGTTTTGTTTTGTGAAAATGTTCATGTTTCCTTTCTGTTTTCTGAAAATGTAACACACGCCAAGAAAATCCCACATTTTCTTAAAAGTAGATTGTTGTTTCACAATTACATAGTATAGTAGGTTTGTACACTGAAAACACGTTTACTCATGTGAAAAATGTATAGTTTGAATATACGGTTTGTTAAACTGTTCTGTTTGAGTTCCAATTTATCCCCAGGAAAGTCCCATACTTTCCTGATTGTGAGTTATCAATTGTAAAAGATGTAATGTTATCTGTTTTGTTACACTTTTCTAGGTATGTATATGTTCCCCAGGAAGGCCCCATGCTTTCCTGAATGTTGGTTTTTATTGTAAAGATGTATTCCATTAGACCTGGTTATGTACAAGGTTTCCCAGGAAAGTCCCATACTTTCCTGAATGTTGGTTATCAATGTAAAAGATGTATTCCGAAACCTGGTTATCTTGTGAAGTGTATAAAGTTGTTCATTATTACTATAAGTAAATCTCTGTTATCCTAATTGCGAGTTCCATAACCATACTATAGACTGAACCTGTGGCAATAAGTAGTCCACATCCTTATGACTTTCGTCACCCTTGAACCATTTCGGTTCGGCTGTAGCTAGCAGCCAGGTGTGGTGTAGTCAGCCCCGTATAGATCTATACACTCAAGCTACGCTCTCTAAATCCCAGAGATTCTGGTTACGGGTGTAGTCCGCCACTCGCGTATCTATGTGGAGTGTTCGCCGAGGACGTGTCTCCAATCATACAGGAATAACAAATTTACTAGTAATAATATGATAATCCTCCACTCGCGTATCTCTGTGGAGTGTTACTGAGGACAAGACAGTGTACAAGTTTCATGTTCATATGTTCTAATGTCATGCTTTTAAACTGATAAAATGTGGAAAACATTTGTGAAATATATAAAACATAACAGTTTATAAACCTCATTTCACAAATAAATGTTTACGTGATCTGCATGCTCGAATAGTTACCAGTTGTATCAATCAGTATTTAAAGCATATAAAATGTGAAACACACACACGAAAACAAGTTTTTGAGTACAAGAAACCCTTGTACTTTGCTTGTGTTCCCCCCTGAAAACAGTGAAAAACAGTGAAAAAGGGTAGGGGTACGAACTCACCAGACTCGGAAATGCGACGGTTTCAGATACTAGACGTTGGTTCGGAGCTTGATTACTCACGATGTCCCTATGTAAAATGAAATAATGCCCATATATATCTAATTAGATTTAAAATTACTAATTATAGGGAACATTAAACTCCAACGAGGTTAAACACCTCAAAACGAGCGTTTGGAGTGACCTGGGTGACATCTTCGGACGTGTAATGACACTAGGGACTTGGGATTTTGAGTTTACTCTCCAAGAGTAAACATATTAGGGAGTTTATAGCCATATAACACCCACATACATGAGTTCACGGCCGTGAACTCATGTGGATGTGATTTTGAGGGTTTAATGACTTGTTTGGACTTGGGGATTGTTGGAATGACTTACTAAAATGCCTTAGAATAGTTTGAATGAATTAATACCACTTAAAAGGAGTTCACGGCTTTAAACTTGGAGTTTACATCCGTAAACTCTCCTAGGGTCAAGAAAAATTGATTTGAGGCACAAGGAGTAATCACATGTGATTCTAATTAATTTTCTAAGGCTTTGTATCACTTTTGGACATCAAATAACATCAAATTAGGAGTTTACGGCCCAGACATATGTTCTCATGCCGTAAACTCTCCTATGTTCATGAATAATGAATTTTTGACACTTAAAACAATCACATGTGATTTCTAGAAATTTTTCCAAGCCTTTGGGTGAATTAGGGGCATCATTTGGCATGGTTTCATGAGTTTACGGCCAAAGGGTATGTGCCTAGGCCGTAAACTCCTATATGTGGTATTTTGATGTGTTATAAACCCCCAAACTATTTTTAGATGGATCTAGGATTTACCACAAGGCTATTGGTTGAGTTACAAGGCATTTAGACATGATTTAAGGTGTTTAATCCCCATTTTTGAGGAGTTTACGGCCCAAGAACAAGCCTTGGTCGTGAACTCTCTTATGTCCTTCAAAATTCATGTTTTAAGTGTTTCAAGTCCCAATTTGTAAGCCTTAAAGTCATATCTAAGTCCCAACAATGATTTGGAAGGGTTAATTGGCTTAAAAACCCCATTTTTAAGTGTTTACGGCCCAAGCTTGATCCTTGGCCGTAAACACATGTTCTAGGTCCTAAAACTCAATTTAAACATCAATTTGAAGGCTAAAGGGGTTAGATAACAAGTTAGGGATGTTACCTCTTTGATTTGGAGCCTTAAATCTTTGTTTTTGGACCTTTGATTATGGATGAGGAGAGAGGTTGGAGAGTGATTAAGGAAAGATGGCCAAAAGCTTCAAATGGAAGCTTTGAATCCTTTATATAGTGCTCGGGAATTGGACATGACGGAATTCTACCCGATACCGGCGTTAGGCGGGGCTTTTGGTTACACCCGACCAAGTTGCCGTAACCCGATATGGTCGATTCTAGAATTATTCCGATGACTATTATGGGGTGTTAGAATGATTTCAAATGGCATTAAGACACCCATTAAGTCATTTTAGGTTAATACAAGTTAATGACTTAATTAATTGACTTAATTAATTGAGTTACAAGAAGTGATATGAAATTTCGGGTTATTACACCTTTTTAGTGTACCCACACTAGTGCCAATTTCACCAACCAATGACATCTTTATATAGTATGGAGACTAGGGTTAAACCCATGACCTTTCATTTCATATGATCCATGGGTTAAACACTCCATGGACTATCCATGAAAGCTTAGCCCAACCTAAATGAACTTGGCCCATTCCATATATATAAGAGTCCATATTTAATTAGTTCATTTTGATCACTTAATTAATTCTAAATTAATTTTTGATCATTACTAATTAAATAATATGATTCCATATTAATATATTAGAACTTATAATATATTAATATTAATCATAAATATACTATTCTCAAAAGATTATCCATATAAATTGTGCCGGTGAAGTGCAACCCAAATGGACCATGCCGGGTCGGGTCAAGTACATACCAAATATAGTTATGGACTTAGATATTAATCCAATAGTCTCCCACTTGGATAAGTCTAATACTATTATTGAGTATGACTTCAAAACCTAACTGGCAATCGTAGCTCTTAAATCCGCTGTTGAACTATGATCTTGTCAACGAACTTGTCCATTAGATAAGGGATCATATATTCCTCCATTCTAGATATCATATGGACTGAGACATGGAATATAATCATTCTCTCTATCCATTTGTTGTTTCCCGATTTCCGATTCATGACGACTGACTGATTGAACAAATCAAATCAGTCCTGGCTTGGCCAAGCACTCACATGTGTCATCATTAAATCATCGAGGGGCCCACATATATCGCTTTTATCCCGAAGGTAAAAGGAATGGATAAACTTCGACTCATATGGCTTGTTCTACTACTTGTTGAATCATACACAAAGGCACGTTTTATAACACCGAGTTACGAAATGCGTTTTCGTGCAATCAATGTACAACCAACTCATAGTAACAACTCATATCTATAGGTTTGAAGAATATAAGATATTATCGTCCCATGATCACTCGTGATAAAATCCATGAAGTGATTCCAATGAGCGCGGGTTTAATCCAATACTAATAATTTATGAGCACTCATGAGTGTTGTAGCCCTTTGTCCAACAACTTAGACCTCTACAAGCCAACCCATGACAGTCTTGATTCATATCTACTTCCAACATATGACCGACTGTGGATGGTTTGAATAACTTAGTCATTCCAGAAGAATAACCTAGTTTATTCTGGAAGTCAAAACATGCAAAGTGAAACACAAGAATAGATGAATCAAATATGGTATCAAACCCTATGAATATAAATAAACACTTTTATTTATCACCATACTCATTACTCATTATTCATTGTTTCGGTTTTATCAACTTTATACTTGAATTTAAAACAATAGTTGTCCCATGCTCCAAGCATGTACACTATGTTTTCTAAACACTAGTCATGCCATACACAAAGTATGCATACTATGTTTGTCTATGATCTTTACTTTGTGAAATATATCAATTGAGCATAACTCCAATGATCATCTTTTCACAGTCCCAAACCCTTACTGCAAATGCAAGAATTCCAAATCCATGCCATTTACTGAAATCTGTTAGATTTTAAACTTATATGCATTGATCTTCTTGTAATGATTATGCACAAATTCACAAAGACTTGGCAACAATCATTACAGAGTATTCCAAAGGAGATCAACTCCTTGGAAACATCCTTCTTGCATTAAGTTTCCTAATCTTACAGATTGAATACTTTCTAACTTTGAAACATTTCCATATTCCATTTTGACTATCACTTCTGAACAAGAGTTTCCTCCTTACAGATTATGTCAATATGGTCCTTCCAGAATTAATACTATACTTCTAACTGTCCTTGAGCAACCAATCTTTGGTAAACCTTAGATTGTCCTCAACAATTGCTTAATCATTTTAGTCATATCCAATTCTAGACCTTTTCCCTTCTTAATGCCCCAGGCATTTGGAAAATTTTAGAAAGGATGAATATAGCACATGTAATCGATCCTATATCCGAAGCATATGGGACACGATTCATGATGTCTCATATAAAGACTAAACCACTCTTTTGCTATAATATTTCCATTTCTATTTGCCAAGTTCTCATAATTCAGATTATGAAAAGGGATGCCGTAATCATAATCGAATTTTAGAACGCAAATAATGAACCCATATATAGAATTTCCTTATGTTGAGCCATTCCAACATGAAATTCATATATATTCTTGACTAAATACGATTAAGACCTCAAGCTAAGCTTTTAGATTTGAGATGAAGTATAATATCCTCTCCCTTAATTATAGCAAAACAACTTTTTCCCAATTGAGACCTTTTGTTTTTAACATTGCTAACTTGCAACCTTTATCATAATTATCATGCTCCCAGTAACATGATGATTAATAGCATAACACTTATGCTCCCACTAGCTTTGACATATACCCAGAAATCAACTGGACTTCTAGAAATCAATACTTTATTGACTTTCTTACCAAAGTTTAGATTTCTGATACTAGATTGCCTTGATAAGACTTTATCAAAATCACACACATCTCTTAGATAGCTCACAAGTGTGTCTAAACAATTTCAGAACTATGAAAAGGGATGCCGTAATCATAGTCTAAATTGTTTAGACCTTTTGCCATTTCTCATAAGTCAATGTTAGTGTGCCGGTTAGTGACAAATCCTAACTCATATGGATTGAACTTGTGCAATCTTAACTTCTTGCTACCTGACAGCTCAAGGGCCTGCCATTGCTTCCAAGTAGTTATGAAAACAATTAAGAACATGTAGAACTCAAATGTATAGCCAACTTAATTGGAATGTGCACAGAAATGCCAACAAGATAGGTTATAAACCTCTAGTTGTGTGCTGGTGATGAAATACAGGTTTTTGTTCTTGATTACTTCTTGAAACCCTTTCAGGATCTTTTAGACTCCCACTGTCTCCTTGACCTATAAGACCTTCTTGCCAAATATTCAAGAGATAGTATGGATTCTAACCAAGACAGACACTTAACACAATTAGCCCTAGTTGGTCTTTGTTTTATCCAAAACATCACAACTTACCAATTTCAAATGTACAAGAGTAGAAAACTTTTACTCTTACATTTGACAAGTGTTTTAAAACTTCTTTAAGATATGGCACTCAAGTTAGAATCTTAGAGCATAACTCTAAGAATTGTTTTGGAATGAAGTATGAATCATCTTCTTGATTTAACCACTTCAGCAATTCATAACTCCTCTTCTTAACTATCAGAATGTACTTAGACGATGAATTGTGATAAGGTCTCAAAATCATTAAGATGATCTTAAAACGTGATACTAAAGTACTCTCCCATCTTTTCAGATTTGAGAAACTTTTGTCCTTCTGTCTAATTTGATTCTTCTTATTCATTCTGTCATACATTAAAAATTTTCCAATGCTTCAGAATTATACTTAAGCTTGTAAGTATAATCATATTTACTAAACCTTAGTAAATCATGACGAATAGTCTTATCCATCTTTTGTGGTGGACTTTGACAAATGCACAAGAAAGTGTACTTGATCCCTTAGTCCTTCTCTTGACTCACACATCCATGTGAACAAGCAGTTAGTCTTAATTTTCCAATGCTCGAAAGTTCTCATTCATCATACTATACAACTTGCATGATTCCAAGTTTCTATCCAACTGAAACTTGGGTGATGAAAATCTTTCCTTATTTGGTAAATTTAGACACTACCACAAATGAAAGAATCAAATTCATATTTCCAATATTGCTATCAATAGAATCATATAAGCAACATCTTTTCCTTTTTCTACAAATGCCATTGTATGGATATTTTAAAATAAATAAAATTAAAAACTTTTCTTTTTATTTTAAAACTTTGCGGACAAACTAATCCTTACAATGCAAATGTATATGAAAACTTGTTGTCATCTATTCCTAAGCAATCTATCATAACTCTTAAGCACATGCTCAAAATTCTGATCACCGAACCATGCCATCCATCTTCGCGATCAGAATCAACATATACTTCCTTTAAGTTTCTTTACTTTTCTTTGATTCTTAAAACATCAACATCTAACCCAACCACATCATGTAATAAGAATCTCCAAGTAGGAACTTAATAGAGTTAGACAATGGAATTTACCTGAAATAAAGTCAAACTTATTGACTTTACCATCCTTAGGTAAGTTTGGCAGCTTCATAACAAAAGCCCCTTCCTTTGGCAATAGAAATATATGGACCCTTAGCTAATAGTACATGGGACTATCTCAGACTTAGCCTTTCTCTTTACCATTTGGTCAACCAAGTTGACTATGGCCAATCCCTTTCCATTGGGAAGAGAATGCATTTCTGGATTTCCTGTGTCACTATTGTCCTTGTCCATAAAGTTTTGGGAAGTTGATCTCCTAATCAAATTTGCTTTATTAGTATACTAAATCATTTTTGATTTACCAGCACCAAGCAAATAGATAAGATCATTAAGGGTCTTGTCATAGTCTATTTCATAGGATTCCCAAAGGAACTCACTATGTGACTTAGAAAGTGATTGAACCACTAACTTTCTCAAGACTTTGACACCCAACTCTCCCGGCTTGTCAGCATGTGACTTCATCTCCAAGATGTGATCACACCTAGACCTTGCCTTGCCAATAGGGCTTGAATGACCTTGAACTTGTGGGTTAGGAGAATAATTGCAGGAGGTGGAGGAAGTGAGGTTCCAAGATATTTGGGAAGATCATAGATGTCTGAACTTGACATCTTTTGGGAGATATTCAAGATAGTTGATTTAAAGTCCTTAATATAACACCCAATATGAAATATTAAGGCTAGGACCCAACAAACTATTTTATAACTTGGAAGAGGGATGCCGTAATCCAAGCTATAGAATATTTGAAGGTAGGTGAATGACGATTCACCAATTTTCACCATGAAAAATGAAATAATTTATTAGGTTTTAATTGGATTTGAAACTCCTAGATCTTTGAGATTCATTGAACTTTCAATGGCATGTTTCAATCTCGAGTGTGCCCTTCAGGTTTTGTGAATGGGATGCCGAGGATCACAAAAGAAGGTGTGAAGTAACCATGTAAAGTACTTGGTACCCTTAAGTGTTTACCCCTCAATCAATGTGCTGGTTAACCACACACACTCCATCGATACTATGATAAACATTAAGTTACCCTTTGCCGACCTTGTTAAATACGAGTTAGTGTGCCGGTTAACCAAACACGCTCCACTAACCGACTTAAACAAAGTGCAAAGTGTAATTTCATGGATTAGCACCTTATTCACTTTTTCCTAAGTAACTAAGATTGGGTATTTATAAAAGGTTTAGTATAAGGGTAAGACTGACTTTACTCTTATACATATATATATATATATATATATATATATATATATATATTATTAACTTATAATATTATAAAGTATAAGGGTTGAATTTTAACTTCTAAAATTCTAAGGGCTAACTTGGAATTAAAGTACTCATAAGAGAGAACTTTTCAAATTCCAAAACTTGAGGGTAAGTTTTGTAACTTTCAAAACTTTTCTTATTCCATAACTTATGTGTTTAAAGTAGTTTTAATCCAAAAAACTCTTCAACTTCCATAACTTGAGGACAAGTTATGGAAGACTTTAAACTAATAAAAGAATTAACTTTTTCTTTATTTTATAACTTATGGAATTAATTAATTTTACACATTTTATAACTTAATGAAGTGACTCTTGAACTTCCATAACTTGAGGACAAGTTATGGAGTCATAAACCATTCAATGAGACAAGACTCTTCATTTTTGTAACCATTGCCAACTTTCATGAGTTTTATGAAACTTAAATGTGACCTTTCATATAACTTGAGGACAAGTTATACAAACACATTTTAGAATCATCTCTTAGATTAAAATGGATTGAAAACAACTATTCAATTAACTTATCTATTAATCTAAGCAACTCATAAGAACGGGATAATTCAAATTAAACTTTTTCATGTAATTAGTCTAAACCTTAAACTAATACAAAACATGAATCTATTGACAATTATCTTTGAAATTTGATTAGCATGAACATTACCACATCAAAAACAAGTTTATAAGTCCAAAAACATCTTAGGGTAATGTTCCTAGTCCAATTCCAGCCAAAAAAGTCGAATTTATGTTGTATGGGGGTCCAACTCGTTGAGTGCACGAACCAACTCGACGAGTTGGATGCATTTTGCCTTGGACTCGGCGAGTCCATTCATGGACTCGGCGAGTCTGCTGGGCAGACAACATCAAAACTCAATTTTATGCTACTTTTGCAAGTATAACAAGAAAACAAGCCTAGGCTCTGATACCATTGTTGGGTTTCGAGCATTGTATCACTCTTATGGTGTACATGCAACCCTATAAACCTTGGATCTATGTTTTCTCTATTATACATGCAAATAAGAACTTTCCAAGGCTTGAATCCTAACTAGCATATTAAGAAGCAACTATACTACAAAGACTAGTTAGACGACATACCTTTTGGTGTAGCTTGATGTTTTCAAGCTTTAAGAGCTTAGCCACAATAGTGTGGAAGCCTCAAGTGGAATCACAAATCACCAAAACACCTTGGAAGACTTTAGAGAATATGGATACTTGGTTCTCTTTAGTGAAATCGGCTAGCCCTTTTTAGTATACCCACACTAGTGCCAATTTCACCACCAATGACATCTTTATATAGTATGAAGACTAGGGTTAAACCCATGACCTTTCATTTCACATGATCCATGGGTTAAACACTCCATGGACTATCCATGAAATCTTAGCCCAACCTAAATAAACTTGGCCCATTCCATATATATAAGAGTCCATATCTAATTAGTTCATTTTGATCACTTAATTAATTATAAATTAATTCTTGATCAATACTAATTAAATAATATGATTATATATTAATATATGAGGACTTATAATATATTAATATAAATCATAAATATACTATTCTCAAAAGACTATCCATATAAATTGTGCCGGTGAAGTGCAACCCAAATGGACCCTGCCGGGTCGGGTCAAGTACATACCAAATATAGTTATGGACTTAGACATTAATCCAACAGATGTTTGGGCCCAAATAAATCAAAGTGTAATTTTTATGACCTAATAGGGCTAAATTAATTTGGTTGTGACCCATTAAGGCCCAAAATATTATGTTTCATGTATATGGGTCCATTTAGGGCCCATTAGAGAGTTCTAGATTCAAGATGGATAATTTGGAAGTTTATTAGTCCATTAGGCCCAATAAGGAAATCCTAGTCCAAAATGAACTCAAATTGGGGTTTCAAAGGTTTCCAATTCTTTGTTAACCGTTTGTAGGGCTAGAATGAAGTATTTGATGAAGTTTTGTTATTATAGAGTAAACATCATGCATGCTTTCATGTTATTGATTCATAGTTGTTATAAGTGTTGTAGTTACAAGGCATCAAAATTTCTAGTTGTGACATGTTTATAGTGAATTGAGTATATCAACCCATAAAAGATATAAATACTATAAACACATCGGGATTAAAATACTCTGACCAAGAGTTTGTACTTTTAAATTATAAAATATTTAACCGAAGTATACACACCTGCATTCATACTAGAATTAGTGTCACTAGGACAGAACAAAAGTATTGCGATTGATGAACTGCACAAGTAGGGTTAGAGACATGTAATCAGTTCTGAGAATAATACAGCATGATCAACTATATTTTTTCGAGAAGTGATTAGCATGTGCCTAAGAATGTTTGTGGTGTTGCAACAAGTCTAAAAACTTACCAACACCACTACAATGGAAACATTAGAACATAACATAAACTTAAAATACTATAGGAGTATTTTGTGTTACTATAATTACTTATATGAGAACTAAAGGTCTTTATTAGTAGGTCAATAGTTGCTTGGTGGATACGCTAAGGTTTTATGTGACTAAGGTGTCATAGACTTAGAATCTGTGATCTTTGTTTTATTTCTTGTTCCTTGTTTGGTTTTGGATTTGGAGTTAGGGTCACTTATTCGAAGGTCTATCCTATTTTGATTACATGTAACTAGTATGTACTACGCAAGTATTGCAGTAACTAATAAAGATCATCCTAAAATTACCTTAATTAGTACGTCTATTACCTATCTCTTTCATCCCTTTTCTCGCGTAAATATCATGGCTGGATTCAATCTCTGTGGCAATCCGTACTTCCCCAACCAAGGAAATGATGGATGGCTCGATAACGAGCCAGAAGAGAATCATCCAATCCCTTTGGATGATGTCTTCACCGAGAACTTTCCGGAGGATTCTAACTCCGATCCAGAAGTCAATGATTTGCCCTTGGTGGCTCCAATCCCGAATCCTAACCCTCATCCGACTTTTCAAGGGCTGACACCTTTGTTGGCGGAATATTTGGGAGCATGGAGTCAGGTTTAGGGTCAGTAGACAGAGTCCTGCCCATTCTGGTCCGCAGGGTTGCTCATAATAAAGTGTAGGGTAGGACAGTCATCCACCGAATCATGGAGGTTGACGCCAATGCGGCAGTAAGTACAGTCCGCATTCGTCCTCTGGAAGATGCTCCTGAGAGAGCTTAGATAGATAATGAGGTTCTACAACAAGAAGTGGCTGCAACTCAGGCAAAAGTCATAAAGCTATGCGTACGCCAAAACTGAGAACTGTAAGCACGAAGCTTAGTGAGTTCCCCCAACATACCACATACCATACAATCACATAACATACATATATTGTCAGGCATATATGGGTGCCCGACCTACCCCTTCGGTCCTCTCGACCGGATACTATCTAGTATATCTGGGAGCTGGCCTCCCCTTTGGTCCTCTCGACCGGATACTGACCAGTATAACTGGGAGCTTGCCTCCCCTTCGGTCCTCTCGACCGGATACTGACTAGCATATTTGGGTGCTGGTCTCCCCTTCGGTCCTCTCGACCGGATACTGGGGACTATTTCACCCCCTACTACTACCACATAACACATATGTCTCATAATCGATCTAGCATGGCTGGGCATGACCGCCCCTTCGGCCCTATCGACCAGTAATCTGGGGACTCTCTCCCCATACTGTCACTAGCACATAGCAGCATATCATACTAGCACATAAACATATCACAGGTAGTAGCAACCTTAGATGAATATCACAGAGACAATCATCTATCATACAACTCCTACTGGTGGGCCGGCATTGTGGCCGTAGACCCACCGCTACTGGAAGGTAACTCACCTCAAAGTAGCCGCTGATCTGCGTGGGAACTGACTGTCTTCTGCTGCTGCTGCTCCGTAAATCCTCCGGCTATAATTCCCACAAAACCCTTACTCAAACACTGCAAACTGACCTCGGGGTAAAATGACCATTTAACCAAACCAAGAGTCAAAGTCAAAGTCACTGCCAGTTGACCCGACTCGCCGAGTTGGCTTGCCAACTCGCCGAGTCCCTATCCCTTTGTCTGAACATAAACTCGTCTCTACTCGTCGAGTTAGGCATTGACTCAATGGGTTTTCCTTCTAAACCAAAGGCCAATAGTCCTTCATTCTACTCGCTGAGTTGTATGAACAACTCACTGAGTTCATCTTAACCCGAAGAACACTCAATGCTGAGACTCGCTGAGCGGTATGAACAACTTGCCGAGTCTGTTCTTGAGGCAAGAAGATTGCCTTGAACTCGCCGAGTCATGGCATTGACTCGCCGACTTACTTCATGAGTGTGTCTGGCTTCCGACCCACTGAGTAACACCTAATAACTCACTACTCCAACCCGCAAATATGAAAAGGGGGAAAACTCGGGGACTTGCGACTCAACTCGCTGAGTCAGATGAACGACTCGCCGAGTTGGCCACATGCAAATACTATACAAGCGATTCTGCTTGAATCCAGCTCATTTCATTCATAGATCTAGGTTTCTAGGGCCTGATTAACACGTAAAGTTTCCAACTTTATGTGTAAATAAACACCCATGAGGGTTTTAGGGCTCAAAATGCACCAAAAGAGTAGATCTAGGGATTTCATGCAATATGGCTCCATAAAGGCTGTAGATCCAAGCTCCTGGAGCTCAATCATGCCTAGATCTGGAGGCTAACAACTTATTACAAACCAAAATGCACAAACAAGCTTGGGGAAAGGCTTAAGAAGGACTTTCATGGAGCTACAAAGGACAATAAGCATGAAAACAGAGGGAAACTAAGTTATACCTCCAGGAAATCACTGAGATAACACAAATATGCATGGCCTCCTTCTCTTCGAAGAAACGTATTTATTTCATTTTAAAACGTTTGGGATGTCATCGTTAATACAGAAACATAAGCATAAACAGAACTTACAATTATTTACACTAGTGATCTACATCTCTTTAAATCTCTCAGTGTAATGTCACTTCATATCAACACCTGTGATATAAATAAACTGAGTGGGTCAGGTTGGGAAACCTGGTGAGTACATAGGGTTTTCAACCCACAATAATATAATTATTATGTTTAAACAATCAAACAATCAACCCAATTACCCATCCCCATTATCTTCTTTATTCTTAAGGATCTACCCTAAGAATCAGCTATTTCTCATTCATTCATTCCTAAGGATCATCCTAAGGAAACAACATGAAGTCCATTGTTGCCAATGACACATTGGTCAAGCGCAGCTGCTAATATTGTCACTTAGGCTCAGCTGCCAGAATTAGGACATTTTCTATGAGGCGCTTCTGCCGGTATTGACCTTTAAACACTACTGTCATGGTCATAAGGATCCCTATTAGGCGCAGCTGCCGATACTATCCTTGGAGCGCAGCTGCTAGGACGTTTACCATAGATCTAAATCATCTACGGGTTGTGGCGCAGCTGCCAGTGCTCATCTATAGGGTACTAGGTCCACTGCTGCCAATGTATACCTATAGGGCACTAGGTCCGTACTACTAATGTTCCTCTATTTCAGCTTTTATCCATCATCATTCATCTACCCATGTTTTACCCAACATATCTTGTAGATATAAAATACTTTATACAGTTTACATCATTTAAAACATGTATAAAAATCTTTCACCAGCATAGACAGCAAGTATTTAGACAATATGCACACATAGCACGTAAATTTATAATAAAATACTTCATATCTATGTGTAAGATGAAAGTAACTATGCACTCACCTGATTAGGTGGTGATTCCGAACTCAGACAGCACTTCGTTATCTCAAAACAATTTTCCTCGACAAAACCTAGTATCAATACCACTAGGGTTTAGTTTTTAACGTTAACCACGACTAATTAATAGTCTAGCTATTATTACTATTATATAAGCGTTAAATAACACTCAATATAACTCATAATAATAGCCCAAATAATTATTTTAAGGTCCTAATAATGTTACTATAATTAAATAAAATCTATATTAAATATTGTATAGGCGTAGCTCACTTACAGCGAGTTTTTATTAAAAACCGGGCTTCGCTGGAGCAGCGTTTCCAAGCCGAAAACTTTTCTTCTCGGAGCCGTCGGGCGCTCCGGGGCTTTCTTCTCGTGCTAGGGAGGTTCCGTAGACTTGGGACGGGTTTAGGGAGGCTAGAGAGAAGTTAGAGAGAGAAAGAGAGGCTTATGGTGTGAAGAAAATATGAGGAGTTCACCGTTGTATTTATAGGAGTTTTATAGTAAAGTAGTCTCTAAGCTTCGTCCGTAACTTTTGCATACGAGCTCCGTTTTTGTCTGTCTTTTTACCGTTGAGTTCCTATTAATGAGATCTTCAACTCTCATTTAGACCTCGTTGGCTAATTCTCATTCTATCTCGTATTTACGAAACTGTATCGAATTCGCCGCGCTCGAAAAGTAGAGACTAAGCTTCGTCCATAACTTTTGCATACGAGCTCTATTATCGACGTTCTTTATATCCACGCGTTGGTATTTACGAGCACTACAACTTTCATTTAGATCCCGTCGGCTAAAAATCGACCGATCTAAAATTCAGATTTCGGGCTGTGCACTGCTATGCTAAATCTTAGAAAAATCATAACTTCCTCATACAAAGTCAGATTTGGGCGTTCTTTTTATTGATGTTCTTAGTTTAACATATTCTACGACTTTATTTTAGATCGCTAAGGCTAAATCTCGCTCTATCGTAAATTCACTATTTACGCTTCCCGGTATCGTGCCGGTTCCCTCGCGAAACTTCAACGGGTCATAACTTCTTCGTTATAACTCGGTTTTCGGCGTTCTTTATATGTACGAAAACCTTGTAACATACTCTACAACTTGGTTAAGATTATTTATTCTAAATAATCTTTTGTCGAAAAGTCGTTTTCGACCCCTATTGCCTCTAATTTGACTAGCCCAGATTTGCGGGCGTTACAATTATCTCCCCCTTAGGATGATTACGTCCCGGAATCATCAACAAAACAGGGTCGTATAATGACTCCATACGTCATCTCTTCATCCTAGGTAATAAGTATAACTTCTACATTCCTTCAATTCTATCTCTTAAACTCATTGACTGTAAGTGTACTCAATCGTGCACCTGCTCTCTACCTCAGGTTAGACTCCAAATTATGACCTTCAAGTCACAATCTCGATCCCTGCTGGATAGGGACTTGAGATAAGTTCTTTTATTACTAATATAGATCGATGTATCATATTCTAATGACCTATCATCGTATGTTGCAACACTTAGACTTAGGTCTCTTAGAGTTAAATTCTAAAACAGACTATGCCTTCCTTCATGTTCTAATGTGATATAATCACACTTTAACATTAGGCATTTCTAGCCACCAACTTCTTTAACAACGAGTGCGATACTTCTATTGATCGCTTTGATTTCAACCGTTTGGTTTAAGTCGGACGCTACATCAAACTTGGTTCTCTGAACCACACAACATACTCATCGTAGTCGGACTTGATTCGATATGATCACTAGGGTCGGAATATCAACAATCTTCTTAGTCATTACCGAAACGATGGTAACAACACACTTGAATAAAACGAAATCAATTACTAGCTTCTTGGTAACCTTGTGACTTTCCCTGATCCAAGTGTGAGTCCTGTGCTTCCGGTAGTATAGGCCTCTACTACCATCCACACCTACTCATACCCGTCCCAAGTATTGTCTCGCAGTTTTCCAAGTCACCATACAAGAAAATCACATAACAGTTTAACACATAAAATATCAAAACGAAGGTTTTATATTATTCCTTAAAATGTTTACATAGGTGTTCAAGTTCACCCTAAACTATGCCCCTAACAGGCTACATCGCGAGGTACTATCTACACGATTACTCCATAACTCGATCCTTGGATGTCAAGCGTTAACTCCTGAATCTTCGCATTGTCATCTGCTTCGTCAAGAATCATTTGAAATGTTCTCGCCTTTTGCTTTGGCGGCACATATGGCTTTGTAGCCCCCTCTCTCTTTGGGTAGTCTTGCTTTCCTTTTTGGACCTTGAAGATCCTTCAAACTTCCGCTTCTCTCCGGACTTATCTTTTTCTAGACCATTTTCTCTTACCTGGGCCTCTACGTTCTCAGCTGCCCTAACAGCTGTTTTCAAGGTAGTTGCCATTTTGACCATTGGGCCAAAGTCAGTGGGCAGTCCGTTAGCAAACCTATCAATCTTGGAGAGTTTAGAAGGCACCAAGTAGGGGAATAGCTTCATCCTCTTGGTGAATGCGGTGGCATACTCATCAACACACATCTTCACTTTCTTCAGGTTCTGAAACTCGTTGTTTAGGTCTATCAGATCTATCTCCGAGCAGTACTGCATTTTCAACTGTTCCAAGAACTCTTCCCATGACATCCTTAAGGCTTCTCCTCGTGGCATCGTATCTGCCAATAGCTTCCACCAGCTCAAGACTCTAGTTTTCAGTTGTCTTACGGCGAAGACATTCTTCTGTTTCTCGCTACAGTCGCAGCTCTCAAACACCATTTCCATCTCGGAGATCCAATCCATAATCTCAACAGGCTTTGGGCTTCCTGAGAGACTTGGTGGTTTCGCACCCAAGAAATTCTTGTACATTCGCCCATCCTTGTCGTTTCTCCTCTCCAGGCCATCTTGAGTCCCCACTTGACTCACTTGGCGACTGTAGTTCCCTTCCTCCGATTGCTCGGGAATCAGCTCGGGTTGCTCATTGGGCATAGTAGGTTCATCCCTATTCGACATCCTCCTCATTTCTTCCCTTTATTCAGTTCGCATAGCCCGAATCATGGCTTGAACTCTAGCCATCGTGACTGGCTCAGGTGCAACTTCTTCTACAACAGGTATTTGCTGAACCACTAGGGGTTGGTTCCTATTCTCATTTGCATTCACGTTTCCGCTACGGGTCCTTGCCATCTTGATCTATACACCGAATAAGGTGAATCTAGACCTTTACTTAGGATTGACGTTTAAATCATCCTTATCACTTCGAAACGTTTACATGCTAGTTCTAATATCGTAGTCGTACGTTTAGAATCCTAAACATATAAGGTTTCCAGATCCGGTCGGCAACAGACCATAGATCCGAATAAATAACAGCATATAAGGCATAAAGCATTTAGCACATAAAAGCATTTTAGGCATAATTCCTAAAATAAGCTTGTGCTCACACCTCACAATCATCGCTTAGCATTCTAAGTTTAAGTCTAGAAATAAATCCATATTCCTAGTTCGCTTAAACTAATGCTCTGATACCAACTGTGACATCCCCATTTTCACGGCCAAAAAAGACCGATGTTGTTTATGCTTTATAAAAATCAGAGTACTTCATTTTATAAAAATGTTGCGGAATTTGTTCCCAGAAAAACATGGTAAATACGTTATTAAAACATTTTCGAAGAAACGTATTTATTTCATTTTAAAAAACATAAGCATAAACAGAACTTACAATTATTTACACTAGTGATCTACATCTCTTTAAATCTCTCAGTGTAATGTCACTTCATATCAACACCTGTGATATAAATAAACTGAGTGGGTCAGGTTGGGAAACCTGGTGAGTACATAGGGTTTTCAACCCACAATAATATAATTATTATGTTTAAACAATCAAACAATCAACCCAATTACCCATCCCCATTATCTTCTTTATTCTTAAGGATCTACCCTAAGAATCAGCTATTTCTCATTCATTCATTCCTAAGGATCATCCTAAGGAAACAACATGAAGTCCATTGTTGCCAATGACACATTGGTCAAGCGCAGCTGCTAATATTGTCACTTAGGCTCAGCTGCCAGAATTAGGACATTTTCTATGAGGCGCTTCTGCCGGTATTGACCTTTAAACACTACTGTCATGGTCATAAGGCTCCCTATTAGGCGCAGCTGCCGATACTATCCTTGGAGCGCAGCTGCTAGGACGTTTACCATAGATCTAAATCATCTACGGGTTGTGGCGCAGCTGCCAGTGCTCATCTATAGGGTACTAGGTCCACTGCTGCCAATGTATACCTATAGGGCACTAGGTCCGTACTACTAATGTTCCTCTATTTCAGCTTTTATCCATCATCATTCATCTACCCATGTTTTACCCAACATATCTTGTAGATATAAAATACTTTATACAGTTTACATCATTTAAAACATGTATAAAAATCTTTCACCAGCATAGACAGCAAGTATTTAGACAATATGCACACATAGCACGTAAATTTATAATAAAATACTTCATATCTATGTGTAAGATGAAAGTAACTATGCACTCACCTGATTAGGTGGTGATTCTGAACTCAGACAGCACTTCGTTATCTCAAAACAATTTTCCTCGACAAAACCTAGTATCAATACCACTAGGGTTTAGTTTTTAACGTTAACCACGACTAATTAATAGTCTAGCTATTATTACTATTATATAAGCGTTAAATAACACTCAATATAACTCATAATAATAGCCCAAATAATTATTTTAAGGTCCTAATAATGTTACTATAATTAAATAAAATCTATATTAAATATAGTATAGGCGTAGCTCACTTACAGCGAGTTTTTATTAAAAACCGGGCTTCGCTGGAGCAGCGTTTCCAAGCCGAAAACTTTTCTTCTCGGAGCCGTCGGGCGCTCCGGGGCTTTCTTCTCGTGCTAGGGAGGTTCCGTAGACTTGGGAGGGGTTTAGGGAGGCTAGAGAGAAGTTAGAGAGAGAAAGAGAGGCTTATGGTGTGAAGAAAATATGAGGAGTTCACCCTTGTATTTATAGGAGTTTTATTGTAAAGTAGTCTCTAAGCTTCGTCCGTAACTTTTGCATACGAGCTCCGTTTTTGTCTGTCTTTTTACCGTTGAG
The DNA here is from genome assembly GCF_051521515.1 of Lactuca serriola. NCBI lineage: Eukaryota > Viridiplantae > Streptophyta > Magnoliopsida > Asterales > Asteraceae > Lactuca > Lactuca serriola. The sequence goes on from NC_136414.1 coordinate 108,420,071, forward strand.
TTCCTATTAATGAGATCTTCAACTCTCATTTAGACCTCGTTGGCTAATTCTCATTCTATCTCGTATTTACGAAACTGTATCGAATTCGCCGCGCTCGAAAAGTAGAGACTAAGCTTCGTCCATAACTTTTGCATACGAGCTCTATTATCGACGTTCTTTATATCCACGCGTTGGTATTTACGAGTACTACAACTTTCATTTAGATCCCGTCGGCTAAAAATCGACCGATCTAAAATTCAGATTTCGGGCTGTGTACTGCTATGCTAAATCTTAGAAAAATCATAACTTCCTCATACGAAGTCAGATTTGGGCGTTCTTTTTATTGATGTTCTTAGTTTAACATATTCTACGACTTTATTTTAGATCACTAAGGCTAAATCTCGCTCTATCGTAAATTCACTATTTACGCTTCCCGGTATCGTGCCGGTTCCCTCGCGAAACTTCAACGGGTCATAACTTCTTCGTTATAACTCGGTTTTCGGCGTTCTTTATATGTACGAAAACCTTGTAACATACTCTACAACTTGGTTAAGATTATTTATTCTAAATAATCTTTTGTCGAAAAGTCGTTTTCGACCCCTATTGCCTCTAATTTGACTAGCCCAGATTTGCGGGCGTTACAGATAAGATGGTTTAAATAGGGTGCAAACCCTTGAAATTTAGGGTTTCATCAGATAGTGGGGACTCGCCGAGTCCAGAATATGGACTCGCCGAGTCGCCAACTTAAACGTGTTCTGGATCCCGTCTTTACTCGGCGAGTCGGACCTACAACTCGTCGAGTTCAAGGCTAAAAATGAAAAACACTAAGATAAATTTTACGTACCAGGAACGAGGTGCAACAAATCTCCCCCACTTATTTTAGACTTCGTCCTCGAAGTCTGCTGCTCGATCCTGAAACAGCTCGGGGTAATGCTCCATTATTTCTTCCACCGGCTCCCAAGTCCAATCGGACCCCTTTCGGTGCTGCCATTGCAGCTTCACTAATTCCACCCTCTTGTTCCTTAGACCCTTCGACTTCCGATCGAGGATTGCGACTGGGCGCTCAATGTAATTCAGTCTGTCATCAACCTGTATATCCTCTAACGGCACTACCGCTGAATCTGGCTGAGGTCGGCTGGCAGATCCAGCCTATATGCCACCTTGCCCACCCGGGCTACAACCCTGAATGGACCAATGTATCTCGGGCCCAACTTGCCCCGCTTCCTAAATCGAATGACGCCTTTCCAAGGCGACACTTTCAGGAGAACCATATCCCTCGACCTGGAACTCCAGGTCTAATCGATGCTTGTCGGCATAACTTTTCTGCCGACTCTGCGCAGTCTGAAGCCTGCTCCGAACCTGCTGGATTCTCTCGGTCTTTTTGAGCACCACCTCGGTGCTCCCCATGACCCTCTGGCCAACTTCACCCCAACATATCGGGGTCCTGCACCTCCGACCGTACAACATCTCGAATGGAGGACGGTCAATACTCGCGTGGTAGCTGTTGTTGTATGAGAACTCAGCCAAGGGGAGATAGGTATCCCAGCTACCACCGAAGTCTAGCACGCATGGCCGCAACATATCCTTCAAAGTCTAGATGGTCCGCTCACTCTGACCATCCGTCTACGGGTGAAAGGCGGTGCTAACGTGCAGACGAGTGCCCAACTCATCATGAAACTTCTTCCAAAACCTGGAAGTGAACCGCACATCTCGATATGATATCACTGACACTGGCACCCCATGCCGCGCCACTATCTCCTTGATGTAGATATCGGCCAACTTTTCGGCCGAGATACTTTCCTGAATCAGAATAAAATTGGCGCTCTTGGTCAATCGATCCACGATGACCCAAATCGAATCTACTCCTCGCGCCGTTCGGGGAAGCTTTGTGATAAAATCCATCGTAATATCCTCCCATTTCCACAACGGGATGTCCAACGGCTGCATCTTGCCGTGCGGTCTCTGATGCTCGGCCTTGACCTTCCTGCAGGTCAAACACCGCTCGACGTACCACGCCACATCCCGCTTCATTCAGGGTTACCAATAGTCTAGGCGAAGATCCCTATACATCTTCGTCGCCCCTGGATGAATAGAGAATTGGGATTTGTGCGCCTCTTCCATCAAGATCTGGCGCACGCCTCCATCATACGGCACCCACACCCTACGGTGTAGTGTCAGTAACCCCCGACTATCATAATCAAAAGAGGTGACTTCACCCACTATTCGCTCACTCTTCCGATGTTCCTCCTTCATAGCCTCCTGTTGAGCCTCCCGAATTTGCTCCAACAGGGGAGTCACCACAGTCATCCTCATGCAAATATCCCTGATCGGTGCCGCCTTGCGGCTAAGCGCATCGGCCACCACATTGGCCTTCCCCGGGTGGTAAAGGATCTCGCAATCATAATCCTTCACCACGTCCAACCACCGACGCTGCCTCATGTTCAAATTCGGCTGATCCATGAGGTACCTAAAACTCTTGTGGTCAGTGTAAATGGTACATCGAACCCCGTAGAGGTAATACCACCAAATCTTGAGGGCGAAAACAACCACCCCCAACTCTAAATCATGCGTCGGGTAGTTCGCCTCATAAGGCTTCAGCTGCCTCGAGGCATAAGCAATGACATGCCCCCTCTACATCAATATTGCGCCTAGGCCTGAGATCGACGCATCACAGTATACCACAAAATCCTCTACGCCCTCGGGCAGGGCTAAGATCGGCACCTCGCACAATCTCTGCCTCAGAATCTCGAATGCTGCCTGCTGCTCAGGCCCCCATCGAAAGACCACGGCTTTCCTAGTCAACCGTGTCAGGGGTACGACTATCTTGCAGAAATCCTGAATGAATCTCTGATAATAGCCTGCCAATCCTAGGAAACTCCGAATCTCGGATGGAGACTTCGGAACTTCCCATCTCATCACGGCCTCCACCTTGGCTGGGTCTACCGAAATCCCGTTCTGGTTGATCAGGTGCCCAAGAAACTGCACCTCGCGCAACCAAAACTCACACTTGGAGAACTTGGCATACAAGCTCTCCCTCCTCAAGGTCTCCAAAACCTCTCTCAGATGCTCCTCGTGCTCCTCCTGCGTCTTGGAATAAACCAATATGTCATTAATTAAAACTATCACAGACCGATCCAACATCGGCCTACACACGCGGTTCATGAGGTCCATGAACGCAGAAGGAGCATTGGTGAGCCCAAACGGCATCACCACGAACTCATAATGGCTATAACGCGTCCGAAACACGGTCTTCTGTACCTCCTCCTCCCTGACCCTCATCTGGTGATAACCGGAACGCAAATCGATCTTGGAGAACCAAGATGCTCCTTGTAACTGATCAAAGAGGTCATCAATCCTCAAGAGTGGGTAACGGTTCTTCACTGTTACCTTATTCAGCTCCCGGTATTCTATACACATCCGATACGACCCATCCTTCTTCTTCACAAACAAGATCGGGGCTCCCCAGGGTGAACTGCTCAGTCGAATAAATCCCTTGTCTAGCAGCTCCTGCAGCTGCGTAGAGAACTCCTGCATCTCGGGAGGAGCCAACCGATAGGGTGCCTTGGCTATCGGGGCCGCACTAGGAACTAGGTCGATCCTGATCTCCACCTGACGCTCCGGAGGTATTCCAGGAAGCTCCTCTGGGAATACATCAACGTAGTCACGCACCACTGGAACCTCGCTCACCTTCGCCTTACCCGTCTCCCGGGTATCCATAACATACGCTACATATCCCGCGCAACCCAGCTGAAGGTCGCGCCTAGCTCTCGCTGCTGAACATACTATAGGTCCATGCTGTGGCCTCTCGCTATGGATCACCAACTCTCCCCCACTTGGGGTCCTGACCCGCACTAGCTGTTGTGCGCAATCTATCTCTGCCCCATTAGGGCTCAACCAATCCATGCCTATAATCACCTTGTGTGACAACCCGAAATTTCGAGACAATATGATGGATCACAAGTCAAATTTAGATCAAAATTTAACTTTCCTAAAATCTTATTTGGGATAAATAAAGTAGTAGGAATCGTATCAAGGTTTTCATACATATGAAGAACCCTAAAATCCGAGTTATAACGAAGAAGCTATGACCAACCGAAGATTCTCGGCGAAACCGGCAACACTGATAGACGTGAAACGCGAAGTTTCAATACAATAATTTTTAGCCTTAGGTATCTAAATAAAAGTTTTAGATATTATTAAACCGTCAACGTACATGAAAAGAATGTCCAAATCTGACTTCGTATGAGGAAGTTATGATTTTTCTAAGTTACGGATATAGCAGTAGACAACTAAAAACTCGAAATAGAAATCGAGAGACTTTTAGCCGACACAAACTAAATGAGAATCGAAGGTCTCAACGATAGAAGCGCAACGGTAAAGAGTCTGACTGAAACGGATGTCGGATGAGGAAGTTATGGAACTTTAACGGACTTTTCCTGTTCCGACCTATAAAAAAATAATATAAAAAAATAAATTCAAGATTTGCCGACGGAGTCTAAACGAAAGTTGTAGATCGTAGTCTCACCTTCGCGTGGATATAAAGAACATCGGACCAATCCAGGTTACGCCCATCGTACCCTCATATGCCCAGCGTACTCGGATGCTAGGCTCCGGCTCGTCCACGTCGCTCCGATGCTTCTACCGAGGATGCTCTCATGCATGACGTTGCGTACGCCCAACGTACGCGAGGGATTCAGACCCTATAAAAGGGATGCGAGGATGCCGGCCATTTTTACTAAATTCTTCTCTTTCTCATGCCGAAGCTCTGCGTTTCAACCCTCGGAGTCATCCCAAAGGCCCGGTTTTCATATCCATGTTGGGAAGGAAGTTTTACGCTCCCGAGACTCCCGAGATTCCCGAGAATCCCGAGAAATCCGCTTGCTTGAGTAGAAGTTCTGCTCGGTTTTCGTCTCGCTTTCTTTAATCTATCATGTGAGTTCATACCCCTATAATACACACTTTTAAATGTTTTATAAATGTTTTTATATGCTTTTAAGGGGGGGGATACAAGTAAAACACACGATAACTATCGTGTGTTATATAAAGTTTCATTATACACTTTTTATGAACGGAATCATATGTGATTTATAACTATTATAAGGAAACTTTCATATGCAAAATGTATCACGATAACATCATATCTTTTGAAATGAAAAGTGTTATTATATATGTATAAATCAAACACTCTGCTTATACTATATGTATAGGTGTCCATCTTAGGCACTACAAAAATTATACTTTTCATAACAAGTGAGCATTTCACTAGGGATTACTATACAAACGAGACACACTTTTGGAAAACTATAATAGGTATAGTTTTACGAGAACATCACGAACTTTTACATACTCGAAATACTATTTCAAGGAGATACATTCATATACAAGAACAAACGAACATTTTCATATGTACTTCAAATAGTTTTCACAAACGTTTTTACATGTTGAAAACACTCTTAGAAACTGTCTTACAAACTGTAAGTTTCATTTTTAAATCTATTATAGTTGTGCTTCAAACAAAGGTTTTCTCACACTTAAACTGTCTTGTCAAACGGTCTTTCGAACCGATTTATAAACTGACATCAATTCATAAATTCTTATTTATTAAACTTTTCAAAGGTTTTACAAAACTTCTTTTATCCTTTTATATTATAAATTGCATGCCTCTATATGTATAGTTATATAAGAAATGTTTAAAATACTTAGGAAGGCTATTCACCATGTTTCCTTTTCCTCGATTTGGATGTGGTCTGGTGGGATATCGGGTACTCTTCCGAAGGTCGTTTAAATATTAGTTATATATCATTTGTACATATATAGTCATAAATGATCCATCAGTTAATTCAGTTCCGACACTCTTGGGTAGCAAGAGTGTACAAACCTACTTGGACACTCATCAATTACATTCTAGTAAACTATTATAGGAATAGTTTGGGGGATACAAAACACTATCCCTATTACAAGAAATTACACCAAAGTCAGTTCATTCATGAGTCTAAACTGCATGCTATATGAAGGGATACTCTTACAGAGATTCCTCTTACATGGATACACTTATATGAATACTCTTACAGAGATTCCTCTTACATGGATACACTTATAGGGATACTTTTACATAGATACTATGTGGTAAGAAACAATAAGGGACTAACCATTCCTAAACCCGACTGTTAGCAACAGAGGTAAATGGACATCTACGGATGTCTACGGTTAATACTTATACTAGGGAGACATTTACGGGACTAACCATTCCCTCCACATCTACGAATATTCATGGTGAATACGTTTCGGCAGTCGCGATGTCGTGTTTATCCTAGTACAAAAGGATAATACTTATATGGCTATATTTTCCCTATTACTTTTATTTTGTGATACATTCACGTAAATGATGAAGTAGACTACATATATTGTTAATAGTAGTCATAAAGGGGAAAACCATCTTTGTTACAACAAAACATTCAGGTCTTGGTAGAAGACGACTTTTTATACTAGTAGAAAATATGGGATTTTCTAGGAGTTTTCAAAACATATACAAACAATTACATTGAACGATTTCAAATGTTATTATCAAACTTATACGAACAATGACATTAAATACTTATGAACTCACTAGCTTAAATGCTGACCTACACTTTCAAAATAACTTGTATTCTCAGGTCACCAGTAGACAGGTACGGTGACCAGGTTTTGCGAAGACGGAGCAGTCAAGACTCGTCTTTTATTTTGATTACTTGTTGTAATGTCTTATTACTATGAAAGAACACACATGTATTAAACAAGTACTATTAATGCAATGGACGATGTTGTTGCTTGTTTACTACTTTGCATTGTTGTGATACATTACATGAAGTCCTCCGCCCCAGAACATTTCCGCCGTTCTCGGTTTTGGGGTGTGACACCTTGTTCCCCCGCAAAGGGATGGGAACCAAATCCACCAAATAACGCTCCCCGAATAACCTTTGGACACAATCCCTGAATACTGCTGACGCTCACACCGATCGATCATCGACAATCTCTACCTCTAAAGGGCAATCCAACATGCCCGAAGACTAAGTAAACCTCTTGCTAAGCGCAAGGGAAACAAATGATCGGGTGGCACCCGAGTCAAACAACACCTGGAAAGGAATACCGTTCACATGGAACGATCCTAATGCGTATATACAGAGCACATATCAATATCATAACATCACAAAAATAAAGTAGAGGGAAAGAATCATACCCGTCACCACATCGGGTGCGGCGCGTGCCTCCTCTGCCGTCAGCTGAAATGCCCGGCTCCTCACCACTGGAGCCTCTGCCTTGCCCTGCCGTCCATCTGTAATCCACAGGGTAGCTGGAGCCGGCGCCTTAACCGGCGCTGATGTTGTCAACTGGGGGCAATTGGCCTTCTTGTGGCCCCTCTGGTTGCAGTGTAAACACAACAACTCTGATGTCTGAATCACAGGTGCAGGGGCGGTACAATCCCCGCTGAAGTGCCCTAACTTGCCGCACTTGTAGCAGCCTGACGATCCCAACTTGCACGCTGCCTCGTGCGTCTTGCCGCATTTCCTGCAGCAGCCCCGCCCCTGTTGGCCTTTCGGCCCCGCATCTGATCCCTTGGGCTTCTTCCCCGAAGCCCCCATAACATGCCCCTCCTCCGCCTTCCTCTTCCGGATGTGCTCCAGATCTATCTCCCTCTCCCTTTCCCTGGCAATCATAGAGTCCAGGGTAGGGTAAGTTGAAAAACTGACATGCTCCCGAATATCAGCTCGTAGCATATCATGACAGCGGGTCCTCCTCATATCCTCGTCACCTGCGTACTGGGGCATCAGCAACGCCCTCTCCCGGAACTTGGCAGTGATCTCCGCCACAGTCTCCGTCGTCTGTCTCATATCTAGGAACTCCCTGGCCAGCTGCTGAAGCTCGACAGCCGGCGCAAACTCTACCCTGAACCTGGTCACGAAGTCCGACCAGGTCATAGCCTCGACAGTCGAGGCTCCCAACGAGTCACCAACGGACTCCCACCAATCCCTAGCTCGATCTCTCAAACATCCTGCTGCATATCCCACCTTCGACCCCTCAGTGTAGAAGCTAGTCAACTGTGTAGACTCAATGTCTGCAATCCATCATCTGGCAGCTATGGGGTCCTTCGCCACGTGAAAATCCGGCGCACCACTGCCCCGAAAGTCCTTGAAGGACAGCGTGCGAGATCCTAACTGGCCAGATGCCATGTCGCTCCTGATTGCCCAGAGGCGATCCTCCATCAACTCCAATATCCCTTCCTTGATCGACCCGAAGATAATGGGGGTCGACTCAAGGATGCCTCTGGTGATCTCAGACGCGATGAACTCGCGTAGCCCCTCATCTACTTGCTCGAAACCTGATCCCGAACCCGATCCCTCTCCTGTACTGCCAACTGCTGGCCTCGAGCGTAGTACCACCATTCTGAAATACAAAAGAAATAACAACTGTTAGCGATACTGATACCTCTGGAGGGATCACACCTACTACAAGTTCCCTAGTCTTATCTTGGCCTTCCTCGATTCGGGTATGGATCCTCTGCTTTCAGTAGTACGGGCCCATACTACCTTCAACATCTATCCGTACCTTTTCCAAGGACTCCTTGACTCCACCAGGTCCGTTTCACTACCGCTGATCTCTGCTACTCTTATCCTAGGCTTACCCTAGGAAACCTCTGACTCCACCCAGCACAGTCCTCAGCTGATGAAGGTCTCTTGGTGATGCCAATTAGCTATTACCTGAATACAATCACATGCGACGAGGCTCGAATAATCCTTCGAGTAAGGGACTCATCCCTATAATGGTTAGGACTCAAACAAGAGCTACGCAATAGGGTCAAATCCAACACTCTGAGATTATTCAACCCTGATCACATGTGACTTTAACGTATTCACCTAATAGCTAACTCCCATCACTCCAAGCCCACATAGCACAAAGCAAACAACATTTGGACAAAAGGAAACAATCTCAAGCAACTCTATCCTCGTAGAGAAAAACTGAACTAGCATACAATGCTAAACTCGTACTATCAGGCATAACCTAAACAAGCTATCCTACTGTTGTCTACTCAATTCTAGCATGAAACTTTTCATACACTGAAGCACATAAAGCAGGCACATAAGGCATCACTCCTAGATCCTTAGTCCTATTCTAGCATGCTGTTCTATTGAAACTGATAAGCATAACATAAGCTTGTATGGGTACTTTGGGGAATACTTACTTGAGCTGGGCCGGTCGCGCACATCACACACTTTGTTCTTTCTTAAAACCCTTTACTTAGCCTTTTAGAAAACATTTTATTTTTCCAAAATCTTTTAATCCCTCGATTTGAGTTCAAACACCCCCGAAGGTGTGTCCGAATCCCTCACACCAGGGCTCTGATACCAACTTGTAACATCCCAAAAATACGAGCCAAAAATTTTGATTTTAAAACATGTACTTAGCAAAACATTTAGGAATAAATCATTCAACGATCATATCATTTCACAAAAGATGTTGCATGTATGGAAAACATTGTTATAAACATAAAAGTTTCAGAGTACAATTCCCCAGGAAGATATCATAATGCGGAATACAAAGCATGTGTGTGATGTACCGCTACCGCGTTAGCTCCTTCCCCTTCGAAGATGAGGTACCTGAAACCAAAACTGAAAACTGTAAGCACGAAGCTTAGTGAGTTCCCCCAACATACCACATACCATACAATCACATATCATACATATATTGTCAGGCATATCTGGGTGCCCGACCTACCCCTTCGGTCCTCTCGACCGGATACTGTCTAGTATATCTGGGAGCTGGCTCCCCTTTGGTCCTCTCGACCGGATACTGACCAGTATAACTGGGAGCTTGCCTCCCCTTCGGTCCTCTCGACCGGATACTGACTAGCATATCTGGGTGCTGGTCTCCCCTTCGGTCCTCTCGACCGGATACTGGGGACTATTTCACCCCTTACTACTACTACCACATAACACATATATCTCATAATCGATCTAGCATGGCTGGGCATGACCGCCCCTTCGACCCTATCGACCGGTAATCTGGGGACTATCTCCCCCTACTGTCACTAGTACATAGCAGCATATAATACTAGCACATAAACATATCACAGGTAGTAGCAACCTTATATGAATATCACAGAGACAATCATCTATCATACAACTCCTACTGGTGGGCCGACATTGTGGCCGTAAACCCACCGCTAGTAGAAGGTAACTCACCTCAAAGTAGCCGCTGATCTGCGTGGGAACTGACTGTCTTCTGCTGTTGCTGCTCCGGAAATCCTCGGCTATAATTCCCACAAAACCCTTAGTCAAACACTGCTAACCGACCTCGAGGTAAAATGACCATTTACCCCCAACCAAACCAAGAGTCAAAGTCAAAGTCACTGCCTGTTGACCCTACTCGCCGAGTTGGCTTGCCAACTCGCCGAGTCCCTATGCCTTTGTCTGACCATAAACCCGTCTCTACGCTGAAACCCTAAACCTAAGGAGTAGCCATCGGGTGATCTTCCAGCCACCAACCTCGTGTACAACTCCTACTGGTGGGCTGGCATTGTGGCCGTAGACCCACCGCTACTGGAAGGTAACTCACCTCAAAGTAGCCGCTGATCTGCGTGGGAACTGACTGTCTTCTGCTGTTGCTGCTCCGGAAATCCTCCGGCTATAATTCCCACAAAACCCTTAATCAAACACTGCTAACTGACCTCGGGGTAAAATTACAATTTACCCCCAACGAAACCAAGAGTCGAAGTAAAAGTCACTGCCAGTTGACCCGACTCGCCGAGTCCCTATCCCTTTGTCTGACCATAAACTCGTCTCTACTCGTCGAGTTAGGCATTGACTCGACGGGTTTTCCTTCTAAACGAAAGGCCAATAGTCCTTCATTCTACTCGCCGAATTGTATGAACAACTCGCCGAGTTCATCTTCATCCGAAGAACACTCTATGTTGAGACTCGCCGAGCTGTATGAACAACTCGCCGAGTCTGTTCTTCAGGCAAGAAGATTGCCTTGAACTTGCCGAGTCATGGCATTGACTCGCCGAGTTACTTCATGAGTGAGTCTGGCTTTCGACCCACTGAGTCACACCTAATAACTCACTACTCCAACCCGCAAATACGAAAAGGGGGAAAACTCGGGGACTCGCGACTCGACTCGTCGAGTCAGATGAACGACTCGTCGAGTCGGCCATATGCAAATACTATACACGCGATTCTGCTTGAATCTAGCTCATGTCATTCATAGATCCGGGTTTCTAGGGCCTGGTTAACACGTAAAGTTTCCAACTTTACATGTAAATAAACTCCAATGAGGGTTTTAGGGCTCAAAATGCACCAAAAGAGTAGATCTAGGGCTTTCATGCAATATGGCTCCATAAAGGCAGTAGATCGAAGCTCCTGGAGCTCAATCATGCCTAGATCTGGAGGCTAACAACTTATTACAAACCACAATGCACAAACAAGCTTGGGGAAAGGCTCAAGAAGGACTTTCATGGAGCTACAAAGGACAATAAGCATGAAAACAGAGGGAAACTAAGTTATACCTCTAGGAAATCACTGAGATAACACAAATATGCCTGGTCTCCTTCTTCTCTTCTTGATCCCCACTCCTTCCCTCACCAAATCTTCAAGAAAACACACCAAAAAGCTTCAAACTCACAAGGAACAAGGCTTGAACAAAGTATAGAGCTCTGAGGGTGAATGGGGGCGAGCTTGGGGGCGGATAAGAGGGTTTAAATAGGGTGCAAACCCTTGAAATTTAGGGTTTCATCAGACAGCGGGGACTCGCCGAGTCGCCAACTTAAACGTGTTCTGGATCCCGTCTCTACTCGGCGAGTCGGACCTACAACTCGCCGAGTTCAAGGCTAAAAATGAAAAACACTAAGATAAATGTTACGTACCAGGAACCCGGTGCTACACATATGCTACCCACAAAAACATCAAGGTACACCAAATGGACGTTAAGAGTGCCTTTCTTAATGGGGAATTGAAAGAAGAGGTTTATTTGCAACAACCTCCCGGTTTTGAAAATATTTAATTCCCTGACCATTGCTACAAGCTTCATAAGTTAGTCTATGGTCTGAAGCAAGCTCCAAGAGCTTGGTAGGAGACTTTTTCTGAATTTCTAGTCTCTTCAGGCTACAAAAGAGGAGTGATTGATCCCACGTTATTTAGAAAAGCAAACGGCAACCACCTTGTGCTTGTACAAATATACATGGATGATATCATCTTTGGATCGACTGATCAAGGAATGGTGAATGATTTTGCTAAGCTCATGACAAACAAATTTTAAATGAGCATGAATAGAGAGATTTACTTCTTTCTAGGTCTTCAACTCAAACAAATTCAGCAAGGGATATTCATTCATCAAGAGAAGTACACCACTGAAGTTTTGAAGAAATACTCTATGGACAATTGCTCCTCAGCTAAGGTCCCTATGGCCTTCGGATATAAGATCTCTGCTGATCCCTCTGGCAAATCTGTGGATCACAATACTTATAGAGGCATCATTGGCTCTCTTATGTATCTCACCTGTCACAACTAGCACTTTTGGCTGGGAAATTCCATCCTCACGTAAGTAAAGTCTATTGTTAGATTGTGCTAACACTCCTAAGTGTTCAATATGGGTTCCTAAGAAGCCATATAGTGTTAGAATGCAAATCTCTCCAAGAATAGTGAATCTCTCCCAAATCTCTCTAAGTATGCAAAATCTCTCCAAGAATAGTGAATCTCTCCCAAATCTTTCCAATTATGTGAAATCTCTCCTAAATCTCTCCAAGTATGTGAAATCTCTCCCAAATCTCTCCACGTATCTCAAATCTCTCTTAAATCTCCCTAAATACCTTCCTTAGTCGAAATCAGCTCAAAACAGGAAGAGGAAACCCCAAAAGGACCCTCTTGGTCCGGAACCATCTTAGTTCGGACACCCTTCTAAGGAATCAGGAGGAACCACTTCGGAAGCCTCTCATCCGAACCACCCATTCCAAAATCTCACAGCTCCGGAAGCCACTTGCCTCACCCTGCCTCGCTTCGGAAGTTGTAGCCGGTTTCGCACCTCGGTCAGGACTGTTGGCTCGCACACGACTTCCGATCCGAGAAGGCCACTCTGGATCTCGCCTGTGGACTCCAGAATCAGGAGAAGAGCTTCAGAACTCACCCAACAGCTTCGGAAATGACCCAAATGACTCAAATTAAGAGCTGACTCCGGAACCCTTCCTAACCATTTCGGACCCTCGGAGGAACCAACCCCTACTCCAGATTTTCATTATTTTCGGACTTTTTCACCATTTTAAGGCATTTTGACGCCGGAAATTACACCAAACTTGTATTTTTCCTATCCTAAACCCCTTAGAGCACTATTTTATGCTAAAATTAATTATTTTAAGCATATTCTTCACTTCATAACTCCAAACAACTCCTCAACCAACTCAAGGTGAGCTTCATACCCCACTTTTTCTATATTTTAATGTTTTTGGGGGGAGTACAAGTGAAATCTTGCCTAAATACTTGAATAATTGCTTATATACGTATGTTTGTATGTGTGTGTGAAATATTATTAAATTATTATTTAGTAATATACTCATGAATGAAGGATTTCTAAATTTCATAAAGAACAGAGTACTTTGTGCAAAAGAGCCTCTCAACTATTGAGTGTGTCCAACTTAACCCCTTTATCTATGCTTTCATGTCTAAAGATAAAAAGTTATAAAAGAGATCTTACTAAGTGGACACCATTTCTAGTGATTTTTTGAAAATAGAAACGTTGTGACTATTTTGTAAACTATCAGGGAGTATTTTATAAATATTCAACATAAAAGTTGGTGTCAAGAAAATATACAAGTAGAGCCTTTATGACAGAAATATTTGCATGTCATAAGTTGCTGTCATAAAACCTCCGAGAACACAAGTAATGTTCTATATGTCATAAAACAGAAAATGCGTGTCATAACCAGCAATTATAAATTTATATAAATTATAACTTGACACTTTTTCTCTTGACTAAAATGACTCATTTTCCAATAAATGAAAAGGAACGAACACGAGCACCCAGTTAACGAGCATAATCAACGATATGGAACGAGAACGATATTTCTATTCAAAGAGTACACATTTCATAACTTATCTAACAAAAAATGGATCTATAACGATTGCTCAAAAGGTTGTTAATATTCTAGTCAGACAAATCTCAAAAGTACCTAAATATAAAAATATTAGTGTACATCTAAGTCCTATAAGGAGTTATAGCTAGAGTCTCCTGTAGGGAGAGCGAGAATTTGTGTATAGATCTATACGGGGTTGACACCCCGCACCTTCGCTGTTCGCTACAGCTAGACTGGCCAGTCTAGGGTGACAAATGTCTTTTCCAAATCGAGGGCGCCTGAGAAACGCCAAAACAGGCACTCCGTCATGATTAGTATGGTTATAACGACTCACTAGAATATGTTATATTAACTAGAAATTTATGTAAGGAAAACCTCATAAATAAAATTTGGCACGTTGTGTTGACTGTTCTATACGTGATAGGTGATGGTTCGCAATTGTTGCGTTGACTGTCCTTTCTTTTCACCATATAAAATGTCCACAATTGCCATGATTCTTTCTCCTAACGAGCATAGAGTCGAAATACTGCTATTTTACAAAGTAAAAAGCGTAGGACTCTATGGAAAACAATTTTCTACGATTTCGATAACGATAAACTAGAACTTACGAATATTTTATAGTAGGAAATATAGGATTTTCTCGAGAAAACAAGTTTCTACGATTTCGATAACGATAAACCCGAACTTATGAATATTTTATAGCGGAAAATATAGGATTTTCTGGAGAAAACGATTTTCTACGATTTCGATAACGATAAACCCGAACTTACGAATATTTTATTGCAGAAAATATAAGATTTTCTGGAGAAAACGATTTCTACGATTTCGATAACGATAAACCAGAACTTACGATTATTTTGTAGCAGAAAATATAGGATTTTCTGGGGAAAATGATTCTTTTATGATTTCGATATCGATAAACTAGAACGCACACACTCAATTTTACTCAATAAGAGGAACATGATTTTCAACCATATTCCTTTTTGAAAATAAGGGATTTATCTTGAGACGGTTGATTGTTACTATTCAAAAGAACTATTCCCAGTCACAACACTTTTTTACAAATCACACTACTTTTCAAAATCACTCCTTATAAGGATGAAAAAAGTAATGACATGCACACATATATCCATGATTTTCACGGCAAGACTTCAAACGATTTCATAGAAAATATTTGATTTTCTGAAAGTACAACGAGAACGATTCTAAACAACTATAACAATTTTATACAAAAATGCTTATGAACTCACCAACTTTTTAGTTGAAGCTTTTCAAATGGACTTTTATTCTCAGGGATCTAGTAAGCAGGAAACAAGGGACACTGGTGTAAGATCATTTAGCTGTAGTTTGGATTCTTTTCTACTTATGTATCTTTTGTGTAACTCGAAGAACAAATACAATATGTAAACAATGTAAGTTTGTTATCTCAATGTATGATGTTTGGATTGCTCTGTTTCATTTATATTCAATTGTTATGATACTACACAATGAAGTCACCCGCCTCCAGACGTTTCCGCCGTCTAGTCCGGGGGTGTTACAGATTCGTATCAGAGCATTGTTTATAGTGAACCGGTATATCTAGCCGTACGAGATATACAACTATAAATACAATGGGACTAAAACAAACTCTGCCTAAAAGTATACTTTACGAAGATAAGTATTTATAAAAGTATAAACAATTACTAACCTAGTATCATAACGAGAAGAAATCAAAAGTAACTAAAGGTTGAACACTACAGTCAAACCTGGGCAGTTATGTAATCATATCTGGGATCAATATAGCCTGATCATCTATATTTATCTGAGATATGACCAACATGTGCTTAAGAGTGATGGTAGTGTTGCAAGAACCCTAAAACCTAACAACTATGCACACAAGAGAATACTAGAATTCGAACATCAAGTTTAAAATACTATAGGAGTATTTTAGGATACTATAAACCCCTCACACCTAAACTATCCCCGTATATCTCGAGCCGCAACTCTTGCATGAATGACGTAGTTCAAATTCCTCACACATACTTCTATAACCCTATCACGATGATTTGCGGATGGGGCAAGGAAAACCAAAAGAAGCCCAAGAGGAAAAACCCAGAAGTGGATCCTAAGGAACACCAGGGGATGAATCGTGAAAGACAAAATTCCGACTAAGAACCCACTAAGGATGAAAGCGCCTGGGAAAATTTGATGAGCTTTACCCAACTAGTAGATGCGAGACCCTTACACCTTTGTCTTCGCAGATACGTAACCACCCCATATAGGTACTCCTGGGATAAACATACCTAGAAACAAAACGATACCCACGGAAAAACTAGTTGAGCAATTGACTCCTACCTGGTTTAGGGTGCACCTCCACAAAAGACATTCTGATCCAGAATCGACGTGCACCGAAATCCGATAGCTAACACCCTCGCGAATCAAATGTCCATTTGGGTCACGAGTAACCTGAATTGACTCCCAGTTTCCAACCCTCCGTCATGGAGTAATGGAGACCATATGCAAAACCCGGTGTGCAACAGTGTAAATCCGATCCCCCACAAGTAACAATAATGTCATTCCAAATAACTTACAAAACCCACCAGCAGGACCAGAGAACTATGTAAACCATACACTCCTTAAAAGAGAAAACATGTCATTTGGAGACCACAACTCATAGCAATCAAGGCTAGGACAGCCTAGCAGTGTAAGGAACACAAAAATGGCACCCTTAATATAAGTGAAATGGCCTAGCACTTTGTGCGCCAAAAGAGGATCGCCACACTACTCGCCTTTGGTTCATAATGCCCTTAGTCGCAACCAGTAATAGTGAACCAAGAGGAGTACCTCCTCCAAAAATCCATACAACCAAACCCGTTAACCATGTTGCGACCTATGTGCTATGACGACGGACTTTACGTCAGACAATACATGTTCCCACCCTCCACCATAACTGCATCATGGGGATGTAGGTTGAACCGATTAACACCAATATGTTAGGATTATACGAGTAAACTCACTTGGAACTAACTAAGTGTACTCACAAGCCCATTTTTCGTGTGCAACAGAGTTATGTCTTCTCGGGAAGGCAACCAGTCCCCCGACCATGCGCCGGTCCTACGAATAGACTCCGCCACTTTCCAAGCCATTATAATAGTGGCCGTGGTAGCCATAATGACACACTTCAATACTAATGACACAAACGATGTTGGAAACAGTCTTGGTAACTCCAACCGTAACAACAAGCAAAGAAACAAATGAGGAACAACTCACCCTTGCAATAAAAAACCTAAACCTAAGAACAAGAAATGAAAGTTCAGGAATGAAAAAGGAGTCAGTGCGACCCAGAGGCTTACTAAAAGGTAACAAGCGGGACCAGTCCCTACCCCTACTAACCTTACTCCTCCCCCATCGATACAACCATACCTTGGGAACAGTCCACCCTGCAAGAAGTGCAAATACCATCATTGGGGAGTCTGCCAGACATTTCGTTGCAAAAGGTGCAACAAGATGGGGCACACCTCCCGCTACTGTAGGGCCCCGACCCCATGCGTCACCATAAACCCTCAACGCAAAAGTAAGCCTAGTTTGCCACAAGTGTGGTGCAACAAGACATATCAAGAGAGATTGTCCAATAGAGATGACTAACGAAGGAGTCGACGACTAGACAAGAGTTGACGACAAGAAACCCTACCGAGATTTTTGGTATGTTTCGAACAATGAACTTTATGTAACGAATTTTCACAAGAAAGGTCTTGAAAATTGAAAACATAATCAAAAAGTATTTCCCCATTCGAGCGAATCCGTAAATCACGAAGAAGCTAGAGAATCCTTACTAATTGACTAGGAATGGTTCCATATGAACGATGGTATCGTATGTAGTTAGGATTCCATAAACTAAGAATGTGCGATTCCGCATCATTTTCCTGTCCCTGGTCTAAATGTTGATTAGGACAGAACCCCAAGTCAATTACCTTTTTACAATCCTAAGTTTGTGCGGTCGGGTCACATCCATCTATAGTGGAAAAACTTGGCAGAAGTCGGATTACGAATTCCCTTGACTTATAACAAGCACCCTCGTGTCGCCAAGAACACCTAACAAGTAGAAACAAGATAGATCCAATGGTAACAACGAAAACGAAACTAGCAACGATAAGAACACGAACACTAGAACTCCTAACAAGCAGAAACGAGATAGACCCAATGGTAACAACGAAAACAAAACTAGCAACGATAAGAACACAAACACTAGAACAACAAACAAGAAGGAACGAGATAGACCCAATGGTAGTAACGAAAACGAAAATAGCAACGATAAGAACACGAACACTAGAACACCTAACGAGCAGAAAACAAGATAAACCCAATGGTAATAACGAAAGTGAAACTAGCGACGACGAGAACACGAACACTAGAACACCTAACAAGCAGAAACGAAATAGACCAAATGGTAACAACGAAAACAAAACTAGTAATGATAGGAGCATGAACATAAAACGCCTTGTCTCCTCAAATCGATGTAACAACAAGGAGTCCGACGTCATCAGTTGATACAGATAGGCTTGATTCTCACCTTACCAACCTCGAGCTCTGCAAATAGACTTTTGTCTTGTGCAATCGAATAACAAAACTTGTTTAGTCGGTAACGACGAAATCCCTATCAACCAGACGCCTAAGTTCTAGCGTAAGAAATACCACGCCCTTCCTTAGCCCCAGCAAAGATTAAAAATCAAGGAGCAAAGGGCCTAAAAAGGGATCCAAAAAGCTTCCAACATTCCTCCAGAGATTCCCAAAATCTCTTAGAAAACCTCAACCATGTACTAAGCGGAGGTAGAATCACCTCGACTTGAAGAATCACCTCAATGACATAACACCCGACACCACTTAGCACAGTCACAAGAACGAATAGTGTCTGATCATAAGATTGGCATATTATGTAAAGGAAACATTAGACCCAGTCCCTAAACGTAGGGGAACCTGTCTAACTCATAAAGGGAGAAAAACGAAATCGCCATAGGCACCACCGACTATGATTAATCCAAACAAAACCCATCCTCAAGGATTGATACTCCCTACCCTGAATCTGAGACACAATTAATCAACAGCAAGGAACTGGCCAAGGTCGACCTACCATTAGCTGGAAAGACCCTAGGGAGAAAACTCCCAAGATAATCTAAGACTTATAAGGTCAACTACATCACGCAAACTCAACCTTGGTGACCATAGTACCAACTCTTAAGACCTAGAAAACTCTACTTCTAGGACACCAGGATCCCGATTCGTAAAAGACCATTCAAAAGGTCTTGCCAAGAAAGGGCCCGGTAACTCATAGTCTCCGATTAACCAAAGACCTAGCTTAGGATATTTCTCCTTCCATGTGTTCAACACTCACAAGTGTCAGACCACTGAAACTGTAGAAAATTTCACCTATCGAGGTCAATGTAAACACGAACCCACACCCCAAAGAGAAGCATGTGTAGTGGACATTGACAAATTTGGTGTTGGGTTTTGGTATACTACAACATCCTATGGTGCACATACAACCCTAAATACCTTGGATCTATGTTTTCACTAATTATACATGCAAATGGTTTCCAAGGTATTAATCTTACAAGTAGCATGCATTTAACATAAAAATATAATATACTAGTTTGCATGACATACCTTTTGATGGAGCTTGAATTGTTGGTGTATTTGGCCTTAAAGAGCTTAGCTCCAATAGTATGGAAGCCTCAAATGGAATCACAACACACCATGGACAAAGGATGAGCTTGAGAGAGAATTCCATCCACACAAAAGACACCATGAACTCTAAAAAGATACAAGTGGCGATTTTAGGAAATGAAGTATCTATTTATATGTGGGATTTCTAGGGTCATGGATATAACCCAAGTCCATACCAATGGATTTTATTATCCATGGTTCATGTAGCCCAACTCTTTATGTATCTATACATAAACTTTGTCTAACATGGATCATAA
Organism: Lactuca serriola; assembly: GCF_051521515.1. Classification (NCBI taxonomy): domain Eukaryota; kingdom Viridiplantae; phylum Streptophyta; class Magnoliopsida; order Asterales; family Asteraceae; genus Lactuca; species Lactuca serriola. The sequence goes on from NC_136414.1 coordinate 108,440,102, forward strand.
TCCCAACACATATAAATATAACTAATTATCATAATTAGTCCCCATAGATTTAATTAGTCTCTTTCGACCACTAAATTAATTCCAAATTAATTCTTGTTCAATACTAATTAAAACATATGATTTAATATTAATATGTTATTACTTATAATATATTAATAAACCATAAATAACCTTCTCTCAAAAGTCCATCCTAACAAATTGTCCTGATGATATGCAACCCAAATGGACCATGCTACTCTCGGGTCAAATACATACCAATAATAGTTATGGGCCTAGACACCTAATCCAATAGTCTCCAACTTGGATAAGCCTAAAACCATTATTCAAGTATGACTTCAAGATCCCGACTAGCAATCGTAGCTCTTAAAGCCGCTGTCAGACTCTGAACAAATCAAATGACATGTCCATTAGATAAGGGATCATATATTCCTCCATTCTAGATATCATATGGACTGAGACATGGATTATAATCATTCTCTCTGTCCATTTTGTTTTTTCCTGATTTCCGATTTATGACGACTGACTAATTGAACAAATCAAATTAGTCCAAACCCGGCCGAGCACTTACGTTTGTCATCACCAAATCATCGAGGTGCCCACATAAATCGCTTTTATCCCAAAGGTAAAAGGAATGGGTAAACTTCGACTCATATGGCTTGTTCTACAACTTGTTGAATCATACACAAAGGCACGTTTTATAACATCGAGTTACCAATGCGTTTTCGTGCAATCAATGTATAACCAACTCATAGTAACAACGCATATCTCTAGGTTTGAAGAATATAAGATATTATCGTCTCATGATCACTCGTGATAAAATACATGAAGTGATTCCAATGAGCGTGGGTTGAATCCAATACTCAGAACTTATGAGCACTCATGAGTGTTGTAGCCCTTTGTCCAACATCTTAGACCTCTACAAGCCAACCCATGACAGTCTTAATTCATATCTACTTCCAACATATGACCGACTGTGGATGGTTTGAATAACTTAGTCATCCAGAACAATGACCTAGTTTATTCTGGAAGTCAAAACATGCAAAATGAAACACAAGAATAATTGAATCGAATATGGTTTCAAAACCTATGAACATGAATAAAACAACTTTTACTTATCACCATATGATTACACATTATTCATTGTATACTGTTTTACGCTATCAACTTTATTCTTGAATTAAAACAATAGTTGTCCCATGCTCCAAGCATGTACACTATGTTTTCTAAACACTAGTCATGCCATACACCAACTATGCATACTATGTTTGTCTATGATCTTTACTTTGTGAAATAGATCAATTGAACATAACTCCAACAATCCTTTTTTCATAGTCCAAAATCCTTATTGTAAATGCAAGAATTCCAAATTCATGCCATTTACTAAAATCTGTTAGATTCTAAACTTATATGCATTGATCCTCTTGTAATGATTATGCACAAATTCAGAAAGACTTGACAACAAACATTACAGAGCATTCCAAAGGAGATCAACTCCTTGGAAACATCCTTCTTGCATTAAGTTTCCTAATCTTACACATATTGAATAATTTCTAACTTTGAAACATTTCCATATTCCATTTTGACTATCACTTCTGAACAAGAGTTGCCTCCTTACAGATTATGTCAATATGGTCCTTCCAGAATTATCATTATACTTCCAACTGTCCTTGAGCAACCAATCTTTGGTAAACCTTAGATTGTCCTCGACAATTGTTTAATCCTTTTATTCATATCCAATTCTAGACCTTTTCCCTTCTTAATGCCCCAGGCATTTGGAAAATTTTAGAAAGGGTGAATATAGCACATGCAATCGATCCTATATCCGAAGCATATGGGACACGATTCATGATGTCTCACATAGAGACTATGCCAGTCTTTTTCTATAATATTTCCATTTCAATTTTCCAAGTTCTCATAATTCAGATTATTAAAAGGGATGCCGTAATCATAATCGAATTTTAGAACGCAAATAATGGACCCATATATTTGAATTTTCTTATGTTGAGCCATTCCAACATAACATTCATATATATACTCGACTAAATACGATTAAAACCTCAACCTAAGCTTTTAGATTTGAGATGAAGTATAATTTCCTCTCCCTTAATTATAGCAAAACAACTTTTTTCCAATTGAAACCTTTTGTTTTCTATAATTAACATTGCTAACTTGCAACCTTTATCATAATTATCATGCTCCCACTAACATGATGATTATTAGCATAACACTTATGCTTCCACTAGCTTTGACATGTACTCAGAAATCAGCTGAACTTCTACAAAAACAAAACAATACTTTATTGACTTTCTTACCAAAGTTCAGATTTCTGATACTAGATTGCTTTGATAAAACTTTTATCAATATCACACACCTTATCTTAGATAGCTCACAGGTGTGTCTAAACAATTTCAGAACTGTGAAAAGGGATGCCGTAATCATAGTCTCAATTCTTTAGACCTTTGCCACTTCTTACAAGTCCATGTTAGTGTGTCGGTTAACCACATAGCTCCACTAATGACTTTGAGAATGCAAATATCACAATTGCTATCTACTTCAAATCTACTTGGTGGAAGTGTTTCCTCACCATCATTTTCATGAATCGGAGAGAAACCTTATGACCCTGAGGTTTAATGGTGTATGTGTTCTTATCCATGTGAATTGTCAAAACCATAGTCACAAGACAAGGAGAATGACAAATCCAAACTCATATGGACTGAACTCAATCTTAATTTCTTGCCACTTGGCAGCTCAAGGGCCTGTCATTGCTTCCAAGTTGTTGTGCAACCTATTGAGAACTCTAAGAACTCATATGTAAAGCCAACTTTAACTGTAATGGGCACAGAATATGTCAACACGATAGGTTATAAACCTCAAGTCGTGTGCTAGTGAAGAACTTCAGATTTTATTCTTGATTAGTTCTTGAGACCTTCAAGACCTTTAAGACTCCCACTGTCCTCTTGACATATAAGACTTTCTTGTCAGATATTCAAGAGATAATGTGGACTCTAATCAAGACGAACACTTCACACAATTGGCCTTAGTTGGTCTTTGTTTTATCCAGAACATCACAACTTACCAATTTCAAATGTACATGAGTATAAAACTTTTACTCTTACATTTGATAAGTGTTTTAAACCTTCTTTAAGACATGTCACTCAAGTTACAATCTTAGAGTATAACTCTACGAATTGTTTTTGGAACGAAGTATGAATCATCTTCTTGATTTAACCACTTCAACTATTCATAACTCCTCTTCTTAACTATCAGAATGCACTTAGAGGATGAATTGTGATAACGTCTCAAAATCATTAAGATGGTCTTAAAACATGATACTAAAGTACTCTCCCATCTTTTCAGATTTGAGAAACTTTAATCTTTCTGCCTAAATTGATTCTTCTTATTCGCTCTACCATACATTGGAACCTTTTCCAATGTCTCAGAATTACACTTAAGCTTGTATGTATAACCATATTTACTGAGCTATATCAAATTATGACGAATAGTCTTATCGATCGTTTGTGGTGGACTCTGACCAGTGCACAAGAATGTGTAGCCGATCTCTTAGTCCTTCACTTAACTCACACATCCATGTGAACAAGTAGTTACTCTTAATTTTTCCAATGCTCAAAAGTTCTCATTCATCATGCTATACAACTTGCATGATTCCAAGTTTCTATCCAACTGAAACTTGGGTGATGAGAATCTTTCCTTATTTGGTAAATTTAGACACTACCACAAATGAAAGAATCAAATTCATATTTCCACTCTTGCTCTTAATGGAATTTTATAAGCAACATAGATTTTCACAAATGCCATTGTAAGGATAATTTAAAATAAATAAAATCAAAAGATTTACCTTTTATTTTAAAACTTTGCAGAAAAACTTATCCTTACAATCCATATGAAAACTTTTTGTTATCGATTCCTAAGCAAAATATCATAACTCCTAAGAAGTAGCTCAAGAATCCGATCTTCAAACTATGCGATAGAAATCCATCTACGCGATCAGATTCAGCATATTCTTTCTTTAAGTTTCTTCACTTTTCTTTGATTCTTAAAACATCAACATGTGACCCAGTCACATCATTTATCAAGAATCTCAGAATAGAAATTTGGCAGCTTCGCAACCAATGCCCCTTTATTTGGCAATATAAACATATGGACCCTTTGGTAATGGGACTATCTCAGACTTAGCTTTTCTCTTTACCATTTGGTCAACCGAGTTGACTATGGCCGATCCCTTTCCATTGGGAAGAGAATGCTTTTTCTGGATTTCCAGTGTCATCATTGTCAATGTCCATAAAGTTTTTAGGAAGTTGATCTTAGCAAATAGATAAGATCATTAAGGGTCTTGTCATAGTCTATTTCATAGGTGTTCCAAAAGAACTCACTATGTGACTTAGAAAGTATTTGAACCAAAGTCTTTCTCAAGACTTTGACACCCAACTCTCCTAACTTGTCAATATGTGACTACATCTACAAAATATGATCACACATAGACCTTTGCTTGCCAATAGGGCTTGAGTGACCTTAAACTTTTCAGGAACTTGTGGGTTAGGGAGAATAATTGGAGGAGGTGAAAGAAGTATGATTTCCATGGGACATCATCTTCATTTAGGAAAGCTTGTTTCAAGAGATTTGGGAAGATCATAAATGTCTAAACCATACATCTTTTGGGAGATATTCAATATAGTTGATTTAAAGTCCTTAATATAACAGCCAATATGAAATATTAAGGCTAGGACCCAACACAATACTTTTATAACTTGGAAGAGGGATGCCGTAATCCAACCTATAAAATATTTGAAGGTAGGCGAATGAGGATTCAACAATTTCCACCATGAAAAACGAAATATATATTATTAGGTTTTGATTGGTTTTTGAAACTCCTAGATCTTTGAGATTCATTGAACTGTTCAATGGCATGTTTCAATCTCAAGTGTGCCCTTCAGGTTTTGTGACTGGGATGCCGAGGATCACAAAACAAGGTGTGAAGTAACCATGCAAATTACTTGGTACCCTTTAGTGTTTACCCCTCAATCGATGTGTCGGTTAACCACACACGCTCCATCGATACTATGAAAAACATTAAGTTACCCTTTGCCTACCCTGTTAAATACGAGTTAGTGTGCCGGTTAACCACACACGCTCCAGTAACCGACTTAAACAAAGTGCAAAGTGTAATTTCATGGATTAGCACCTTATTCACTTTTTCCTAAGTAACTAAGATTGGGTATTTATAAAAGGTTTAGTTATTTAGTATTTATCATTAATACTTTTAATGAAGGGATAATTATAGTCCTTGTCCTACCCGTTCGGCTAACGACCTCCACTGGTCAAGGAAGCGGTGAGTGAGAGTGGACACCCATTAAACTGCCATTTTATAGGCAGTAACCTTATACCCCCCTTATAGACCTGCTTCGTGAATGAGGCCTACTAAAGGTAATACTGACTTTTTTCTTATACATATATATATATATATATATATATATATATATATATAAGTATTAACTATTAATATTATAATAGTATAAGGGTGTATCTTAAACATTTAAAATACTTGGTGGTTTAATCTATTAATTAAACTATACTCTTAATTTAATTAAACTTAAACCATGTCTTTATGGAATTAATAACTCTTTTAATTAGACACTTTAATTAATTTAATGAAGTCCATAAAGTTTGAACTTTAACTTTTAAAATTCTTGGGCTTGGAATTAAAGTGTATATGGGGTTTGACTTTACAAATTCCAAAACCTGAGGACAAGTTGTGAACAATTCAAAAAACTTATGGTTTCCATAACTTATGAATTTTAAAGTGGTTTAATGGAAAAAACCCTTCAAGTTCCATAACTTGTAGACTCTTCATTTTTTTCATAGCTTATGGAAATTTTATGAGTTTTAAAATTCATAAATGTGACGTTCATATAACTTGAGGACAAGTTACAAAAACACATATTATAAACAACTTGAAGATTAATTTGGATTGAAAACAACTATCTCATAATTTTTCCTATTCATCTAAACAAACTCATAAACATGAACATTCGAAATCAACATTTTTCAATCATCATATAAACATGTATAAAACTTGAAACTTTGATTTTTATCCTTTATTTGGATGAGACTATACATTACCATAGTATCAAAAAAACAAATTTTATGAACAAAAACACTTTGCGGTAACGATTCTAATCCAAAACAAGCCAAAAAAATCAATGATAAGCTGTCAAGGGGTCCAACTCGTCGAGTGCATGAACCAACTCGACGAGTAGGATGAATTTGTTCATGGACTCGTCGAGTCCATCACTAGACTCATCGAGTCTGCTGTCCTGACAACAAAAAATTAGATTTTTTTCAGCAACTTGCATCAAGTATAATTGAAAAAACCTCATGGATCTGATACCACTGTTGGGTTTTGGTATACTACAACATCCTATGGTGCACATACAACCTTAAATACCTTGGATCTATGTTTTCACTAATTATACATGCAAATGGTTTCCAAGGTATTAATCTTACAAGTAGCATGCATTTAACATAAAAATATAATATACTAGTTTGCATGACACACCTTTTGATGGAGCTTGAATTTTTGGTGTATTTGGCCTTAAAGAGCTTAGCCCCAATAGTGTGGAAGCCTCAAATGGAATCACAACACACCATGGACAAAGGATGAGCTTAAGATAGAATTCCATGCACACAAAAGACACCATGAACTCTAAAAAGATACAAGTGGCGATTTTGGGCAATGAAGTATCTATTTATATGTGGTATTTCAAGGGTCATGGATATAACCCAAGTGCATACCCATGGGTTTTATGATCCATGGTTCATGTGGCCCAACTCTTTATGTATCCATACATAAACTTGGTCCAACATGGATCATAAGCCTAACACATATAAATATAACTAATTATGATAATTAGTCCCCATAGATTTAATTAGTCTCTTTCGACCACTAAATTAATTCCAAATTAATCTAGATCAATACTAATTAAAACATATGATTTCATATTAATATATTATTACTTATAATATATTAATAAACCATAAATAACCTTCTCTCAAAAGTCCATCCAAACAAAATGTCCTGATGATATGCGACCCAAATGGACCATGCTACTCTCGGGTCGAATACATACCAATAATAGTTATGGTCTTAGACACCTAATCCAATAGTCTCCAACTTGGATAAGCCTAAAACTATTATTCAAGTATGACTCCAAGATCCCGACTAGCAATCATAGCTCTTAAAGCCGCTGTCAAACTCTGAACAAATCAAATGACATGTCCATTAGATAAGGGATCATATATTCCTCCATTCTAGATATCATATGGACCGAGACATGGATTATAATCAAAAAGGAAAAGTGAACTAAACTCTCGATACACCGGATACTTCGAGATCCTCGCAAAGATCGGCCGGTAGCCTACCAACTCCAATTACCCTCCGAGTTTAGTAACGCACACCCTGCAGTCCATGTATCGAACCTACAAAGTGTCTATCGGACAACCCTCCCAGTCCCACCAGACAAGACTAAGGCGAACTAGAACCTCCTAATCATTGATCCGCATATAGAGACAATGAACGGGAAAGTTAAGAACACCAAACAAAGCCGCATTCGGATGGTGAAGGTTCAAGGGAACGCTAGGCGTGACCCGGTATCCACCTGGGAACATAAAGACCAAATAACTCAAAAGTACCCTCACCTATTTTCGCATTCATAACCCTACCCTTCGAAAGAATTTCATGACGAAATTCCCTCTAACGGGGGGATGATATCACAACTAGCATTTTTGGCGGAAATTCCGTCCTCAGGTAAGTAAAGTCTATTGTGAGATTGTGCTAACACTCCTAAGTGTTCAATATGAGTTCCTAAGGAGCCATATAGTGTTAAAATGCAAATCTCTCCAAGAATACTGAATCTCTCCCAAATCTCTCTAAGTATGTGAAATCTCTCCAAGGATAGTGAATCTCTCCCAAATCTCTCCGAGTATGTGAAATCTCTCCCAAATGTCTCGAAATATAGTGAATCTCTCCCAAATCTATCCAAGTATGTGAAATCTCTCCCAAATCTCTCCAAGAATTATGAATCTCTTTCAAATCTCTCTAAGTATGCGAAATCTCTCCAAGAATAGTGAACCTCTCCCAAATCTCTCCAAGTATGTGAAATCTCTCACAAATCTCTCCAAGTATGTGAAATCTCTCCCAAATGTCTCCACGTATCTCAAATTTCTCTCAAATCTCCCTAAATACCTTCCTTAGTCGAAAACAGCTCAAAACCGGAAGAGGAAACCCCAAAAGGACCCTATTGGTCCGGACTCCTCTTGGTCCTGAACCTCTTGGTCCGGAACCCTCTTAGTCCGAAACCCTCTTAGCCCGGACACCCTTCTAAGGAATCAGGAGGAACCACTTCGGAAGCCTCTCATCCGGACCACCCATTCCAAAATCTCGCAGCTCCGGAAGCCTCTTGCCTCGCCTCGCCTCGGTTCGGAAGTTGTAGCTGGCTTCGCACCTCGGTCCGTACTGTTGGCTCGCACGCGACTTCGGATCCGTGAAGGCCACTTCGGATCTTGCCTGTGGACTCCGGAATTAGGAGAAGAGCTTCAGAACTCACCCAGCAGCTTTGGAAATGACCCAAATGACTCCGTAAATTAAGAGTTGACTCCAGAACCCTTCCTAACCATTTCGGACCCTTGCAGGAACCGACCCCAACTCCGGATTTTCATTATTTTCAGAATTTTTCACCATTTTAAGGCATTTTGACGCCTGAAATTACACCAAACTTGTATTTTTCCTATCCTAAACCCCTTAGACCCCTATTTTATGCTAAAATTAATTATTTTAAGCATAATCTTCATAAAAACAAATGGTTGGCATTTAGGAAAACCTTATCCTAAATCAAGAAAAGGACAAAAGGATTGAGTTTGTGATTTGATGAAATTCCTCATTTCCCATGCAAATCACAGTACTCCATGCTTTACCCACCAAATCACGAATCTGTTTTAAGTCCGTTTTTAATTATTTTAACTGGGGATTTTCACCCAAACTCATATTTTGACATATAAGGTCCCATATATTCATAAATTCAACATATTTTTAAGGAAATCCTTATTTAAGAATAAAATCCATTAAGTAAGATCTTGTGGTGGAATGTTGACTTTGCCATAGTGTTAGACACAAGCAACCACCCCAATACCCACTCCATGACTAACCCACACCCCTCCCCACCGTACCTGGTCATTCAAGAGTACTTTTCCCACTCATTTCTCAGCCATACTCACGTCCTAAGAGCTGGACAACCTCCTCTCTCTCCTAACACTTCCTTCATTCTCTCATTTTTCCTCCAAGGATCACACTCCAAATTCTCTCACAATTCTCTCCTAATTTCGAGACTTCCAAGGCTGATCATCAAGCTTTCTTCCACTCTTGGTAAGTATAATTCATTATTCTTATGATTATGACACATCCTTCTACTCAAAATCATAAGAATCTTACACAAACATCGTCACCTTCATGTTAGGTTCTTGGTTCTTTAATGCATCTTCTAAGTGTTCTTGAGTTGAACACTTCTCTTCTTCAACATCCATCCACTGAAATCACATAAGGTGAGTTCATACCCCTATCTTTTCATGTTTTTCTTAAGTTTTAGGGGGGGAAGGGGGTGGGGGGGGGGGGGGAATACAAGTTAAAACACCAAGAACACAACTAAACTTTTCCAACAACTTTCATCAGGAACGTTTAACTCCATTCACGACTAAATTCTATATAACTCTAGTATTGGACTTCCTAGTGGGCCGAAATTTTTTATTTATCATTGTTTTGGGCCGTAAGACCCCTATTGTGCCTTATTGGGCTGTGAACATCCTTCTTAGACCATAATGGGCAAAATACCTGTATTAGGTATTATTTGGGCAGAAAACCCTCTAATGGGCCTTATAAGGCCGAAAATCATTATTGGGACCTCTTTTGGGCCGAAAGCTTGCACATAGAATTTCTTTGGGCCCTAATGGGTCAAAAATCTCTATTGGGTTCTCTCACTAAACCATAAATCCTTATTGGGTCAAATCCATTTCTTTTGGGCCTATTATTGGACCGAAACTATTCTTGGACCCGATCCAAGCCCAAAAACTCACCCAAACAGAAAATGCTAATGGGCCTAGGGGGTTCTCTCGATTACCCTTCAAAATCGAAAAACATACTTTTTCTCCCCTCTCCTTGGGCCGATCGGTTATCAAAATAAAAAAAAAAGATAATGGGATGATAATACAAGTGACACCTCACTTTTGCACACCTAGTAACAAGGCCAATTACACTACATGTATCTAGGAGGGAAATGGTTAACCAACATATAACAATGCACTAATCTCTCATCTCTCTTTCCTCTTTATCTGCCGATTCTCCATCCCTTACCCCACAATTCGTTTTTCTTCAAGAATTATACTCTTGGTAAGTTCCTATCAAACTTAAGATGTTTTATTTACAAATTATACTAAGATTATTCCTCAAACAACTGCATTTTCGTATCTATGCTTCCTAGAACCACCTAGAATTCGAAAGTTCCCTCAAGGAAGCAAGCTAGAACCGAAAACCCACTCCATCTTCCTCTAAAACTCGAAAAAGTCCCTAAGGTGAGCTTCATACCCCTTATTTTCGAGTTTTCTTTCTTTTAGGGGAGGATACAAGTCTAGTCTTGTGTAAGATCTTTGTATATTTGCATGTAGTTGTGTGTATGTATGTTTATGTGTGATGAAATGTTGATATTTCATGCTTACACTCCAAGAACATGAGATTTTTCCAAATCTCAAGTTGTTGGAGCTTAGTTATCTTGATATGGTTTCATTTACCTTGGTGTTTGTCAAAAATGGAAACAAGTTACTAGGTGAAAAGAATTGATTTTCTTGATTTGTGTTAAAGATCAAAAAAATATGTCCAAGAAAATGTTAAAGCAAATTTTTGTCATGAAAACTTGAAAATGGAAAAATATGGAAATTTCACTCAAAATGGGCTATTTTCGACCATAATGGTAAAAATGGGCTTGTTTTGACAATTATTGTAAAAATGGGCTATTTTTTACAACAATAGTAAAAATGGACTATTTTGTGACAATTATGGTCAAAATGGGCTATTTTTTTACAACAATAGTAAAAATGAACTATTTTTTACAATTATGGTCAAAATGGGCTATTTTTTACAACAATAGCAAAAATGGACTATTTTTGACAATTATGGTAAAAATGGGCTATTAAAATGGACTATTTTTGATAGTTATGGTAAAAATGAGCTATTTTTAAACACTCCTAGTAAACTGTATAAATTACAATAGGATTTATTGCGTGTCATAAACTGCAGTCGAAAATATACACTAGTAACATTATTTATAACATTAAATAATGGGATTCCATAATTACGTAAATTCTATTAAGGCTCTTGTGAGACACTCCTTCAGTCGTACCTACCTAGCGTACATCGTAAGTCATGTAGTTATAACCAGAGTCTCTTGGAGAGAGGGCAGGATATTGCGTATAGATCTATATGGGGTTGACAACCCTATACCTGAGCAATTCGCTACAGCTAGACAGGCTAGTCTAAGGTGACAATTATCTTTAGAAACCGACTTTTCAAGACCGTCAAGACAGACGCTTTAGTCACATTAGTATGGTTGTAACGACTCACCTAGAAAATAACAATATTATATTAAAATTTACGCAAAACATACACTCTACTCATTTTATAAAGCACAAAACTACGTGTCGTTTATTTTACAACTAATTTCACCATTCTAGTATTAAGGTTTTAAGACCACAACTTTACGAATAACATAAAATATAGGATTTTCTGGGAAACACTCTATATAGTTTCAAACAACGTAAACAAGGAGTACACATGCAATTATACATGATTTGAAACGAGACTCACAAACTATTTTTACACGAAAATATTGGATTTTCTGAAAGTTTACAAACTATTACAAAGTTTTCTTACAAAAATGCTTATGAACTCACCAACATTCTATATTGATGCTTTTCAAAACGAATTTTATTCCCAGGGACTCAATAAGCCGGTTTTGCAGCTACGGATTTTTGGATAATTGTTGTATTTTTGAAATATCGTACATTGTGTTATTTTGGATGTAATTTTATGAACAACTCAAAGTTATAAACAATGCATGTTGGTATCTGTAATGTATGATGTTTGGATGACTATGTTTCCATTATGATCAATTTTTATGATATTACAAGAGGAAGTCACCTGCCCCTGGACGTTTCCGCCATCCCGGTTTGGGGGTGTGACAGATTGGTATCAGAGCATTGTTTATAGTGAACTAGCATATCTAAGCATACAAGAAATGCAACTATAAATACAATGGGAGTAAAATAATCTGAACAAAAATAAAATATATGCATGTGTGCGCATAATAGGAGTGGTTTCATAATAAGAAACAATTAAAAGTCTTTAGAAGAGTTGGACATCGCGGTTAAACCTAGACAGTAATGTAATCGTATTGGGGAAAAATATAGTTTGATCAACTATATGTATTCAAAATACGACCAACATGTGTATAGGAGTGATGAGGGTGGACAAGAAATCTAAAACTTACCAACCTAATACCCAAAAGATTTAAGGAACCAAACATAAACAATTTAAAAAATATTATAGGAGTATTTTGGCATTATGTGGAGTCTTCATTGTATTTTCTTATATCTCCTTTTGTACTTATATTCTCATACAGACGACATGGCAAGATTTTATTTGCCAGGCGACCCATATTTTCCCAATCAGGGAAATTGAGGTTGGATAGAGGAGGACCCAGAAGAAGAGCCCACGGAAGACCCAGAAGAGGAAGAAGTTAACGAGGAAGTTAATGAGGAGGAAGTGGATGACTCGGACGTAGATTCCAAGGTCATTGACCCACCCTACATGGCTAGGGTACCCGCACATCGAATGGGCCCCAATGGCCCTATGCCCCCATGGGCACATGACATATGGAGGTGGAGCAAGCATAAGGGTCAGCGCCCAATGTTTGGCATGGAGGAGAGATTTTACCACCTTAGTCATGGAGGGCCGGCGAACCGAGCTCTTCCGGTTATGGTCAGGAGGACTAGGGATATTGGTGATCAGGCTCAGGCGACCAGCAATCAGATGGACGCGATGAGGGCCGCGGTGGAGCAGGCTGAGAGGCAGACCCAAGACATAGTGCAGGACTATCAGGGGCGACAGGCGACACTTGAGGCGAGGATGCGCGTTACCGAGCACCAACTAGCCAGAATCCAGGATGCTTCTACTTCGTTGTCGGCACTAGAAGATACCTCCCGGCATGAGTAGGACCCATCCTACCCACGACTGTTATCGATGGGACTCTCTTTTCTTTTACTTTATGTATGTCGGACTGAACCTATGATTAAGTGATTACACTACTCATAGAGTCGTTATGCTGGAAGATTATCATTCTCTATGTATTGTAGACCTTTCAGAGGTCAATTTTCATGCATTTATGTACTAAGAATTTTTCATTAATGAAATGGATCTGTGTTTTATTTGTGATGTTGTTATTTGCTATGTTCTCTCTTTTCATTTATATTTGATATGATACTATTCAATTATAAGTACAATCGAACCATCGTAACCGTTAGAAACAAAAGGATTCATAAATTCATCGCCATTCATGTCTCATAGCAGGAAATAACAAGAAGATATATCCGCAAAAACGCTACAGCAACACCACCACCACCACCGCCGCCACCACCGGAGATGAACTTTGTTGCTTTCTAGGCGGCAGTCTCGGCTATGGTTACGACAGCTTTAGCATACATCAACCAGGGCACTAACAGAGGTGGCAACGGGAATGGGGCAGGAAGTTCCAATCACAGTGATCATCAAGGACACCCAAAAACATGCACTTATAAAGATTTCACCAATGCAAAACCAAATCCATTTAATGGAAGTGGAGGAGTGATAGCTCTCACTTGTTGGTTCGAGAAGATTGAATCAGTCTTCAAAATCTGTGGCTGCCATGACGAGAGAAAAGTGAAATTCGCAGCCTGTACCTTTGCTAACAGGGCTCTTTCGTGGTGGAACGGCCACATCAACACCATAACTCTCCTGGTCGCAAATTCCATGTTGTGGGAAGATCTCAAGACCATGATGTTGGATGAGTCCGGTCCCCGAGGCGATGTACAAAAGCTAGAATAAGAATTGTGGAACCTGACCGTTCAGAACTCCGACATTGAAGCATACATTGCCAGATTCAGTAAGCTAGCACTTTTGTGCCCTCGAATGATAACTTCCGAGGGAAAAAAGGTCGAACGTTTTATTTGGGGGTCAACACCTCCAATTTAGGGGAACGTGATCGCTGTGAACCCCTCATCGTTTGATAGTGCTAAACATCTAGCACAAAAGTTGTACGACCATGGGGATAACAAGGGCCCGACGACCCCCAACGCTGAAACCAAGAAGGAGGAAAACAACAAGAAAAACCAGGGAAAAAAAAAAGAAAAGGGCGTCAGGCTCAGGAATCATCTAAGAAACAACAAACCGTAGCAGTTCACGCTGCTACCACTCAGATCACACTAACTCCAGTTGCACCAGCATCAACCAAACCAACACCTGCAAGGCCTTACACATGTACTCTACCCAAGTGGGATAAATGCAATTTCTACCACAGTGGCACATGTCGAGACTTACAGTGCACCAACTGCAATCGTAAAGAGCACATTGCCCAATATTGCAGATCTCAGCTACAACAAAACAAACCCCAACCCAATAATGTCGGGGACAGTCGAGCATGTTATGGATGCGGGGAGATTGGCTATTTCAAGCGAAAATGTCCCAAAACCAACAATCAAGGTGTAGGGGGATCAGGCAGAGTCCTAACAATGGGACAGGGGGAGGTGGTGCAGGATCCGGCTGTAGTAACTGGTATTAGGGGTGTAAACGAGCCGAGCCGAGCCCGAGCATGACCAAGCTCGAGCTCGGCTCGTTTAATTTGAGGAAGCTCGAGCTCGAGCTCGAGCTCGATTCGAGCCTTAAAATGAAGCTCGAGCTCGGCTCATGAACAATTTAGTGGGCTCGCGAGCCTAATCGAGCCTAAACGAGCCTCTATGTATATATACACACACACACACACATATATATATATATATATATATATGTGTGTGTGTGTGTGTATGTGTGTGTGTGTTGTATATATATATATATATATATATATATATATATATATATAGGCTCGTTTAAGCTCGTTTAGGCTCGCGAGCCCCATTAATTGAAGCTCGGCTCGAGCTCATTTAGTAAACGAGCCTCATATCTAGGCTCGAGCTCGGCTCGGGCTCGTTTAATTCGATCTCGAGTCGAGCTTTTAACGAGTCGATCCCGAGTAGCTCACGAGTAGCTCGGCTCACTTACACCCCTAACTGGTATGTTTCTTCTCAAAAACACTTATGCATGCATTTTATTCGATAGTGGGGCAGAACGACGTTTCGTGAGTCATAAATTCAAACACATACTAAATCAAAACCCCCAAAAGTTAAGCGAAGGCTTCGTGGTGGAAATGGCTAATGGGAAAACTGAAACAACAAATGACATTTTCATAGGGTGCACGTTAACATTAAATAATCACTCGTTTCAAATTAACTTGATGCCGGTTAATATTAGATGCTTTGATGTGATCATCGACTTGGCTTGGTTAAGCCCCCACCATGCCGATATTATGTGCCACGAGAAGGTCGTTCGCCTTCACCTACCCACCAACGAAACACTAATTATCTATGAAGATAAACCCGGTGCGAACCTTTATCTTATCTGATGCATTAAGGCACAAAAGTGCTTGCATAAGAGGAATCATGCTTTTCTAGCCCACGTAGTGGACAAAAAGAAAGAGGACAAGAACATCAAGGATATTCCGGAGATGTGCGACTTTCCAGACGTATTCCCGAAAGCTCTCCTAGGAATACCCCCTGAGCGACAGGGCGAATTTCGAATTGACCTAGTACCCGGAGCAACACCAGTTGCTATGTCACCGTATAGATTAGCCTCTGCAGAAATGCAAGAGCTATCTAGCCAATTGAGCGAACTAGTAGATAAAGGATTCATAAGACCAAGCTTCTCTCCTAGGGGAGCTTTGGTTTTGTTTGTCAAAAACAAAGATGGTTCCTTCCGCATGTGTATCGATTACCGGGAACTCAACACGCTCACCGTTAAAAATCGATACCCCCTTCCTAGGATCGACGGTCTATTTGATCAGTTGCATGGAGCCAACTACTTCTCGAAAATAGATCTGAGATCTGGTTACCATCAGTTGCGAGTCCGAGAAGAAGATATCCCCAAAACTGCCTTCCGAACTCATTCTGGGCACTATGAATTCGTGGTTATGCCCTTTGGTATAACGAATGCACCCGCAACATTTATGGACCTAATGAACCAAGTCTTCCGACCGTTCCTTGACAACTTTGTAATTGTCTTCATCGATGATTTACTCGTTTATTCTCGGAGTATTGAAGAATATAGCCAACATCTACGGTAGGTTCTGGAGACCATAAGGGCGGAAACGCTATACACAAAATTCTCCAAATGCAAGTTCTGGATTCGCAGGGTGGATTTCTTTCGACATGTAGTCAGTGAATAAGGGATACATGAAGACCCTTCCAAGATCAAAGCTATTGAGGGTTGGGCAACCCTGAGAACACCAATGGAGATTAGACAATTCTTGGGCCTTGCTGGTTATTACAGAAGGTTCATTCAGAATTTCTCCAAGATCGCCAATCCCCTCACCACTCTAACCTAGAAAGGCGTACCCTTCAACTGGGATGCAAAATAAGAAGCTGCTTTTCAGACCCTGAAACAAGCCCTCTGTAGTGCCCTGGTGTTGTCTCTTCCAGAAGGAACGGAAGACTTCGTGGTGTATTACGACGCTTCAAATCAAGGGTTAGGCTACGTACTTGTGTAGTGCGGGAAAGTGATAGCTTACGCATCCAGACAACTGATGACCCATGAAGTAAACTACACCAATCATGATCTCGAGCTGGGAGTTGTGGTCTTCACTCTAAAATTTGGAGGCGCTAACTCTACGGGACAAAGTGCATGATTTTCACAGACCACAAAAGCCTCCAACATATCCTGAACCAGAAAGAACTAAACTTGAGGCAGCCGCGATGGGTCGAGCTGCTGAATGAATACGAATGTGAGATGCCTTAAGCCAAAAAGAATACTCGGGCCGCCGGGTAAGAACACTAACGATGACCATCCATTCCCACTTGTCTTTACAAATCAAGGAGGCTCAACTAGAAGCCTTGAAGCCAGAGAACATCGCAAATGAAGCTTTACGTAGGATGGACAACAATCTCACAATCAAAGAAGACGGAGCAAACTATCTCATGGACTGGATATGGACCCCAAAATTTGGAGGGTTCAGAGTCGTAGTCATGAATGAAACACACAGGACACGATACTCCGTCCACCTGGGTTCCGACAAAATGTACATGGATATCAAACAACATTATTGGTGGCCGAATATGAAAGCAGAGATTGCTACCTACATGAGCAAGTATCTGACTTGTGCTAAGGTTAAGGTAGAATATCACAAGTCCTCGAGATTATTACAATAGCCAGTGATACCCGAGTGGAAATGGGAACGAATAACAATGGATTTTATAACCAAATTACCTAAGTCGGCAGACGGACTGTATGCCATTTGGGTGATTGTCGATCGGTTGACTAAATCCGCCCATTTCCTACCAATAAAGGAAACGTTTATAATGGAGAGACTAAGACGGATCTACATAAAGGAAGTGGTAAAACTACATGGAGTACCGATATCTATTATCTCTGACCGAGATAGCAGATTCACCTCTCGATTCTGGCAGTCTCTCCAGAAAGCTTTGGGAACTTAGCTGGATATGAGCACTGCCTACCACCCTCAAACTGACGACTAAAGTGAGCGAACCATTCAAACACTAGAAGATATGCTCCGAGCCTATGTGATAGATTTTGGAAAGGCATGGGATACCCATTTGCCACTAATTGAATTCTCATACAACAACAACTACTACACTAGTATTAAGGTTGCTCCCTTTGAGGGCTTATATGGCCGGAAATGCTGATCACCTCTTTGTTGGGTTGAGGTAGGAGACACCTAACGGAAAAACGGACAGGTACTAAACAACACTCTCACAGGACCCGAGATCATCCGGGAAACAACTGAGAAAATCATCTAGATCAAAGCACGACTCCAGGCATCTTGAGATCGACAGAAGAGCTATGTAGACCAAAAGCGAAAGCCCCTGGAATTTCAAGTAAGAGATCATGTGCTGTTAAAAGTCTCTCTCTGGAAAGGGATGATACGATTCGGAAGATGAGGAATGTTGTAAATTGTAACTCCCAATTCAATGATCCAAATCAGTGATCAAAACAAAATAAGAACAAGAATGAAGTAGAAGAAGAATATTTTCAAGCAATGCACACATCTATTAGAAGAAACGTCTGGTACACCTTGAGAACACACACAATGACCATAAACACCTCTGATACGTCCCTCTGCTCTGATAGACTTTGACACTATTTATAAGGACAGACTGGCCGTGAACAGGGTTTACGGCCGAGCACACGTTCACAGCCGTAAACCCGTTCACGGCCGTGAACACCAACATAACCGCAAACTACACAATAATGTACAATAGAAAGACGAATACAATATAAAGACCTATACAAATGATTCCCCAGACCAAAACACATAAAAGTATGTCCCAACAATCTCCCCCTTGGTTTGGGACTAGCATGAGCTCAGGTCTTATTGAACACCACGTCAGATTTTCCTATGGCCCCCATCCAAAGCCTCTTCTCAATAATCTTAGCCACCATGCATGTGAACTCTTTGGCCATTGGCTCAATGAGCTCCATTTTGCATATGATTTGATGTTGAGCCATGGTGTGAATGTCCCGTTCCCTGAACCCCAACAAATCTTTAGCGTGAAGTAGCCGAAGAACAGTATCACAATCGGTGAACTTGATTGTTGCTGTGGCTATGACATCATCATAAGCCCAAAATTCCATACGATCTAGATATCCATCATGGAAATCTTGAGGAATGGGAATTTCTTTCAACTATTTAGTTGCAGGCCACAACAGTATCTTCATTGGCTCATTGGTTCTGGGATCAAGCACCTCTTGTCTCATTTAATGAGTGAATCTGCAGTTTTCATTCCAGAAATTTTTTCTTTGACCTGCCTTTCCAAAAAGAGTTTGAAGTTAGAGGCCATTGGGTCCTTTGAAGGATTGTGGAATGGAGCTTTGGAAAGCTCAGATAGATCAACTTTTGTCCAGGAGTTGAAGTCATGAGTGTCCTTGTAGTACTTCGTTTACCCATGATTCATCATCACCACCTACATATTTGAATCACTGTGATATCCCCACATCCTAATTCCCGATCGGTTTCCGAATTTGTCTCCGAACTTTCGCTGTTCAAGATTAGTCACTTTAATTTGAGGCTGGTTTGCACGACGGTTCTCATCAGAGTTCCGCATGAAAAGCAATCCTTCTTTCTTCTCAGCAGTAACCTTTCTCTTAGCTTGCCTGATAGTTATACGGGGATTGGCTTGGGCAGGTTCTTTTTCAAATCGATCGACAATTCTTGTGGTTTTGGGAGGTGGAAGATCCACAGGGTTGTCACAAGGAGAACGCAGGACAGGGATACAGGAAAAACCTTCAGTAGCAAAAAGGTTGTTCGACTGATGACTTGAACTTCTCACCAAGTTCTTCAAACAATTTGTTCTTTAAATCATAATAGCACGCAGTTAGAGCTCCAAGGTGAGTCTGGAGATCGGTTATCTATTTTGACTTGGATTGGTTGTCTGCTTCAAGATCCGAAACTCGAATGTCGAGTTTTACTATCAAAACATCATTTTCAATGATCGTCTGCTTTAACACTCCCAACTCAACCTTCAGCTCTGAGTTGGATGGCTCCACACACCCTATGTTGTCTTCCTCAATAGATATGCCTTTTCCACGAGGAGGAAGACCTGATGCTTTTTGTAGTGCCAAGGCCCATGCAAGCCTCATAGAAGCGATGTCATGTGCATGCCTTGGTGGGGAGAAACTTCTAGGAGCTGAAGAGCTCCCGATTTCAAATATAGTGCGTGGTACTTCTTGTGCTTGAACGATTGGAGTAGTAACTGGTGTCGAGATTGCAGGCTGTGCCGGCAATGCCTGTTCTTGAATGAGTACTCCCGGCCTTGGATCTTGTCTTCTCCTTTTCAATGGAGGCTGGCAGGTCTGAGTCATAAGTTGATCGCTCACCGATGGCACAGAAGTTAGAATGTCAACATTAAGGGGAGGAAGCCTTGATGTTGCATTTGTATCCATTGTAATACCGGCCATCTTTTTTGAAGCAGGAGGTGTTGCTTCTTGAACATCTACTACTTCCCTCGACTCCGTTGCCAGTTGTGCAACTTCATGGTCACCGCTAAAGAAGGAGTCGATGTCCTCATTTGTTAGACATAAATCATTCATAAAATCAAACGACATGTCAATATCATTAGGCCCAGACATGTCACCACCAAAAATTGAATCATTATCACTAAAACCTTCACCATCACCATCATCATCCGCTTTTTCAGCTTTATTGAAATCACTTTGAACCTCCACATTTACCATTTTATCATGTTCCTCTGCTACGATTGCAACAGGAGGACTTCTATCATCTTCGTTCTCAGTGATGGTTATGACATCATCTTCAGATACCATGTAGTCAGAGGATTCGTTAGACTCAGATGCATCACTTGACTCAGAAAACATTCCGAATTTCACGAAAGGGTATTTGCCTACAATCATAAATTTACCCTTACAGTTCTGTTTCATTAAACTGAAGGTGTTTGAGCCAAAAGATTTCATGTCTAGTGTTTCTCCTTCTTGTTCAATCTCCGAGTAGCTGTTGTTGATGATCAACTGTAGGAATCTTGGTTACATAAGGAATTTATCTCTTTTCTTTCCTTCAATATTCCCAATCAATTCATCCATGATATACTTGAAGAAATTGAATTCAAGACCTGCGGCAAGAGCAGCGATAACACATGTATTCAGTAAATAAATTTCATCCGCCCTAGATTTCCTTCTCGAGATGCAGCTCAATAAGACATGAGCTAGAAACCACCAGTATGGTGGTAACAACTTTTTGAGGGTTGGAGGAAATTCTGCTTCACTTCCCATTTGTTCGATGATTTCTTGTGTTTGATCCATTGCAATCTCAGTCAGAAAACTTGGTTGGTCATCAATTCTCAGAAAATCTCGAATGATCTTCTCTTTAACAATAATTTTTTTCCTTTAGTAGTTGCTTTAACAAATTTTGAACCACCATCTCCCCTTTTCACCACTATAGTGCTCCAAAACTCTTTAATCTGGCTTTGGTAGATCACTGGATTCAAAGTCAAAGCAGAAGCTAGGCAACACTTCTTCAAACCATGCACCATTTACTTGAATTTACCATGGACTGCAGGTGGGTCCACCAAAAAGATTGCCAAGTTGTGGCAGTCAGCAAACTTAAGTTCAGGCATTTTTTATCTGCACTTAACCAAGCCAAGTGAGAAAACAATTTATTTAAACATTTAATATTAAGATTTTACACATTAAACAATTTAATTAGGCTTCAATGGTGATTAAGTGTTAAAAACAATGATTTATGTTCGAAAATTTGGGGTTTACGGTCAGAGAGGGAGTTTACGGCCATAAACCCTTCAATGGTCGTGAACCCTTCAGGGGCCGTAAATGCCGACATGTGACTCTCTTCGATTGAAGCTGCAATTCACGGTCGTTTCTCAGTAATTTTAGCATGATAGTGATCGCCATAGTCATACCTACGAGAGTAAACAAACAATTTTGGGTGAAAAACACGGATAAAAATGGATCGATGAACAGTGACTAGAGAGGGTTCTTGAGGAGTTTACGGCCGCAAAGAGAATCAGAGGGTAAAAAGTGTTTTACAACCGAGAACATAAGCATTTAAACCAGGATCCAAACCCGGTCCATTAGCCATGGGCTGCAACCCAAGATTCTCCAAAAATTAAGCCTAATAATCCAAAAAATTTATAAATAATGCATTTTGAGGACTAGAAAATAAAAATAAAATAAAATAAAATCTAAAAAATCAAACTCAAATATATATATATATATATATATATATATATATATATATATATATATATATATATATATATTTTGAATTTTTGAATTTTAACAAAGT
Source organism: Lactuca serriola (assembly GCF_051521515.1). Lineage (NCBI taxonomy): Eukaryota > Viridiplantae > Streptophyta > Magnoliopsida > Asterales > Asteraceae > Lactuca > Lactuca serriola. The sequence goes on from NC_136414.1 coordinate 108,462,331, forward strand.
AAGAATAAAAATAAAAAATAAAAATTAAATAGAGATTTAAAGTGAATTATCACTATTTTCTCTTTTACTAATGCTAATAATATTTTGGGATTTTGGGATCAAAGTTATTAGACAGCCTTAATTCGTTTATCAGTATCACCACCTTGATGTCTAGATCTGGTCGATCAGCGGTATTGTGGTCTACTTATGTAGCAAAGATTGTGACAAAATTTAGGACATATATCAAATGACATGACATTTGACCCTATGTTCCTAGATAGCATTCCTAAGGACCATTCAGCTGACGACGACCAAGGATATTGTTGTCCACCTAAATTAAGCAGCGAGATCTACAAACAACCTATTTGATGTTAAATTTTAGTTGAACTAGAGCATGTTTCCATTTCCTGATATACCACGATAATCAAGAACTTCCAAGATACTCCTTACTTTAGGTGAGCAGACTATTATTAAGAGAGTAGAAAGATTTAGACTGCATATGTTAAACACCCAGGTTGGATATATTCCAATCACGCAGAGGGGTTAACATCTGACTGACCAAAAGTAGACGATTGAGAAGCAAAATGGTGCATATGATGTGTACCAAGTTGGATGTTTTTCAATCACGCAAAGGAGACAACATATAGCTAACAGATAGGAAGAATTGCATAAATAGGAGATGCAAAGAAATAGATTTACATATGTTGCAGTCCAGGTTGGATATGTTCCAATCACATAGAGGATGCGATATAGGACTAACAGTAAGAAAGAAAGAAAATAATTTTCTACAGACCTACTTTATCCGAATTCCCCAATCACCCTATTAATACCAGAATTAAGGACAGAGTCCATACATCAAGGAAAAGTTAAACCACAGTTCTAGATACGAGTTTCTTTTAATGTGACTGGTAGATTTTCACGTATATCTTCATGCTTAATCTATCTAAGCGTCGTATTGTCAGGCTAAACAGAACTATCTAGTTCAAGATTTGTCAAGTCTCTAGATTCCTTAAGTTCATCTATACCTAGTTAAGTCCATTTAAATCTTTCATGCCTACCAACGCATCGAACACAAAGCCTAAACAAATTAACTTTGATACATTACATAGATCCAAATTGCATGTTATCACATGAATATATCACTTCCCATCACAACAACTACAGAACAAAAACTACTGAACGAACACTATTTTTGGATTTTTGATTTTCTAATTTTTGTTTGGTTTTTGTTTATTTCTCCCCCTAAACTTGTGCATGGGTGATAATGAAAACTAAATGTGCAAATTTAAACTATCCTAAAAAAAAATTAGTCATCAAAGCAGATCATTTTCAAAAATCCCATAAGCACATCGAATCGAGCTTTGTTAAATGGTTTTGTGAACAGATCTTCCACATTATTAATAATGGGGACCTGTTCCAACTGAATGAGCGAACGCTCAAAACAATCTCTGATAAAATGCATTTTGATGTCGATGTGCTTGGTTTTTGAGCGCTTGACTAGATTTTTAGCAATTTGAGTTGCAACCTCATTATCACAAAACATAGGGGTTTCTAGAAAATTCAAACTATAGTCCAGTAGCTGATGTTGGATCCATATGACTTGAGAACAACAGGACAAAGCAGCGACATATTCCGAATCCATGGTTGAGGTTGAGACTGTATGCTGTTTCTTGCACTGCCAGGACACCAGCCGATTGCCAAGAAATTAATATCCCCCCGACATTGGTTTCCTGTCAAGGTCACATCCTCCGTAATTGCTGTCAGCAAAATCATATAAATCAAATTTAGAATTTTTCTGATACCAAAGACCCAATTATGGGCTGCCTTTAAGATATCAAAAAAATCATTTGACAGCAATTAAATGGGAGAATTTAGGATTAGCCTGCTAACATGCTCACTGACAGACCGCAAACATGATGTCTGTCCTGCTCGTAGTCAGATACATCAGCGATCCGATCATTGACCTGTATTCGGTTTGATCTATGGACATGTCATCAGGATATGGAGTCAACAAGGGTCACTTGGCCATTGGCGTCAAGGCAGGTTTTGCGTCTCTGAACCGAAACTTCTCTAGAATATCGTTAACACACTTGGCTTGATGAATCAGGATTCCGGTTGAATCTTGTTTGACCTGAAGCCCCAGAAACGTGGTCATCTACCCCAGGGAACTCATCTTAGGCCTCTTCTTCATAACGCTTTTAAACTCCTTGCACAGCTTTGGACTCGTTGACCCGAAATTGACGTCATTGACGTAGATCTGAACTAGAATCTGATTGGCTCCAACATTCTTAATGAACAGGGTTTGATCGATTGTCCCCCGTGAATAGCCATGCTCGAGAAAGTGCTTATTAAGAGTTTCATACCACGCCCTTGGAGCTTGATGTAACCAATATAAAGCCTTGTCCAACTTGTAGACATGATTAGGAAACTTTGAGTTCACAAACCCAGGAGGTTGATCAACGTAGATTTCTTCCTTCACAGCGCCGTACAGGAAGGCAGTCTTGACATTCATCTGGTAAACCGTGAAGTTCATGTAGGATGCTTATGCGAGGAAAATACGAATAGCCTCTAAGCGAGCCACCAGAGAATAAACTTCGATGTAGTCTAGACCCTCAATTTGGCGAAATCCACATACAACCAATCGATCCTTGTTCTGCACAACGACCCTTGAATCATCTTGCTTGTTTCGATAAACCCAGCGCATGTCGAGTGACTTCTTGCCTTTAGGTAATTCAACCAACTTCCAAACCCCCAATTTTTCATACTAATTCAACTCCTCATGCATGGCATCAACCCAGTTGGTCTCATTCAAAGCCATTTCAATGATCTTTGGCTCTATTTGAGAGATGAAGCAAGAGTAGAGACATGTATTGGCATCCCCACTCTGACTCTGCATTCAAACACCATCGCCCAGCTGACCGATGACGTTTTCGATCGGGTGATCGCGTTGAATTCTGGAAGGTACCTCCTAGATGATGTCATTAAGCGTAATGGGAAGATTGTGAATATTGACAAATCCATCCTCTGCTAAATGATCCCCCTCAGACAATCTAGAATTGTGAGAGGGGCTTGCCACGAACTCATTAGAAATTGGTTCGGTAAAGAGAAGTTCCAAAAATGTTTGAGTAGCAGCGGAAGCATCTGTAGACATGAACTCTCTTTCATCAGGAGTAAGAGGAGTGACATCAGCATCTGGATTGGTTTGATGACTTGGAGAATCTGACGAATCTCTTGGAACAAATGCATCTACTGTTAGAGTCATAGAGGACACCATCGGCGGTCTGTAGACAACTTCTTCGTCTTCATCTTCAATGATAGTCTTCGAACTAGAACTGGAACCAGACAAATCATGTGAAAACACATTGAATGATTTGAAGAGAGAGATGTGTAGTCAAGCAACCAAGCTGGACCAACTATGGCATCCACAAAATAACAATCATTAGTTTGGCACTGAATTTGGGTTTGGATTCTAGATGAAGGAGGGTGCAAGGATAGCCAAAGATACAGAAGTGACTAACAGATGGCTTGTGACTGTAGAGAATTTCGTATGGAGTCTTTATATGAGCTTTGTTGATTAGTACACAATTTTGAACATAACACGCGGTGTTGATCGCCTCGGCCCAAAAGAAAACTGGTAGTTTGGAGTCACATAACATTGTCCTTGCAGCGTCTTGCAATGTTCGATTCCGCCGCCCAACAACACCATTTTGTTGTGGTGTGCGAACGGAACTATATTGACGCACTATCTTTTTTTTCTGCACAAAAAATGATCGATCATTCTTGAATTCCGTCCTGTTGTCAGTTCTGAGCACCTTCACTCGGTGATTGGTCTAGTTCTCTATCATCACAATAAACTCCTTAATCAGGTCAGCAAACCCAGCCTCGTTGGACAAAAAGAATACCTTTGTGAAACGCGTGAAATCATCGATCAGAACCAAAAAATATGAATTTATGTTGATGCTGAGGACGTTGACCAGACCAAATAAGTCCATATGCAACAATTGGAGCACCTGGTTGATCAAATTGACCTGTTTTGGCAGGTGTGGCTTTCTATGATGTTTTCCTTAAGTACAAGCCACACACTTTTCAAACGTGATGAAATCTTTGACAGGAAGTGCACGCACCATTCATTCTTTGCAAGTCGATTCAAGTTCTTTGTGTTAGCATATCCGAGTCGACGATGTCACAACATAGCATTGTGCTCGGAAACCTTTGAGAAGAGGCAAGTGACTTGTTTAGGAAGATTGTTGTTTATGTCAATGATATATACGTTGCCATACCGTTTAGATTTTACAAGAATCAATTCATCAGGAATAACAATGCCTGGCTTCAAAATTTGACATTCTTTATCGGTGAAATGCGTTAGGTAGCCCTTGTCATAAATTTGAGAAACACTCAACAAACTATGCTTTAACTCGGCTGTGTAGTTGACATTCTCGAAGCTGAGAACTCCATTAGAAACTATTCCTCTTTGATTAATCTTTCCACCATCCCCTCCTGCAAAGGAAACATACCCCCCCATTAAAATTTTGAATGTTGTGCAACAGTGAAATGTCCCCTGTCATGTGCCTGGAACAAACGTTGTCGACATACCATGGTCTGGCGACATTCCTCCACAGTTGTTCCTGTACAATGAGCAGGATCGTTTAGATTTGGGGACCCAGGTCATTACAACCCTGGGTTTACCCTTGACATTCACAGATTTATCCTTTTGATTTTTCAATTTTGAATTACATTCAGATGCACCGTAAAAAGATTTAACCATAAGAGAAAAGCCAGTTCTGAGATAGTTCCATGTGCAAATGTCAAAGAGTCTACGTGTTTCTATTTCCATTTGAAGGGACATCGGAAGCGAAGCTGCCCTGACTTCCTGAAAGATCTAAGAGAGGGTAAAATCAAATTGTATGATTATACTTCAGGTAAGTTCACTACCTAACTGTATTAAGTTCCTATTTGTAGATTCTTAATACATGATGTGATAAGATTACATTTTGATGTTTATAGAATCAAAGGAAGCTTAAAGGAAGAGTAAGCCGAGTCTGATTGTGAAGTGATGGATTTTGATCGCATGGTTCGATGATCGGATTTTTGAGCGGCTACTTAAGGGTTATGATAGACTTCTTAGAAATCTGTAGTAACATATTTGTAATTCAAATTTATTTAAAGTAGTTACAGATTGATAGATAAGGTATATATATAAAAATAACGTCAAGAAAGAACATATAGTAATGATGTGTTCATAGTATAATTTTAACTTAAAACTATATACAAGGACTAAACATTAATAAACTATACATCTTTATGCTTTTCTGTTTAAACCAAAATTTATATACAAAAGACATACGGGTAATATCAATATATATGAGAGTGGCTTATGGTGTCCATGGATGACATATGGGCCATTGGTCGACATGGTAGTGGCTCATTGTGTCCATGGATGACATATGGATGATTGATCCACATGGTAATGGCTTATGGTGTCCATGGTTGACATATGGATGGCATATAGGCCATTGGTCCACATGGTAATGGCTTATGGTGTCCATGGTTGACATATGGATGACATATGGGCCATTGGTCAACATGGTAGTTGATTATGGTGTCCATGTCCATTGGTTAACATGGTAGTTTCTTATGGTGTAATGGTATCACCCATGGATGAAATACGGGTCATTGGTTAACATGGTAGTTGCTTATGGTGTCCATGGATGACATATGGGCCATTGGTCAACATGGTAGTTGCTTATGGTGTGATTGTATCACACATGGATGACATACGGGCCAATGGTCAACATGTTAGTTGCTTATGGTGTCCATGGTTGACATATGGATGACATATGGGCCATTGGTTAACATGGTAGTTGCTTATGGTGTCCATGGATGAAATACAGGTCATTGGTCAACATGGTAGTTGATTATGGTGTCCATGGATGACATATGGGACATTGGTCAACATGGTAGTTGCTTATGGTGTGATGGTATCACCCATGGGTGAAATACGGGTCATTGTTCAACATGGTAGTTGATTATGGTGTCCATGGATGACATATGGGTCATTGGTCAACATGATAGTTGCTTATGGTGTGATGGTATCACCCATGGATGACATACAGGTCATTGGTCAACATGGTAGTTGCTTATGGTGTGATGGTATCACCCATGGATGAAATACTAGTCATTGGTCAACATGGTAGTTTCTTATGGTGTCCATGGCCATTGGTCAACATGGTAGTTGCTTATGGTGTGATGGTATCACCCATGGATGAGATACGAGTCATTGGTCAACGTGGTGGTTGCTTATGGTGTGATAGTATCGCCCATGGATGACATATAGGTCATTGGTCAACATATATCATTTGTGTTGGTTTTGTATTAAAATTTAAAATTTTCAAATACTTAATTTTGTAGGAAATATTAATTTTTTAAATAATTTTATTAATAATTTAGGGTCCCCGATTAATCCCCGCTGAGTCTGATTAATCGCTTATCGGCAGTCGACCGCCGAGCGACTGACGAGCGATTTGTACAACCTTGATTAAATTAGAAATTGAATTTTCTTTTAAATATGACTTTTTACAAAACTACCCTTACTAATTAAATACGACTCAGTGTATGTATTAGGACCATTTCGTCATTTTATAATGGAACATCTTCTAGGCGCCATAATGTTTTCAGACGAAACACGTTGTTTTAGTTCTTCACTCTTATTTCAGTCACTTTGAAACAAACCCAATTTAAAAATTCCGACAGACAAAAAACCCTAAAATCAATTTCGCAAAATCGTTTTCTTAGTGAATGTTTATTATTATGGAAGCCAGTACTTTTTCTAAGATTCAATCAAGAAATCAAACAAAATCGCTAACAGACATGCCATTTGAAGTGATGGAGAAAATAATAGTCGACTTGGAAAAAATTTCAGCAGTCGAGGCTTTCAAGATGAAGAGTGTGTAAGTTTTGCCTTTGATCATTCTATTTCACAAGTGTATTTGAGTTGGCTTTACATTATGGAGCGAATATTATGTTTCGTTTGCAGTTGCAGATTCTTCAATGAGGCAGGAAAAACGGATGAAGTATATAAACATATGGAGTTATATGGATTACGATTTCGTGTTTGGTCTGACCAGAAACATGCAGTTGTCAATAAATGCATAGAGATGACAAACCCAAATATTCTATTAAGGAATGGATTGGTATGTTGTTATATATATGGATAGTAGTAATTAATATGTTACTTGTTTTGCATAACTTTAACTAGAAATTATGTGTTTAATGTTTTTTTTTAGATGAAGTTATTTTTCTTAGAAGCTGAACATGAAGGGAAAACAATGCTTGAAGAAGCATCTGCATTGGGACATTTGGATTCAACATTTGTCCTGGGAATGATGTTGATGGTTGAAGGGAGACATAGGAAGCAGGAAGCTTTGGATATGTTGAACAATGCTTACCGCAAAGAAAAATGTAAGTGGAATCTTAGAGCAACTTGTTCTATGGTTCATCTCCACTTAAATAGGGTGGGGAGGAAACATGTACACTTCCATGGCTTCCATAGATCTTGTGCATTGCATAAGTCAGTAGTTAGTGTGTTAGACACTTTTGTGAATGGATGCAAATGGGTGTTTATGTGTGAAATTTCTTTATGGGATGCTTGTTTCGTTAGGTTTTCTAGGGAGTTTGGTATAATTTATGAGTAGTTTGTTGATATATATTTTCATATTATGACAATTAATGATATGTTCTTTTGGTTTAATATACGAATATATAGTAATTTACTTGATAAGTAATTATTTGATGTTGATACTTGATTAGTAAATATGTTGTGTTGTAATATGGGACTAAAAGAGTTAAAGTTTGGAATGATGTTTGAATGATATTTAAATAATGTTTGAATAATGTATTTTGGACTTTTAATATTAGTGTTTATATTGTATTGTTATTATAGTTGTATGTAGCAAATGTTTGTTCTTTCCTAGTATTAAATACATATAAAATACAATTGTAAATGCGTAAACAAACATGTATTTTATTTTGGACTTGGTAATTTTGTTTAATATCAACTAGTGGAGAACCCATGCTTTACATAGGGTAAAATTTTAAAGGAATAAACATAAGGACTAAAAGTGGCAACAAAGAAAAAGTATTGTGGCTAAAATCAAAGTAAAAAAAGTTACTATAAACATAGGGACTAAAAGTGGCAACAAAAGAAAACTATTGTGTCTAAAATCTAAAGTAAATAAGTTTACTGTTAAAATCTTGTTCCACTTTTAATATGTATATTAGTACATGAATATATACTAGTAATTTGGTGAAATATTAATATAAATGTATTACATTATGGATTATGATATATATGCTACTTTTGTCTTTTTCATTTCAACAATCAAAAGTCCAATGTTAACTGGCTATAAAAGGCTATAATATTTGAATATGTGTTTTGACACAAATACCCTTAGTATTCACATATTTGGAATGATTTCAGGGGCAATTTGGACTTTTTGCACTCTAAATTGTTAAGGCACCATCATACCTTTGACGTCACACCGACGTTCCAGTTCTTCAACCATTTAGAACATCTCAACTTTTCCGGATGATAAATCTACATACAAACACTTAAACCCCCAAATCTTCGAAACATAATCGTTCTCAAAAATGATGTACTCCTCTCGACCAGATCAGCATAAAGTAAGTTTTTTTACATACCCTGTTACACTTACGCTTGATTTTAAAAAAAAAAATGAAATCAACTACTCCAATGTGTATTTTGTAAGTAGAATGTCGAATACTAGAAGTCGTCGTTCGTTAGATGATCTCCCACTAGAGATTTTGAGTCGGATATTTGTAGTATTAGGGTCAAAATCTGTGAAAGACATCGTCTCTGCAAGACTTTGGTAATTCTCAATAAAGGTCAACTAATGAATGTATATTTGATGAAACAAAACTTTATTTGTTTGTTATTTACTGTGTATTTAATTTTTTGAAGTTCAAAGAAGATGTATGAAGCAGGGGGTGATCCTCAAGTGTAGAGAAGAACATGCATTGACATGTTTGAAAGAATGGGTGCCAAAAATCTAAAAGCTAATTTATTTATACGCACATGTTCATTGCATAATAACATTGAATCCATGTTCAGACAAGGAATTGTATGTGTAGTTTCAGTAATTATAAGTAATCTATACCATTTATTAATATTTAGTGTCATTGATGTTATATATTGATATTGTTATTCTGTCAACAGAATGAGTGTTTTTATTATGGCAATTTTGATTCAGGAATGACTTTGTTGAGACAAGCAGCATATGAAGATCATCTTGAGGCAATTTATTTGCTTGGAATGATCTACATTTCAAGAGGGCCTCATAAATGTGATGAAGGTATGTATATATGGTATATATGCAAATTAAATTATATATATTGTTAATTAAGGAATGTTTGTAGTTTGGGGTTAGTATTTAGTTGTGTTGTGTTGTATAATATTTACTGTCTTATTGAAAAGGGTACATTGGATTAATTGATGGATATTTTAATGTGTTGGTTTACAATTACTTGATGCCTATTTTGCCTAGGCAATTCTGGATGATGGGGAGTACACGGGTGTTGTTGATAGTGGCAAAGAGTTATTACGGGCTGCTGATGTTGTTCATGGACTTACAACGAATAACATCACATTCCAATGTGAAGACCCACATCATTATGTTAAAGGTGCATTGGCAATAGGCCATGAAGAGGATCAGGATCGACAAAGATATTGCACGGTTTGTTGTTGGTATGTAGAGTATGGTAGGTTTTGTATATTTCTTAAAAATATTAATGGTTGATAATAGAATGGACATTGAATATTAGTGTTCTTATTGTATTGTATATGAAGTTGTATAGTACTACTATAATTTTATTTTGGTTTTGTGTTTACATTGTTCTGTTAAAAGGGCATTTTAGTCATTTTTGCTTGCTATGTTGTTTGAGTAGGATGAAGTATACGTAAAACCCATGTTATTTTTGTGATGAAGTATAATTAATGTAATTAAAAATAAGTTTGTAATGAATTCGTTATTAAGGAATATAATCTACATAGATTATATATACTTTAACATGCCCGGTTAATGTAATTAAAAATAACTTTGTAACGAATTCGTTGTTAATTATTCTTTATATACTATGTTTTCAAGAAATTATACACAACTTGATTAGCACAACTGGCTTAACCGCGCCCTTTTCTAGCATAAGCTTAAGTTCGAGTCTGCTTGCCAGCAATATCTACTTTATAATTCATTTTTACATTTTTTGGCCATTAGTTTATGCCACATATTACCAATTCGAAAACATTTCATTCAAACCATTCTTACAAATTCCAATGATCATAATAATAGTTCATCCATGTTATAACAAAATTAATTAAGCATACAACATCCCAAAAAATACTGTCACAAATTAGCTACGCGTTTTGTTCCATAGCAAAACAAGCACACGAAATCATATTCGATAGTAGAATTCCCTAGCAAATGCCTACAAATGATACTTCCGTAGCAATTCAACTATGGAATTGGTTTCTATCACAAACTCTGTTGCATAGTAATCATGATGATGAATTCTATAACAGCAGTACGACGGAAAGTGATTTGGTAACAATTGTCGTTGGAAAATTGCTACGAATTTTTGTTCCATAGAACTATCGGTAGCATAATACCAACGAATATGGAGTCGGTAGCATTTTCCCTAGCAACTCCCACTCTCGCTACCAGAAATAAAATCCATAGACAATGTGGTAGCAACATTGTTACGGAACGACATTCCATAGCACCATCCATTGCGGATTAACAACGAAAACGCGTTCCATAGCGATCTTCCCCAGCAAAATCACGTTTTTCTAGTAGTGTATGGATTTTTGGATAATTGTTGTATTTTTGTAATATCATACATTGTGTTATTTTGGATGTAATTTTATGAACAAATCAAAGTTGTAAACAATGCATGTTGGTATCTATACTGTATGACGTTTGGATGGCTATGTTTCAATTATGATCAATTGTTATGATATTACAAGATGAAGTCACCCGCCCCCAGATGTTTCCGCTGTCCTGGTTCGGGGGTTTGACATTTTGAGACCATATTGGATTAGATTATTCTCGTGTTTTACTTTGAATGTTTTGAGTTCCCAAATAATAAGAGTATTCAGACTATCCAGATTCGACCATACTTTGGAAGTAGGTATTAAGGTAAGACTGTCATGAATCTGACTGTAGATTCTATAAGTGTTTTAGATATAGCACAAGTTTGTTGTAGTGTTCATGAGTACTCCTGTAATAAGATTTGAGTATTTGACTAAACGTACGCCCACTTGAATCACTTCATGGATTTTATCACGAGTGATTAGTGAGACGATAATATCTTATATTCTTGAAACGGAGACATATAGTTGCAGTTCACAAGTCAGTTGCGCATTGATGATGTGTAAATGCACTAGTAACTTGGTGTTATAAAACATATCATTATATGCGATTTGATGAGAAAATAGAGAAAGAATATGAGTTGAAGTTTATCTGTTCCTTTTACCCTAAGAGGGATAAAAGCGATATCTTTGGGCCCCTCGATGATTTAGCGATGACAACCCTAAGCGCTTGGCCAAGCATGAATTGATTTGAATTGTTCAATTAGTCGGTCATCATAAATTGGAAATCGGGAAACAACATATGGACAGAGAGAATGATTATAATCTTTGTCTCAGTCCATACGATATCTAGACTGGAGGAATATATGATCCCTTATCTAATGGACGCGTCAGAGTTCGGCAGTGGCTTTTAAGAACTACGATTGCTAGTCGGTTTTAAGTCATACTTGAAATTATAGTTATTAGAATTATCCAAGTGAGAGATTGTTGGATTAGGTGTCTAAGCCCATAAGTATAATTGGTATGTACTTGAGCCGAGAGTAGCTTGGTCTATTTCGGGTTGCATTCACCAGGGCAATTTGATAAGACGGATATTGGAGAAAGAGGTTATTTGTGATTTATTAATGTATTATGAGTATAATATATTAAACTGAGAAATCATATTATTTAAGTAGTATTGATCAGAAATTAATTTGGAATTAATTTAGTGATCAAAAGAGATTAACTAAATTAACGGGGACTGATTATGTAAATCAGTGATACATCTGGTTTGGGCTATTGATCCATAATGGACTAAGTTTATGTAAGTTACCATGAAGAGTTAGTCCACATGAGTTATTGGAGCATAAGCCTAAGTGTAAGAATTAGGGTTTTCATATGACTCTTGGAATTCTACACTATATATGTATTTCCCTAAGCCTAAAATCGGACCAATGAGTTCAAAGGAAGACCTAGCCAATTTTGTGTCTCCAAACCTCTCTCTCATGTTCATCCAATTGTTCATGGTGTGTTGTGAACCATTTGCGGCGTCACCCTTGAGGTGATAAGCTCTTGAAAGGCCAAATTCAACAAGCTACAACAATAGGTAACATTCTAACTAGTTTTTGATGGGTTTTAGCCATAAGAACTTTCCTATGTGCGCATGCAAAACCCTAATGCTTGGATCTAGGCTTTCTAATTAAACATGCTTTGAATCCAAGACTTCTAATGACTAATTAGGTATAAGAACAATACAAAATCAGATCTGAAAGTTTACCTTTGAATCTCTTGTTTAATCTTGTTGTCTTGGAGCTCTAGAGTCACAATTGTCACTCCTCTAATGGCTTACAAACACCAACTAGCAAGGAGGATGATTTGAGAGAGAGGTTGGGAAGAAATCGGCCAGGGGTTCCTTTCTTTTTAAGAGATACCGATTTCCCTTGCTCTAGGGTTCTATTTATACTTGTAGACTCCTAGGGTTTCACCTTTAAACGCTAGTGTGATAATCTTTCCTTAAAGCAATCCAAATCCTTACCTTAGATAAGCCTTGGACGATTTTGAGCTATCCCAAGCCTTAGAATCCGTCCATCCTCTATCCAATAAGGATTTACAGTCTAAAGTGTAACTATCAAACAATTGACAGTTTATACCCTCTTATTTAATTAATCTCTTTAAGTCATCAAATTAGTACTAATTAATTTATGACTTATATTAATCATATAACAATATTATTATTCCTTATATTATTCTCATAATATATTAATAATATTTATTCTCTCATAATAAATCATCCTATCAAGTTGCTATGGTGAAGGCAACCCAAAAGGACCATGCACAATCGGGTCAAATACTTGCCTAATATAGTTGCAGCCTTAGACACTATTCCAACAGTCTCCCACTTGGATAAGTCTAGTAACTATATGCACAAGTACAACTCGATTCGCAATCGTAGCTCTCAAAGACGCTGTCAAACTTTGATCTAATTAATCTTGTCCTTTAGATAAGGGATCGTACAGTCCTCTGTTAGATATCATGCTGATAATTCTATGGAATGATTAGTCAAGCATTCAGGTTTCTTGATCTCCGATTTATTCGACATAGAACTTAATCAAACACATCAATTCAGTTCTGACCGGGCCCGACACATAAGTCAAATCAAATCATCGAGCGGCCGAGATATCGCTTTTACCTTCTTAGGATAAAAGTTACAGATAAACTTCGACTTATATGCATTTACTTATTCATTAATCAACTATACACAACAATGCGTTTTATAACACCGAGTTACTGATGCGTTTTCGCATTATCAATGTACAATCAATTAACAAATAACAAACCATATATCTAGGTTTTAAGACTATATGATATTATCGTCTTGCGATCACCCTTTTATATCATATTCCATAAGGTGATTCCAGCAAGCGCGGGTTTGTTCCAATGCTCAAAACTAGTTCATAAGCACTCATGAACGTCGCAACAACCCTTTGCTATGTCTAAAACCATTTAGACAACCTACACACCAATTCATGACAATCTTCATTCATATCTACTTCCAACATATGAACGATTGTGGACAATTTGAATAATTCGATTATTCTTAATAAACTCAATTATTCTGGAAGTCAAAACATGCAAAATGAAACAATAGTTAAACAATTAACATAAGACAGTAACATTACTCATAAATAAAACTCCTTTATTTAATCAGCAAATGTCAATTACATTTATCTATTACACGTTTCTAATACTATCTAATCTATGCTAATATCATCCTTCAGCCCAATACTCCTAGCAAGCTGCAAGTGCTTAACCCTACTCAGTCCCTTCATAAGCGGATCTGCTGGGTTATCTTCTGATGATATCCTCTTCACTACGAGTTGTCCTTCTTCTACACAATGTCTAATAAAATGATATTTTCTGTCGATATGTCGTGATCTACCATGATCTCTCGGTTCCTTGGTCAAGGCAACCGCTCCTTCATTATCACAGAAAATCTCCATGGGCTCCTTTATGACAGGTACAACTCCAAGATCACCGATGAAGTTCTTCAGCCATATTGCCTCCTTCGACGCTTCGCTCGCTGCAATGTACTCTGATTCACACGTTGAATCAGCTACGGTTTCCTGCTTGTAGCTTTTCCAAGTCACTGCTCCTCCATTCAAGGTAAAGACCCAGCCCGACTGCGAACGGTAATTGTCCCTGTCAGTCTGAAAGCTGGCGTCACTATACCCTCGCACCTTCAAGTCAGCACTCCCTCCGAGGACTAAGAACCATTCCTTCGTCCTCCGAAGGTACTTAAGGATATTCTTCCCCGCAATCCAATGGGCTCTGCCAGGATTCCCTTGATATCTGCTGACCATGCTCAAAGCAAAGGCTACATCAGGGCGAGTACAAGTCATAGCGTACATGATTGAGCCAACTGCGGAAGCGTATGGTATTCGGCTCATTTCTCCTATTTCAGCTTCGATACTCGGACTTTGAGTCTTACTCAACTTGGCATTACTTTGTATCGGTAATTCTCCCTTCTTCGAGTTTTCCATACTAAAACGTTTTAGTACCTTCTCTAAGTAAGTGTTATGACTAAGTCCTATTAGTCTCTTACTTCTCTCTCTCACTATCCTTATTCCCAAAATGTAAGAACCCTCTCCGAGGTCCTTCATAGCGAAGCATTTCCCGAGCCAGGATTTAACCTCCTGCAGAGTCGGGATGTCGTTTCCTATGAGTAATATGTCATCGACATACAGAACGAGGAAGCTTACTATACTCCCACTGGATTTGACATATACACATGATTCATGTTCGCTTCGTACAAATCCAAACTCTTTGACTTTCTCATCGAAGCAAAGATTCCATCTGCGAGATGCTTGCTTAAGTCCATAAATGGACTTCTCAAGCTTACACACTCTATTCGGATGCTTCGGATCCACAAGCCCCTCTGGCTGAGCCATGTAAACATCCTCAGCCAACTTCCCATTAAGGAAAGCGGTCTTGACATCCATCTGCCAAATCTCATAATCATGAAATGCGGCAATCGCTAGCATCACTCTAATAGATTTTATCTTCACAACAGGTGAGAAGGTCTCATCATAGTCAACTCCGGGAGTTTGAGTAAAGCCCTTCGCGACCAATCGCGCTTTATATGTGTGTACGTTTCTATCCACATCAGTCTTCTTCTTGAAGATCCATTTGCACCCAACGGTCTTACGTCCGGGCACATTATCAACCAAATTCCAAACTTGTTTATCATACATGGATTGGATCTCGCTATCCATTGCCTCTTTCCATTTTGCAGACTCCGGGCCTACCATGGCTTCCTTATAGCTATTAGGTTCATCAAGATTTATTAGTGTACCATCACTAATATACGTGTCCCTTTCGGTAGTAATATGAAAACCATAAAGCTAGGGTTGAACTCTAACTCTTTCGGAACGTCTAAGAGGTAAGGACTCGTCAATCGGTTCAACCGGAGTTTCCTCCTCGGGTTGAGTGCCAGCGGTAGAGGTTCCTTCATCTATCGAGTCTTGAATCTCTTCAAGCTCGATATTCCTCCCATTGTCTCCTTGGCTTATGAGTTCTCGCTCTCGGAAAACCTCTCTTCTCGCAACGAAGACAACATTGTCCTTCGGTCTATAGAAGAGATATCCAAAGGATTTCTGCGGGTAGCCGATGAAAATACATCACTTACTACCAGGTTCGAGCTTGTCGTGAGTATCTCGTCTTACGAAAGCCTCGCAAGCCCAAACCTTGATGTGTGCTAACGAGGGAGCTTTCCTTGTCCACTTCTCGTGAGGTGTTTTGGCAACCTTCTTAGTAGGGACTCGGTTAAGGATATGGGCGGCGGTCTCTAAGGCATACCCCCAAAAAGAGATAGGTAGTGAAGCACGACTCATCATAGAGCGAACCATGTCCAACAAGGTTTGGTTACGCCTTTCTGCCACACCATTCAATTGTGGTGTCCTAGGTGGCGTCAATTGTGAAACTATTCCACACTCCTTGAGATAATCGTGGAATTCAAGACTTAGGTACTCTCCTCCTCGATCGGATCGAAGCATCTTGATTTTCCTGCCCAATTGATTCTCCACTTCATTCTAAAACTCTTTGAACTTTTCCAAAGTTTCTGACTTTTGCTTGATTAAATAGATATACCCATATCTACTATAGTCATCGGTAAAAGTCATGTAGAAGCGGTTCCCATCCTTCGTGGTTGATCTAAACGGTCCACATACATCGGTATGTATTAGGTCCAATAGACCCTCACCCCTTTCGCAAGAACCAGCGAAGGGTGACTTAGTCATCTTTCCAAGCAAACAAGACTCGCATGTGTCATCTTCCCTAAAGTCGAATGACTCCAACACTCCATCCTTTTGGAGTTGGGCTATGCGTTTCTTGTTCACATGTCCAAGACGACAATGCCGCAAGGATGCTTTATCTATACTATTGGAAGAATCTATGTTCAAAACATCATTTCCTAAGTTATCAACAATCATAACGGATTCATGAATTCCATTACATGGTATTGCTTCAAAATAAAAAACACCATTTAGATAAGCTAAAATAGAACCATTCTCATTATTAAAAGAAAATCTAAAACGTTGTCTAAACAAACCATGAAATGAAATGATGTTTCTAGCCATTTCTGGTGAATAGCAACAATTTTTCAAATCTAAACTTAAACCATTCCTATGCACTAAAGAATACACTCCAATCTTGGTCACAGGCGACGATCTTCTGTTCCCCATGATTAGATTTATTCTTCCAGCCTCCACATCTCTATTTCTTCTTAGTCCCTACACATTAGAACAAATGTGGTAACCACAATCGGTATCAAGAACCCAAGAAATAGCATGAGATGAATCGTTAGATTTAATTGTGTATATACCTGCGAAAGACGGCTTGATCTTTCCTTCCTTGATGGCTTGCAGATACTCTGGGTGTAACAACCCGATATTTCAACTCTTTGTAATGACCTAAAGAGTCAAGTATTATAACCACCTTGGGGTAATAAAATTTACTTTGATAATAAAATGCCCAAACCCGGCTTCGTATGTTGAAGTTAAGATTTTTCCAAGTCCGGCTTAGCAGCAGACAGCTAAAATCTCGAATCGGAGATCGAACGACTTTTGGCCGGAATGACCTAAACGAGAATCGAAGGTCTCGACAATGGTATTTCAGCGGTAAAAAGTCTGGCAAAAACCGACGTCAGATAAAGAAGTTATGAATTTTTAAAGAAATTCCTTAAACACGACGATTTATAAAATAAATAATAAAAATAATTTCGGAATTTGCCAACGGAGTCTAAACGAAAGTTGTAGAGCGTAGTCTCACCTACGCGTGGATATAAAGACCATCGAAAACGGAGTTCGTATGAGGAAGATATGAATTTTTGAAGTTTATTAAATAAATTATAATTATATTAAAATCAAAATGCTAGTAATATCCGAAGAGGAGTCAGCGTCCTCATCCGAGGTACGCGTGGATATAAAGACCATCGAAAACGAAGTTCGTATGAGGAAGATATGAATTTTTGAAGTTTATTAAATAAATTATAATTATATTTAAATCAAAATGCTAGTAATATCCGAAGAGGAGTCAGCGTCCTCATCCGAGGTACGCGCTGCGTAACCCCGTACGCCCAGCGTACCCGAGGGTCATGGTCTCGGTCCATCCACGTCGCCCTTATGCGATGCTATCTGACCCGCCGTCCTATCCAACCCGCCGTCCCAACCGACCCGCCGTCCCATCCGAAGCCAAGGCAGTCGAGGACTCGGTCATGCATGACGTACGAGTACGCGCTGCGTACGAGCGTACGCCCCGCGTACCGAGGCCTCTCAGCCCCTATAAAAGGGATGCGAGGGTCACCGGAAAAATTGCTCATTTCTTCTCACTTCTCTTGCGTTTTGCCTCGTTTTCCGTGCCCGTTCAAACCCGAAGCCCTGGTCATTTTTGCTCAAGTCCCGAAGGTCGATTTTACTCCCGAGATTCCCAAGAATCCCGAGAAAAATCCGTTCCCGAGACGAAACTCTACCCAGTTTTCCATCTCGCTATCTTCAAACTTTCAAGTGAGTTCATATCCCCTTCGAACACACTTTAAATACATTTTAAATGCTTTTATACTCTTTTAGGGGAGGAATACAAGTAAACATACTGTTATTATCATGTATTTCATAAAATTTCATTTACTCGTTTCTATCAAATGAATCACTTGTGATTTAGTTCTACTATGTGAAAACTCTTGTTATACTTTGCATGCAATAGATTTATACAAAGTATTTAGTAACTCCAAAGTATCTTTCGTTGCTAAACCGTTTCATATATTCTAAGAACTTATGATTTATGTTTGTCAAACATTGTGAAAAAAAAGGGATAAACTTTGCATACAAAACTATCACTTTAATACAGACTTAGTTGAGAATCCATGAGACGTGTATATCTTCAAACACTGCCTTTTTGATAAAAGGTATCGCTACAAGTCCTGTCTATAACCAGAGTCTCCCGTTCGGAGAACGTGTCAAATGTGTATAGATCTATACGGGAAGTCATGATCCCGCGCCCTGATTGTTAGCTACAGTCCGTCTTTCGGGGTGACAGTTTGTCATAACGCTACGACGCCTGAAGAACGTCGCTACAGGCATATTATGTTTAGTATGGTTATAAAACTCATCGGATACACAACTATTATAGTACTTTTGAATAATGAATGAGTAGTTACTACAGTTATTCATTATCTAACAAACTGAAATCTTCTGATAGGTTTATTATTTAAATCTATGTTTAAAATTCTTCTAAAGCATGTGGATTGCTTCAAAATGATAGTCTTGGACATTAAACAAACAACTATTAGGAAAATAAGGGATTTTCTTGTTTCAACTATCTACGTTTTTCAATACCAACATTCTCATGCATTTCACACTTTTATAAGGAAATATGGGATTTTCTTGGAAAATATACACTAATTTTGGAATGGCATTCAATGTTTTTAAATCACTTATGAACTCACCAACTTAATTGTTGACACTTTTTCTTTGAAATAACTTGTATTCTCAGGGAATCGTTAAGCAGGTTTGGGAATCAACTTTTGGTGAATAACGCGCTGGCATTATTTACTTCTTTTGAAAGATGTTTATGCAGTTATCTTTTGAGCATGTAATGAATACAATGATGTAAACACTTTTAAAAACCTTTATATATGTATGGTGGTGTGTACTTTCCTTTCTATGAACTGTTATGATACTGAATATGACGTCCTCCGCCCCCGAACGTTTCCGCCGTTCTGGTTTGGGGGTGTGACAGATTGGTATCAGAGCACCGTTTATAGTGAATTAAGTATATCAAAACCATTTTTTTTTTGGTATACAACTATAAACTCATCTGGGCAAAAACACTCTAAGAAGAGTCATACTTTTGAAATTAAATTTATTTAGTTTTTGTAAAGTAAGCATGCATTCATCCCGTACTAATAACAGTTTCACATCGGACCATTTTAGAAGTATTATAAATAAGTTGTGCAGTGCAGGTACGCCTTGGGACATGTAATCGGAACTGGGAAGGATATAGCCTGATCAACTATATTTGTCCGAGAGCTGACTAACGTGTGCCGAGGAGTGTCTGCAGTGGACAACAAATTTTAAAACTTACCGAAAGCACGTCATTGCATAATACTAAGGGAGCTTTTGTGTCATCATCAACCATTAAACATAAGGGTAAAATAAATGTGCTCTAGCTTATAGTAAATTCCTAACCCTATTCTCGTACACACTAAATGGCTGGATTCCACCACCCCAATGACCCCCACTTTCCCAACCAAGGCAATGGAGGATGGATCGAAGATGATCCCGAAGAAGACGATGAGTCGATAGAATTGGATGGAGGAGATGACTCTGGTACAGATTCAGAGCCAGAGGTTATCAATCCACCGGCCCCACCGCCTCCTGTCCATGTGAGGAACTTCCAAGGACCCACTCCTGTGTGGGTAAGTCACCTCCACCACTGGAGCCGACAACAAAGCTTACGCCCTCCCTACGGCATGTGCCAAGACTTTTATGATGTCAAAGGCGGGGGATCGGCAGACCGGGCACTTCTGGTCATGGTTGGCAAACTAGCCAACCAATGCTATCGATCCGGGGTTCAAGCCAACCGGATCCGCGAGATCAACGTAGAAGTGCAGGTCCACACTTCTGACATCCGTAGGTTGGATGGAATTCAGGACCATGCCCAACTCCAATCTGAGGCATTTCAGGCACAGATGATTGCAGCCCTAGCCGAGTTAAGGGAGCAACAAGCCGCTTTTGATCGGCGTCTAATGGAATCGAAGCAATCAGATGCGGAGTCAAGCTCCAAGCGCAACCTACGTCGCAAATAGTGCTTGCCAAGATTTCAAATTTTGTTATAAATTAGGACTTCGGATAAGAATATTATTTCTTTAAAACTTTCTGTAATCGGAGACCTTTAGAAAGGTCAAAAAGTTTTGTCTAAACTCGGATGTAACACAACTATATGTTTAATATATATAGGGCATATCTCTTTCTCGTTTTAATTATGTGTAGTCCGTGCAATTCATAAGTACATCCATTCAAACATTATTAATGAATCAAGCTCAAAACCCTGTGTTGGCCAAACCAAATTCTTAATCTATTTAAGGTAGTTAACTCAATATCATTCAACTCGCAACCACCAGAACTTATAATATCTCATTTTTCTTTTGGCAGCGCAATGCCTCCTCGTAGATCAGCACGTACCAACGCAACCCCACCACCACCTCCACCACTAACTTATGATCCGACAATGGTCCAGGCTGCTATCACAGCAGCAGTAGCGGCAGCCCACTCTCAAATAAACTCCAATGCAAATGGAGGTACAGGAAGCAGCACGAATCATCCCAATCGTGGCACCGGCCAGGGCCATGTAAGGGAATGTACTTACAAGGAGTTCTCCAACTCAAAACCAAAGACTTTTAATGGTAGTGGAGGAGTCATTGCACTAATGCAATGGTTCGAAAAGACCGAAATAGTCTTCGAGATCTGCTCGTGCCAAGAAACAAGCAAGGTTAAGTTCGCTGCTTGCACCTTCATAGATCGAGCCCTCACTTGGTGGAAAAGCCATGTGAATTCAGTGACGCTCACTGTCGCTAACGCCATGAGTTGGGAAGAACTGAAGGTTCTACTACTGGAAGAATATTGCCCAAGGGGCGAAGTGCAAAATCTTGAGCAGGAGCTCTGGAATTTGAAAATGGCTGGGTCTGATCTAGTCGCCTACACAACTAGGTTCAACGATCTCGCTGCTTTGTGCCCTACCATGGTCAACCCAAAATCAAAGAAGGTCGAAAGGTACATTTGGGGGTTGTCACCCCAGATTCAAGGGCATGTCCTAGCTTCCAACCCTATCACCTACAACAGCGCTAAACGCCTGGCTCAACGACTCATCGACCACAAAGTGAAACAGAGTACCATTGCAGCAACCGCAAATCCACCTAGGGAGGCTCAGGGCCAGAGTAAGCCTTGGAACAAGAGGAGGGGACAACCCCTCCAGGAGAACCCCAAGAAACAACAAGTGATAGCGACCCACACTATTACTGTACCTACCAACTCTGCCCCCACAAGTTCATACAATGGAAAACTACCGAAATGTAACCAGTGCAACTTCCACCACCACGGTCTCTGCCATGACCTTCAATGCACCAGGTGCAATAAGAAGGCTCATACAGCCCGCTATTGCAAAGAGCGAACCCAACAATCCGCCCCCACTGCTAATACCGGAGTAAGCCGCGCCTACTTTGAGTGCGGAGACACAGGGCACTACTGCAGGGACTGCCCGAAGGCAAACAACAGGAATACCGGCGGAAGAGGCCGAGTTTTCGCAATGGGACAAGATGAAGCCATTGCGGACCCTACTGTTGTTACGGGTACGTTTCTTCTCGATAACTCGTATGCATGCATTTTGTTTGATAGTGGAGCGGAAACGAGTTTTGTGAGTCACGACTTTAAAGGCATGCTAAAACCAATACCACAATCATTAAGTGAACCATTCATGGTAGAAATGGCCAACGGGAAAACCGAAGGCACTAAGGAGATATATTTAAACTGCATCCTAACTCTAAACGATAATCTCTTTCAAATCAGCCTCATGCCAGTCTCGATTAAGAGTTTCGATGTCATCATTAGCATGGATTGGCTGAGTTCACATCGTGCGGACATTTTATGTTACGATAAGGTCGTTCGCCTTAATCTGCCAACCGGCGAAACCTTCCTTATCTTGGGCGACAAACCTAGTACCACTCTTAGTATCATCTCAAGTATCCAAGCTCAGAAGTACCTACGCAAGGAGTGTCACGCATTTTTAGCACATGTTGTAGATGTGAAACGCGAAGTCCAGGACGTCAAGGATGTGCCCGACGTATGCGATTTTCCCGACGTGTTTCCCGAGGACCTTCCAGGAATACCACCCGCAAGACAAGTCGAATTCATAATCGATCTAATTCCCGGAGCTACCCCAGTAGCCAAAGCACCCTATCGATTAGCCCCGGCAGAGATGCAGGAGCTATCCAGCCAACTGAATGAACTACTTGGAAAAGGATTCATTAGGCCGAGCTTCTCGCCATGAGGAGCACCCGTATTGTTCGTGAAAAAGAAAGATGGATCGTTCAGGATGTGCATCGACTACCGAGAACTCAACAAACTTACCATCAAGAACCGATACCCCCTACCCCGAATCGACGACTTATTCGATCAACTCCAAGGAGCCAACTACTTCTCCAAGATCGATCTAAGGTCGGGATATCACCAGCTGCGAGTCCTAGAGAGTGATGTTCCCAAGACGGCCTTCCGAACGAGATACGGACATTATGAGTTCGTAGTGATGCCGTTCGGACTAACCAATGCCCCGGCCGTATTCATGGATCTAATGAATCGGGTATGTCGTCCATTCTTAGATAAATTTGTGATAGTATTCATAGACGATATACTCATTTATTCAAAGAATAAAGGGGAACATAGTCAACACCTGAGACAAGTCTTAGAGACGTTACGAACTGAGAGACTTTATGCAAAATTCTCAAAATGTGAGTTTTGGATTAGAAAGGTGGACTTCCTCGGTCACGTGGTCAGCAAGGAAGGAATCCACGTGGACCCCTCAAAGATCAAGGCTATCGAAAACTGGTCTGCACCAACTACACCAACCGAAATTCGCCAGTTTCTAGGTCTTGCTGGTTATTATCGAAGGTTCATCCAGAATTTCTCCAGCATCGCAAAGCCTCTTACCGCTTTAACCCAGAAAGGTATGACCTACAACAGGGGAGAAAAGCAAGATGCTGCATTTCAGACTTTGAAACAAGCCCTTTGCAGTGCACCTATTCTTTCTCTTCCGCAAGGGACCGAAGATTTTGTGGTGTATTGCGACGCTTCGAAGCAAGGGCTGGGCTGTGTGCTAATGCAGAGGGGAAAGGTTATTGCATATGCCTCACGACAACTGAAAACGCATGAGGTCAATTACACCACTCATGATTTAGAACTTGGAGCAGTGGTCTTCGCTCTTAAAATCTGGAGGCACTACCTTTACGGTACCAAGTGCACTGTCTTTACAGACCACAAGAGCCTCCAACACATCTTCGACCAGAAGGAGTTAAACATGAGACAACGACGTTGGGTCGAATTGCTCAACGACTACGAATGTGAGATTCGCTATCATCCGGGAAAGGCAAACGTCGTAGCCGATGCCCTTAGTCGAAAGGAGTACTCTGGCCGAAGAGTGAAGTCATTAGCCATGTCGATCCATTCGCACCTGTCAGCGCAAGTCAAGGAAGCTCAAATAGAGGCCTTGAAACCCGAGAATGTGAGGCCCTTAGGGGAATGGACAAGAACTTAGAACTCAAGAGTGACGGAGCACGCTACCTCATGAACCGGATCTGGACACCCAAGTTTGGTGGATTCAGAGAGGTAGTTATGAGCGAGGCACACAGGACCCCATACTCCGTACACCCAAGGTCAGACAAGATGTATCTAGATCTCAAGCAACTCTACTGGTGGCCAAACATGAAAGCGGAGATTGCTACTTATGTGAGCAAGTGTTTAACTTGCGCCAAAATAAAAATAGAACACCAGAAACCCTCAGGTCTACTCCAACAACCTGAAATACCTGAGTGGAAATGGGAGCAGATTTCCATGGACTTCATAACCAAACTGCCCAAAACTCAGAGTGACCAAGATACCATTTGGGTAATCGTCGACAGATTAACCAAGTCAGCCCATTTCTTACCGATCAAGGAAACTGATAGGATGGAAAAACTATCAAGAACCTACATCCGGGAGATCGTACGACTTCATGGCATACCGATGTCCATCATCTCAGATAGAGACAACAAATTCACTTCCAGATTCTGGCAATCACTGCAAAAATCCATGGGAACAAGGTTGGATATGAGTACGGCATACCACCCACAAACTGACGGACAGAGTGAGAGGACGATCCAAACCTTGGAAGACATGTTGCGAGCATGTGTAATCGACTTTGGTAAGGCATGGGATGTTCACTTACCTTTGGTCGAGTTCTCTTATAACAATAGTTACCATACTAGTATCAAGACCGCTCCATTCGAAGCCCTTTACGGCCGTAAGTGCAGATCACCTCTGTGCTGGACGGAAGTGGGCGACACGCAATTGGCAAAAGGTCTAGTCCCTAATAGCACCCTCACTGGTCCGGAGATCATCAGGGAAACGACTGAAAAGATCGTGCAAATACGAGAACGAATGAAGTCCTCTAGGGATAGGCAAAAGAGCTATGCCGACAAGAGACGTAAACCCTTGGAATTCCAGATTGGCGAACGTGTACTACTAAAGGTCTCACCCTGGAAGGGCATGATATGCTTTGGAAAGCGTGGAAAGCTAAATCCTAGGTACATTGGACCCTTCGAAATCATTTCGAGAGTTGGTCCAGTGGCCTACAAACTCCAACTTCCAATCGAGCTTAACAAAGTACATCCAGTATTCCACGTATCGAACCTGAAGAAGTGTTTGTCCGACGAAACACTAGTAATTCCTCTCGATGAAATCGAACTAAATGAAAATCTAAACTTTGTGGAAGAACCCGTCGAGATCATGGATAGGGAAGTTAAACGAACTAAACAGAGTCGCATTCCAATAGTAAAAGTTCGATGGAATGCTAAGAGAGGTCCCGAGTTCACATGGGAACGGGAAGACCAAATGCAACAGAAGTATCCGCACCTCTTCCTCAGTCCCTAAGACTTCTATTTTGTATTAAAAATTTCGGGACGAAATTCCCTCTAACGGGGGGATGATGTAACAACCCGATCTTTCAACTCTTTGTAATGACCTAAAGAGTCAAGTATTGTAACCACCTTGGGGTAATAAAATTTACTTTGATAATAAAATGCCCAAACCCGGCTTCGTATGTTGAAGTTAAGATTTTTCCAAGTCCGGCTTAGCAGCAGACAGCTAAAATCTCGAATCGGAGATCGAACGACTTTTGGCCGGAATGACCTAAACGAGAATCGAAGGTCTCGACAATGGTATTTCGGCGGTAAAAAGTCTGGCAAAAACCGACGTCATATAAAGAAGTTATGAATTTTTAAAGAAATTCCTTAAACACGACGATTAATAAAATAAATAATAAAAATAATTTCGGAATTTGCCAACGGAGTCTAAACGAAAGTTGTAGAGCGTAGTCTCACATACGCGTGGATATAAAGACCATCGAAAACGGAGTTCATATGAGGAAGATATGAATTTTTGAAGTTTATTAAATAAATTATAATTATATTTAAATCAAAATGCTAGTAATATCCGAAGAGGATTCAGCGTCCTCATCCGAGGTACGCGCCGCGTAACCCCGTACGCCCAGCGTACCCGAGATCCTTGGTCTCGGTCCATCCACGTCGCCCCTATGCGAAGCTATTCGACCCGCCGTCCTATCCGACCTGCCGTCCCATCCGAAGCCGAGGCAGTCGGCGACTCGGTCATGCATGACGTACGAGTACGCGCTGCGTACGAGCGTACGCCCCGCGTACCGAGGCCTCTCAGCCCCTATAAAAGGGATGCGAGGGTCTCCGGAAAAATTGCTCATTTCTTCTCACTTCTCTTGCGTTTTGCCTCGTTTTCCGTGCCCGTTCAAACCCGAAGCCCTGGTCATTTTTGCTCAAGTCCCGAAGGTCAATTTTACCCCCGAGATTCCCGAGAATCCCGAGAAAAATCCGTTCCCGAGACGAAACTCTGCCCGGTTTTCCATCTCGCTATCTTCAAACTTTCAAGTGAGTTCATATCCCCTTCGAACACACTTTAAATACATTTTAAATGCTTTTATACTCTTTTAGGGGAGGAATACAAGTAAACATACTGTTATTATCGTGTATTTCATAAAATTTCATTTACTCGTTTCTATCAAATGAATCACTTGTGATTTAGTTCTACTATATGAAAACTCTTGTTATACTTTGCATGCAATAGATTTATACAAAGTATTTAGTAACTCCAAAGTATCTTTCGTTGCTAAACCGTTTCATATATTCTAAGAACTTATGATTTATGTTTGTCAAACATTATGAAAAAAAAGGGATAAACTTTGCATACAAAACTATCACTTTAATACAGACTTAGTTGAGAATCCATGAGACGTGTATATCTTCAAACATTGCCTTTTTGATAAAAGGTATCGCTACAAGTCCTGTCTATAACTAGAGTCTCCCGTTCGGAGAACGTGTCAAATGTGTATAGATCTATACGGGAAGTCATGATCCCGCGCCCTGACTGTTAGCTACAGTCTGTCTTTTGGGGTGACAGTTTGTCATAACGCTACGACGCCTGAAGAATGTCGCTACAGGTATATTATGTTTAGTATGGTTATAAAACTCATCGGATACACAACTATTATAGTACTTTTGAATAATGAATGAGTAGTTACTACAGTTATTCATTATCTAACAAACTGAAATCTTCTGATAGGTTTATTATTTAAATCTATGTTTAAAATTCTTCTAAAGCATGTGGATTGCTTCAAAATGATAGTCTTGGACATTAAACAAACAACTATTAGGAAAATAAGGGATTTTCTTGTTTCAACTATCTACGCTTTTCAATACCAACATTCTCATGCATTTCACACTTTTATAAGGAAATATGAGATTTTCTTGGAAAATATACACTCATTTTGGAATGGCATTCAATGTTTTTAAATCACTTATGAACTCATCAACTTAATTGTTGACACTTTTTCTTTAAAATAACTTGTATTCTCAGGGAATCGTTAAGCAGGTTTGGGAATCAACTTTTGGTGAATAACGCGCTGGCATTATTTACTTCTTTTGAAAGATTTTTATGCATTTATCTTTTGAGCATGTAATGAATACAATGATGTAAACACTTTTAAAAAACTTTATATATGTATGGTGGTGTGTACTTTCCTTTCTATGAACTGTTATGATACTGAATATGACGTCCTCCGCCCCCGAACGTTTCCGCCGTTCTGGTTTGGGGGTGTGACACTGGGCAACTTCTCTTCCAATGTCCTATCTTGTGGCAGTGGTTGCACTCTGCCTCCTTTGGGTTAGGGCAGGTTTTAGCAGGATCAACTTTGGTCCCACCAGAAGAGGCACCATCTCGGGCTTTAACCTTACGATAGTTCTTAGATGAAGCCTTCCTCTTCTTTCCCCTTCCTTGTCCAATAGCCAAGACAGGAGCAACGGGTGGATTGGGAGTTGGTGTAGCAGACTTGTCCTTGAAGTTGCTCTCAGCGACCCTCAAGAGACCTTGGAGTTTGCTTAGGGTGACCTCCTCTTTGTTCATGTGGTAGGTCATCCTAAATTGATTGTAGCTTGGAGGCAAAGAGTGAAGCACCATGTCGATCGCCAAGTCTTCCCCAAAGTCAATATTCAACTTGCGAAGGCGGTCGACATACCTTTGCATCTTTTGCAGTTGCACGGTAAGAGACTCTCCATGACCCATCTTAGCGGAAATCATGTTAGTGAAAATCTCATAACGCTCTTGTCTCGCGTTTTGGTGGTATCTCTCCAATAAGTCTTGATGCATCTCATACGGGTACATGTCCTCATAGGACTTTTGGAATTCGGAGTTCATGGTGGCTATCATGATGCAATGTACCTTCGTTGCATCGCGCTCATGAGTTTCAAAAGCGGTCATTTCAGCCGGAGTAGCGATTTCAGGGTTAATTTTCTCGAGCTTCTCATCGAGGACATACTCCTTATCCTCATAGAGAGCAATGGTGCGAATGTATCTTATCCATTCGCTAAAGTTCGTCCCATCGAAAGTGACCTTTTGACAAAGGCTCATCAATGTGAAAGAACTAGCAGCAGCGTTGTTTGCGTTCGACATCTACAAATAGAAAGGACAAAGATAGATTACAATATTAATCCCTAATTATCACCCAATAAGGAAAATTAGGGCTAGGATCCAACAACAATATTTACATATTAGAAAAGGGATGCCGTAATCCAATATGCAAATAATATGAAGGTAAGTGAATGACAATTCACTAATTCTCCACCATAAAAACATAACTTTAAGTCCTAAATGTATTGAGAATTCCTAGGTTCGGATGAGATTCATTGAAACTATTCAATGGCATGTTTAAATCTCGATATGCCCCTCTTGTTTGTGACTGGGATACCGACGATCACAAAGCGGGTGTGAATTACCATGCAAATTCACATGGTGCCTTCATTGTAACGATCACCTATTCGATGTGCCGGTAAACCACACACGCTCCATCGAACTATGATAAACAATGAATCACCCTTTGCCACCTTTGCTTAGAACCAATTAGTGTGCCGGTAAACCACACACGCTCCACTAACTTCTTAGCAAGGGTGCAAAGTGTAATTTCATGGGATTGCATCAATTCACTTTTCCTAAAGTAACTAAGATTGGGAAATTTTAAAACATGTAGTTACTTTGTATTTCATATTATACTTTTAATCAGAGGATCAGGCTGCCCTATCCTACCCGTTCGGCTAACGACCCTCCACCGATCAAGCAAGCGGTGGGTGTGAGTGTACATCCATTAAGCGCCATTTTATAGGCCACAACCTTATACCCATCTTATAGATCGGCTTCGTGAATGAGGCCTAGTAACGGTAAGACTAGCATTTTAGTTATACATATATATATATATATATATATATATATATATATATATATATATATATATATAAATCTTGTAATATTATATTAGTATAGGGTTGTATTTTAAACTTTAAAAAATCTAGGGTTTGAAATTTAAATTGTCTAAATTAAAACTTTTAATCACAAAACATAAATTTCAAAACTTGAGGACAAGTTTTAAACATTTAAAACATGGAGGATCAAATAACAAATAATTTTAATTAACAATTAATTCCATAATTATCCATATTTGATTTATTCAAGATTTCTTGCAAGATAATTAGCAATTTAATCAAAATAATTAATTAATTATCATATAAGGAAATTAAATATTTTATTAGTTGATAAATATCTTTAATTAGATCACGATTATAGTCATATATATCAAAAAATCGGATTACGGTTGATCTAATATGATAAAGGCAAGTTTCCATAAGATAAATACCAAAAAATCCCGAATGTGGCCCTTCCAGACGCTCGGACTCGCCGAGTACCCATTCTGGACTCGCCGAGTCAGGCCAACTCGCCGAGTCCACTATGGGACTCGCCGAGTCCATGACTCAGAAACACAAAAATCGAATTTTGCAAATAAGATTCAAAAAACAAGCTACAATTTAATAGAAACCAACCTGGCTCTGATACCACTGATGGGTTTTAGCCATAAGAACTTTCCTATGTGCGCATGCAAAACCCTAGTGCTTGGATCTAGGCTTTCTAATTAAACATGCTTTGAATCCAAGACTTCTAATGACTAATTAGGTATAAGAACAATACAAAATCAGATCTGAAAGTTTACCTTTGAATCTCTTGTTTGATCTTGTTGTCTTGGAGCTCTAGAGTCACAATTGTCACTCCTCTAATGGCTTACAAACACCAACTAGCAAGGAGGATGATTTGAGAGAGAGGTTGGGAAGAAATTGGCCAGGGGTTCCTTTCTTTTTAAGAGATACGGATTTCCCTTGCTCTAGGGGTCTATTTATACTTGTAGACTCCTAGGGTTTCACCTTTAAACCCTAGTTGGATAATCTTTCCTTAAAGCAATCCAAATCCTTACCTTAGATAAGCCTTGGACGATTTTGAGCTATCCCAAGCCCTAGAATCCGTCCATCCTCTATCCAATAAGGATTTACAGTCTAAAGTGTAACTATCAAACAATTAACAGTTTATACCCTCTTATTTAATTAATCTCTTTAAGTCATCAAATTAATACTAATTAATTTATGACTTATATTAATCATATAACAATATTATTATTCCTTATATTATTCTCATAATATATTAATAATATTTATTCTCTCATAATAAATCATCCTATCAAGTTGCTATGGTGAAGGCAACCCAAAAGGACCACGCACAATCGGGTCAAATACTTGCCTAATATAGTTGTAGCCTTAGACACTATTCCAACAGTTTGTATGGTTCATATATCAATTGTATGCTAGTTGTAGGCTTCATGATTTGGATAATTTTTTGTTGCATGTATAACTAGAGAAAACTTAGATCCAAAGAATTAGGGTTGTATGTGCACCATAGGAGTGTTATAGTACATAAAACCCATAACTTCCCTCAAACTGCATGTCAATATCACATATTAGGACCTTTGGGGTGCCGAACCAAGTTCAGATGTTCTTCCACATGAATTTGATCATCTGTCTGCCTGTGGCCATGGCTAGGGGCTCCGCTCCAATCCACTTTGTGAAGTAGTCAACTGCAACCAATAGGAACTTCAATCCCCCCTAGGGCTGTCGAGAATGGTCCTATGATATCAATGCCCCATTGGTGGAAAGGCCATGGGCTGCTGATGCTGATCATGGTTATCGCTGGCTGGTTTTGGAACGGGGAAAATGTATGGCATTTCGGGCATTTCATTGTGACTATCTCCACGTCTTTATACACATTGAGCCAATATACCCCTAAACGTAGTATTTTGCCAGTGAGTGCCCGGGCCTCCTCGTGTGCTCCAACTTCGCCCGAATGGCTTTCCTCTAGGAGAACATGGCCATCTCCGTGCAGAATGCATCAGAGAAATCTTTTTAAAAGATGTTACGGATTTGGTCCCCAAACAACATATGATAAAAGTTTATCAAAAACCTTCATTAAGAAGGTATATATTTTCCATATATATCCAAAACCTCGGGATGTCATGTTCTGATACAGATCAAAAGCATAAACAAGACATTATAAGCCTTTCAACAGTTATTTACAACTACTTGCCTATAATCCAAAAATCTCTCGTCGTCCTCCGACTAAGCTCAAGGTCCACTACCTGTAATCATAAAAACTGAGTGGGTCAGGCTTGGGAGCCTGGTGAGCATATAGGGTTTTCAACCCACAGTAATAATATACTTATTAAGTTCACCAATCAACAATAACCCTGATTACCCAATCCCGTTGTCCTCACTTTACGTCCCTAAACACCTATCACAAGGGACCTAGCCTAATGATTATCATCGGGATGGACACTACTGCTAAGGGGTTTCCTCAGCCATACATGTCCTTAAGGCAACCATGAGGGGAATGGAGTACGCCAATGAACATTTAATTGATCAACACCTAGTGGTTACGAACCTTCTAGTGTTCCACTGGACTATCTAGAAAGTCCGTGGTCGTCATCTATACTCCGCTAGATGACACCAACAACAACAACAACATCGAGGCCTCTCACCATTTTAACACACATCAACTATTTCATCTACCCATGTTCTACCCAACATATTTTGTGGATAAAAAGCATATACAGTTTAAAACTTGTATAAAACATCAATTCAACAGTCACCTCGAATAAACAATTAGCATATTTACACATAACACGTATTTCAAGGTAAATACTTCATATCTATGTGTAAATTGAAAGTAACTACACACTCACGTATTTTGGTGAAAATCGGGCAGCAATTCGTTTCCTAAAACGATCGTTTCTAATAAAACCGAGAGTTTTATTGAGAAACCGGGCTCTACAAAAGTCGGGCTTCGAAACCGAAAAGATAAATTTTTCGGGCTTCTCGGGCACTTCGTGGGGTATTCCGGGCATTACAATCGATACCGGGGCTTTGCGGGATGTTAAGATGAAAGAATTATGGGTTTAGGGGTTAAATATGGCAAAATTCCAAAATTACCCAGGAGGTCTCGCACCCTTCTATTTATAGGGGCGAGGCTTTTGATCCAAGGGCTGAGAAGCATCTGATCCGACGGTTGAGAGGGTTCGCAGGCGAAGGCTCGCACAAGGTTGCGCATGGCTCGCACATGGGTCGCACCTGCAAGGGTCGCTGGCAGCTTCTAAGTGGACTGGAGTCTACTGGTGCACTTGCGAGGTTCAGAGCTAGGCTATGCGAGGCTCGGAACATGCGGCAGGCATTGCGAGGCTCGGACGGAGAGCTGGCTGCTTCAGATTGGGCCTCATCCTCGGTCGAATCAGGAACCGACACGTGGCTTCGCATGACTCGGCAGCTACGACGACTCAGCAGGACACGTGGCGCATGCGAGGCGAGGGTGACGTGGCAAAGTGTGACTATACGAATTTTCTCGATTTTCGCACCAAAACTTCTAAAATCCATAACTTTCGCATACGAGCTCCGTTTTTGACGTTCTTTATATGCACGCGTAGCTAAAATTACGATCTACAACTTCCGTTTAGACTTCGTCGGCTAATTTGGATTTAAATTTTATATTATTATTTTTAACAGACCGGGACAGGAAATTCGTTAAAAATTCATAACTTCTTCATCCGACGTCCGTTTTCGTCAGACTTTTTACCGTTGTGCTCCTAATGACGAGACCTTCAATTCTCATTTAGGTTGTGTCGGCTAAAAATCGCTCGATCTAAAATTCGAGTTTTTAGCTGTCTACTGCTAAGCTCAAACTTTGAAAAATCATAACTTCCTCATACAAAGTCAGATTTGGGTGTTCTTTTTATCTAAATTCTCGGTTTAACGAACACTACAACTTTCGCTTAGATTACTAAGGCTAACAAGTAGTTTATCAAAAACTCACTTTTTACGACATTCAGCACCGTGCCGGTTTTGTCGCGAAACTTCGACAGGTCATAACTTCTTCATTATAACTCGGATTTTGGTATTCTTTATATCCCCGAAATCCTTGCTTCGACCACTACAACTTTATGTAAATATATCAGGATTATCTCACACTTTAATTTTGATGCTTATTTTTATTCTTAATTAATTAAGCCCTAATAATTAAGCATAAAACACATAATTCACATAATATTCACATAATTCCTTTTCATTTTTTCAAAATGAGTTACAAAGGTTAACCTAGACTATCAACTCAATATAAATGCCTAGGCTAGAAACACGAGTGTTACAATTCTCTCCCCCTTAGGATGATTCCGTCCCCGGAATCACATATCACCAAACAACTGCGGGTAGCGACTCATCGGGTCACTCTCCGTTTCCCAAGTGAGATTTGGTCCATTCGTATGTTTCTAGTGCACAAACACTAAATCGACCATCTTGTGTCGTAACTTCATAGTCTTACGGTCAGCGATTGCCTCAGGTTCCTCGATCAACCTCTTGTTTTCATCCAACCTTAACTCAGAAATCGGAATTATGTCGGGCACATCTCCTGTGAACTTTCTCAAATAACACACATGAAAGGTGTTATGAATACCCTCTAGTTCTTCCGGTAACTCTAGCTTGTAAGCTTGATTCCAGATCCTCTGAAGAACTTTAAATGGTCCAATAAACCTTGGACTCAACTTCCCTCTTTTACCAAATCTTATAAGTCCCTTCCACGACGAGACTTTAAGTAAAACCGAATCTCCAACATCGAAGGATATCGGTTGTCTTTTCTTGTCAGCATAACTCTTTTGTCGATCTTGAGCAGCTAACATCCTTTCCCTTATCACTTTCAACTTTTTGGCAGTCTGATGGACTATTTCAGGTCCCATAAACTGCTTTTCCCCAGCTTCCAGCCAGCATGATGGCGTTTGACACTTCTCCCCATACAAAGCGTGATAAGGTGCCATCTTGATGCTCGAGTGGAAACTATTATTATAGGAGAATTCTACTAAAGGTAAGTGTTCATCCCAGTTACCTTGGAATTCTAGGGTACATGCTCTCAGCATATCCTCCAATGTTTGAATCGTTCGCTCGCTCTGACCATCAGTTTGCGGATGGTAAGCTGTACTCAAACACAACTTGGTACCCAATTCCTCTTGTAGACTCCTCCAAAATCTCAAGGTAAAACGGCTATCACGATCGGACACAATCGTTAACGGAACACCGTGAAGCCTCACAATTTCCTTCATGTAAGAATTCGCAAGTTTATCCATAGACCATTTCTCTTTGGCTGCTATGAAATGCGCACTCTTAGTGAAGCGATCAACGACCACCCAAATCATGTTCTGACCGTTCCTTGTTCTGGGTAGTTTAGTCACAAAATCCATGGTGATGTCTTCCCATTTACCCATGGGTACGGGTAAAGGTTCTAAACTCCAATACAGTTTCTGATGTTGTGCCTTAACCCTAGCACAAGTTACACACTCGGCCATATACTTAGCAACATCGAGCTTCATCTTCGGCCACCAATAATAGGGTTTTAAATCCATATAGATTTTTGTACTGCCGGGATGAATTAAGTACATGGTCTTGTGAGCTTCTTCCATCAGAAGATCTCTTACTCCGCCCGTCTTAGGTACCCAAATTCTATCTTGGAATACCTTCAACCCTTGGTTGTTTGTACCGAACACTAACGTTTTGCCCAAACATTCTTCCTTTCGGTCATTTTTCTCTAAAGCTTCCTCTTGAGCTTTCTTTATACTTTCCACAATTGTCGAGACAACTTCAATTCTCAACGCTCTTGGCCTTTTCTTTTCAAGGTTTACCTTCCGACTGAGAGCATCAGCAACCGCATTTGCTTTACCAGGGTGGTAAAGTATCTCACAGTCGTAGTCCTTGAGTAACTCTAGCCAGCGTCATTGCCTCATGTTCAATTCCTTCTTATTAAAGATATATTGGAGACTCTTATGATCAGTGAAAAGTTTACACTTTGTGCCATAAAGATAATGCCTCCATATCTTTAAGGCAAATACTACCGCTGCGCCAACTCCAGATCATGAGTGGGGTAGTTCTTTTCATGTTCCTTCAATTGCCTCGATGCATACGCGATCACTTTATCCCTTTGGGTCAGAACACAACCTAACCCAAATCCAGATGCATCGCTATAAACTGTGATGTCATCAACTCCTTCAGGCAATGAAAGAATCGGTGCTTCACACAATCTCTTCTTTAACTTCTCAAAGGCTTCCTTATGCTTCTCATTCCAAGCATAAGTGGCTCCTTTGTGGGTCAAAGCTATTAATGGAGTAGAAATCGAAGAAAAGCCTTGGATAAACCTTCGGTAATATCTAGCTAATCCTAAAAAGCTTCGAATCTCCGTAGGACTTTTTGGTTGTTCCCACTTCATCACAGCTTCAATCTTTGCTGGGTCAACCATTATTCCTTATTGTTTAACCACATGACCTAAAAATTGGACTTCTTGAATCCAAAATTCACATTTGGAGAACTTTGCATACAGCTTCTCCTTTTTCAGGACTTCTAGCACTTCACATAGGTGCTTTTCATGTTCCTGCTTGCTTTTCGAATAAATCAAGATATCGTCTATGAATACTATCACGGATTTATCTAAGAATGATTTACAAACCCTATTCATCAAATCCATGAAAGCTGCTGGGGCATTGGTTAGTCCGAACGACATAACCAAAAATTCATAGTGTCCATATCTCGTTCTAAAATCAGTCTTTTCGATATCCTGCTCTCTCACCTTTAGTTGATGGTATCCCGACCTAAGATCGATCTTCGAGAAATAGTTCGAACCCTGCAACTGGTCGAACAAGTCATCGATCCTTGGCAACGGGTACTTATTTTTTATCGTCGCTTTGTTCAGCTCTCTGTAATCGATGCACATTCTCATGCTTCCGTCTTTCTTCTTTACAAATAACACAGGGGCTCCCCAGGGCGATGAACTAGGTCGAATGAAACCTTTGTCCATTAACTCCTGAAGTTGTGTCATAAGTTCTTTCATTTTGGTTGGCGCTAATCGATAAGGTGCTTTTGCTATCGGCGTCGTTCCTGGTAACAAGTCGATACGAAATTCTACTTGTCAATCAGGGGGCAATCCGGGAAGATCTTTGGGAAAGACTTCCGGATAATCACACACCACCGGAATATTCTGCACCTCCTTCTTTTCCATCTTGGCATCGATCACGAACGCTCTATGATGTACATCCCTTGGCCAAACACTTTCTGGCTTTCATTAGGGAAATGATTCCAGAATTTACTCTACGTTTGTCTCCATACACCATAAACGACTCTTTCCCTGGCGGGTTTACTTTTACTATCTTCTTTCTACATAGTATTTCTGCATCATTGGCGCTAAGCCAATCCATTCCTAAAACTATGTCAAATCCATTTAACTCGATATGCAATAATTCCTCTTGGAACTTATTCCCATCCAAGTCAATGAGGATGTTTTTCATACGATGGCTAACAGGTACAAACTTGCCACTAGCAATCTCGACTAATAGGGCATTAACTAGCCTATCTACAGGCGAAGCTAGCTTTCTACCAAATTCATGTGATATAAAGGAGTAATTGGCTCCAGAATCAAACAAAATTTGGGCAGGCAATTCATTTACGAGAAAGGTACCTGAAGCGACATCGACTTCTTCTTTCGCAGCTTCGAGTGTCATCTGAAAGGCTCTCGCCTTCGGCTTTGGTGGTAGATTGGGTTTTGCTGCGTCCTTCTTCTTCGGGTAGTCCCTCAAAATATGCTCTTCTTCACTGCACCCAAAACATACGTTCTTATTGAAGGTGAATTCATTGGCACAATGCCCTGGCTTTCCACATTTGTAACAAGTGACTTCCACGTTACACTTCCCAGCATGTTTTTTCTTACACTTGTCACACCACTTGGCTTCGCTTCCTCCTCCAAACTTTCTCGAACCAGTCTTCGAGAATTTGTTCTTTTTATTGGAACCTGAAGTTCCTTCAAAGTTTCTCTTTCACAAACTTCAACCTTGCTGGCGGCTCTCCCTTTTATCATATCTTCAACAGACTTGGCAACCCAGATAGCTGCCTCCAAAGTAAGTGCCTGACGTACTGGCACTGCATACTCCCATGGAAGTCCCTTTGCGTACCTGTCTATTTTTGCCAACTCATCTAGGACAATACGCAAATCAAACTCCATTTTGTCTGTGAAGTTATTCGTATATTCGT
This sequence comes from Lactuca serriola, assembly GCF_051521515.1. Lineage (NCBI taxonomy): Eukaryota > Viridiplantae > Streptophyta > Magnoliopsida > Asterales > Asteraceae > Lactuca > Lactuca serriola. The sequence goes on from NC_136414.1 coordinate 108,500,022, forward strand.
CAACGGTCATACTCCCCTTCTGCAACGTTAGAAATTGGTTTTCTAACTCAAGTACGTTTTGGGCCAAGCAGTACTTGCACTTGAAGTGCACTAAGAACTCTGCCCAAGTTAATTGTAGTGGCTCATTAGGGCTTAGGGTTTTCCCCAAAGTGCTCCACCAATGAGCATCACTACCCCTAAACTGACGTACTGCAAATGTAGTTTGTAACTTGCCTTGGCAATCACAAGTCATGAAAGCCAACTCCATTTCCGAGATCCAGTCCATTACTCCGACAGGATCTTCCTTTCCATTGAAGGTCGATGGCTTGCAAGTCATAAAGTCCTTATACTTGCACCCATTTCTCTCCATTCTACCCTCGTGGTTATTCCTCCCAACCACAAGCGGTTCACTATGACCAACCGATCTACTGTTGTTACCTTCTTCAGATCGATCGTCATTTAGTTCATGTTGTTCAACAGGAACTGAAGGTTCATCCCTGTCGTTCAGCAACATTTGCCTCAATTCGTCCCTCTGTTCAGCCAACATGGTCTGAATCATAGTTCGTACTCCAGCCATGGTGATGGGTTCAGGTGCAGCTCCTACTATAGGCACCGGTTCTACCACTTGGGGTTGAGGTTGTTGGTTTCTGTTTGCATTTCCAGCTCCACTCCGAGTTCTTTCCATTACAATCTATATACCGAATAAGGTGAATTTAGGTCTTTATTCTTGTTAGACTTGTCAATTCCCTTATCACTCCGAAACGTTTACATGTTAGTTCTAACCTCGTATTCATACGCTTAGAATCCTACACACATAAGGTTTCCAGATCCGGTCGGCAACAGACCATAGATCCGAACAAATAATGGCACACATGGCAAACACATAGCATTTAGCATATAAGGGCATTTTCGGATCTTCCCTAAAATAAACTAGTGCTCGTGTCTAAAATATGGTAGACACGCATCTCACAATCATCACTTAGCATTCTAAGTTCAAGTCTAGAAATTCTACAATTTCTTAGTTCGCTTAAACTAATGCTCTGAAACCAACTGTGACATCCCCTAATTTCTCGGCCAGAAAAGACCGATTTCATTTATGCTTTTTAAAATAAAATCAGAGAAATCTTTTTAAAAGATATTGCGGAATTGGTCCCCAAACAACATATGATAAAAGTTTATCAAAACCCTTCATTAAGAAGGTATATATTTTCCATATATATCCAAAACCTCGGGATGTCATGTTCCGATACAGATCAAAAGCATAAACAAGACATTATAAGCCTTTCAACAATTATTTACAACTACTGGCCTATAATCCAAAAATATCTCGTCGTCCTCCGACTATGCTAAGGGTCCACTACCTGTAATGATAAAAACTGAGTGGGTCAGGCTTGGGAGCCTGGTGAGCAAAAAGGGTTTTCAACCCACAATAATAATATACTTATTAAGTTCACCAATCAACAATAACCTTGATTACCCATTCCCGTTGTCCTCACTTTACGTCCCTAAACACCTATCACAAGGGACCTAGCCTAAGGATTATCATCGGGATGGACACTACTGCTAAGGGTTTCCTCAGCCATACATGTCTTTAAGGCAACCATGAGGGGAATGGAGTACGCCAATGAACATTTAATTCATCAACACCTAGTGGTTGCGAACCTTCTAGTGTTCCACTGGACTATCTAGAAAGTCCGTGGTCGTCATCTATACTCCGCTAGATGACTACAACAACAACAACAACAACATCAAGGCGTCTCACCATTTTAACACACATCAACTATTTCATCTACCGATGTTCTACCCAACATATTTTGTGGATAAAAAGCATATACAGTTTAAAACTTGTATAAAACATCAATTCAATAGTCACCTCGAATAGACAATTAGCATATTTACACATAACACGTATTTCAAGGTAAATACTTCATATCTATGTGTAAATTGAAAGTAACTACACACTCACGTATTTTGGTGAAAATCGGGCAGCAATTCGTTTCCTAAAACGATCGTTTCTAATAAAACCGGGAGTTTTATTGAGAAACCGGGCTCTGCAAAAGTCGGGCTTCGAAACCGAAAAGATAAATTTTTCGGGTTCTCGGGCACTTCGTGGGGTATTCCGGACTTTACAATCGATACCGGGACTTTGCGGGATGTCTCGCACCCTTCTATTTATAGGGGCGAGGCTTCTGATCCAAGGGCTGAGAAGCATCTGATCCGACGGCTGAGAGGGTTCGCAGGCGAAGGCTCGCACGAGGCTGTGCATGGCTCACACATGGGTCGCACCTGTGAGGGCTCGCTGGCAGCTTCTAAGTTGACTGGAGTCTACTGGTGCACCTGCGAGGTTCTGGGCTAGGCTATGCGAGGCTCGGAGCTAGGCTATGCGAGGCTCGAAACACGCGGCAGGCATTGCGAGGCTCGGACGGAGAGCTGGCTGCTTCAGATTGGGCCTCCTCCTCGGTCGAATCAGGATCCGACACGCGGCTTCGCATGACTCAGCAGCTTCGGTGACTCAGCAGCCTAGTGACTCAGCAGGACATGTGGCGCATGCGATGCGAGGGTGACGTGGCAAAGTGTGACTATGCGAATTTTCTCGATTTTCGCGCCAAAAGTTCAAAAATCCAAAACTTTCGCATACGAGCTCCATTTTTGACGTTCTTTATATGCACGCGTAGTTAAAATTACGATCTACAACTTCCGTTTAGACTTCGTCGGCTAATTTTGATTAAAAATTTTATATTATTATTTTTAACAGACCGAGACAGGAAATTCGTTAAAAATTCATAACTTCTTCATCCGACGTCCGTTTTCGTCAGACTTTTTACCGTTGTGCTCCTAATAATGAGACCTTCAATTCTCGTTTAGGTTGTGTCGGCTAAAAATCGCTTGATCTAAAATTCGAGTTTTTAGCTGTCTACTGCTAAGCTGAAACTTCGAAAAATCATAACTTCCTCATACGAAGTCAGATTTGGGCGTTTTTTTTTATCGAACTTCTCGGTTTAATGAATACTACAAATTTAGTTTAGGTTACTAAGGCTAAAAAGTAGTTTATCAAAAACTCACTTTTTACGACATTCAGCACCGTGCTGGTTTTGTCGCAAAACTTCGACAGGTCATAACTTCTTCGTTATAACTCGGATTTTGGTATTCTTTATATCCCCGAAATCCTTGCTTCGACCACTACAACTTTATGTAACGATATCGGGCTTATCTCACACTTTAATTTTGAAGCTTATTTTTATTCTTAATTAATTAAGCCCTAATAATTAAGCATAAAACACATAATTCACATAATATTCACATAATTCTTTTTCATTTCTTCAAAATGAGTTACAAAGGTTAACCTAGACTATCAACTCAATATAAATGCCTAGGCTAGAAACACGAGTGTTACATTCAAAACCTAAAATTTGAATCTTAGGGCGTATGTTATTTCATCTACCCTGGGGTTTTTGAGGATTAGGCTTACGCTTGAGCCCTCCTTATGTGCGGAGCCATCGGTGTGTAGTTCCCATATGTCTTTGTTTGCCTTGGGCTCTAGCGGGTCTGCTGGTAAGACCTTTGGTATTCCTCTAAGTGCGTCTGGTATTTCTACTAAGAAATGTGCTAAGGCATGGGCCTAGATACTGGTCCGCGAGCAGTAGTCTAGGTCGTGCTCCCCCAGTTCTATTGCCCATTTTGCCAATCGTGCTAACTTTTCAGGTCTTAGCAGGGCATGTTTTGTTGGGAAGCTGGTCAACACTTCAATTTGGTGTGCTTGAAAATAGCACCGTAGGTTTCTGGCCGTGTAAATTAGGGCCATTACTAGTTTTTCCAAGACTAGGTAGTTGATTTTGGGGCCTTGTAATTCTCTGCTTATGAAATGTATTGGTGACTACTTCTTGTTTCTCTGTACCGTTAGTACTGATGAGTTGGCTTCATCGGCCGTTGCAAGGTATACTTGTAAGGTTTCTCCCTGTAGGGGGCTCTCCATTGTTAGTAGATGACGAAGAGCCTCCTTTAAGCATTAGAGGACTGCATTGACCTTTTTCGTCCATTTGAAGTGACTCTTCTCAACAAACCCTTTCAGAGTGTGGAAGAGTGGTAGGGCTTTTTCCGCTAATTTGGCTATGAACCTGCCTAGTATGGTCAGCCTCCCGTTGATTTCCTGAACCCCTTTCATCCTGTGTGGGGTCTTGGAATGGAGTAATTCTTGGATCTTGACTTGGTTTGGTTTGATTCCTTCTTTAGTTGTTCGGTATCCTAAGAGTTGGCCCTCTTCTACCCCAAAAGTGCATTTTACAGGGTTGATTTTTGTCTATGCTCGCGCCAGTGTCTGGAGGGTCTCCTCGACGTCTTGGAGCAACGTTGCTTTGCTCTGACTTTTAATGACCATGTCGTCGACATACACTTCCACATTATTTCCGATCTGCTCTACAAAGACTTTATCCATTAGGTGCTGGTATGTCGCACCGGCGTTTTTGAGGCCAAATTGCATTTTGTGGTAGCAGAACATGCCTCGATCGGTGTGGAAGGCCGTCTTTTCCTTGTATTCCCGTCACATTTGGACTTGGTGATAGCCTTTGTAGGCGTCAAGAAAACATTTTAGTTGGAAACCTTCCAGAGATTTGACCTTCTGGTCTATTTCCGGGTGGGGTTTATGATCTTTTGGGCATTCATTATTCTGGTCGGAATAGTCAATGCATATTTTCCATGACCCGTCGTGTTTCTTTACCATTATCGGGGTTCCTAGCCATGTAGGGAACATTGCTTCCCGAAGGATGCCTGCATCCACAAGCTTCGTGACCTCATCATTGATTGCCTAGTTTCTATCACTTGCCTGTCCCCCTCCTTTTTTGCTTTATCAGAGCGCTTCCTGGTATGATGTTTAGCCTGTGTTTGATGATATTTCGGTCCACTCCAATCATATCTACAGGCTGCCACGTGAATAACCCGACAACGAGTGTTAATAGTGCAACTAGTTGGTCAATGGTGTCCGCTAATAGGTCGACTCTAATCTTTATTACTTGTTCGGGGTGTTCACCATGTATTATGTGCTTTTCTAGTAGGTGGTCTACTTTATATTTCTTAGGGGCGCTGACCAAGTCTAATGCCGTCATGATTTGGTGACACGTCCACCTGTGCGGAGTGTCGGCAATAATAGTCGCTGATCCGGACCGTGTGCTGAATTTTACTGTGACGTGGATTACTGTAACAACCCGAAGTTGTTCATCGCCGAAAACCCATTCTACCCGTATAACTCGCCGTATATCGATTCCTTCCGATGTCGTTTTTGGGTTAAATTAATTAAATTTATATGTTTAATTGATGCTAATGAGTGTCCAAACCTCTTAGGAACTCACGAAATTAGCCCAAAATACTTATTCCAAAAATTTTAGAAACATTCCCGCCAAGTCACGGAAACTTAATCGGGTGCGACCAAAAGCCTCGTTTAGTGCCGGTATCGGGTAGAATTCCATCGTGTCCAAGTTTGGGACCTATTTAAACATGTTCAAGCTTTCATTTGAAGCTTTTGCTTCATTTCACAACCATCTCTCTCTAACCTCTCTCTTAAATCCAAGTTTAAGGGTCCAAATCTCAAGTTTAAGGCTTCTAATCACCAAGGTACCTTCTCTAGCTTGTTATGTAACCTCTTTAGCCTTCAAATTCGAGTTTAATCTATGGATTAGGACCATTATCATGTGTTTACGGCCCTAGAACTATCCTAGGCCATAAACTCATTTAAAGGGGGGTTTTTGAGCAACAAAACCCTTCCAAACCACAACTAGAGTTTAGATATGGCTAAATGACTTCATGGATTGGACTTAGAACACTTTAGACATGGATTTTGAGGGATTATTATGAGTTTATGGCCCAGCAAGGTGTCTAGGCCGTAAACACTAAATTATAAGGGTTTTAAGCCCTTAAACCCTTCCTAGACTCAAACAAGGCTTAGATATGAATTTTAGAATATTGGTAATGGCCTTAGAACATCATAAACATAATTTTTGGGGAATAAATAGGAGTTTACAGCCAAGGCACATGCTTGGGCCGTAAACCCCTCAAAAATGGAGAGTAAAATCCTTTTCACATGTCCAAAAGCCTTGAAACTCAACCAATAGCCTTGTGGTAAATCCTAGAACCATCTAAAAATAGTTTGGGGGTCTTAAACATATCAAAATGCAACATATAAGAGTTTACGGCCATAGATCATGCCCTTAGGCCGTAAACTCCCAATTATGTGTTAAATGATGCCCTAAAATCATAACAAGGCTTGGAAAATTAGCTAGAATCACATGTGATTGTTCCTTGTGCCTCAAAATAATTATTCATGACCCTAGGAGAGTTTACGGCCGTAAACTCCAAGTTTACAGCCGTGAACTCCCTTAAACATGGTATAAGTCCCCTTAAATTAATCCAAGGCATTTTAGAAGTCCATTCCAACATTTCCTAAGTCCAAACAAGCCATTAAGCACTCAAAATCACACCAACTCGTCTTTACTTTTGTTTATATTACATATGTAAAACACTTGTACAACTTTACTTTCTAACAGATGTAATCAATATTATGTAATGTAATGTTTTGCGTTTAATGTTTTACTATGTGCATTGGATTTTATACTCAACATGGAGTCAACCCCGGAAATGTTTCCGCCTTCGGTTTTTGGGGTGTTACAGATTGGTATCAGAGCCCTTGTTTATAGTGAACTGGTATACCAAAGCTTACATGGTATAAGACTATAAACATTAAAGGGCCTAAGTGCTCTGAACTAAAAGTATACTCTACGAATATAAGTATTTTCTAAAAGTATACAAGTATACCGACCGTCGAGATCCGTAACTACAAGTAGAACAAAATATAAGTAAATGGGTGTTGTACACTGCGGTTAAACCTGGGCAGTTATGTAGTCGTGTCTAGGATCAATATAGCCTAGCCAACTATATTCATTCGAGACACAGCCAACATGTGCTTGGGAGTGACTGTGGTACGCAGCATACCTAAAACTTACCTAATATCCCAAACAACGAGTCGTCGCTGCAGCGAACCATGAAATACTATGGGAGTATTTCTCGAGCCGATCCTTTGTAGAAATCCTCGTATACGTGTTGTTCCTTAATCATTCCTTTAGCGATAAAATTTTCTGCCTTGATCACTCTTTCCTGCTTTATCGCTTAATATGGTGCTATATCTGTATTGATGAGATATTCCCTGATCCATATCTCTTGATTCAATTCAGAGGACTTATGATCCTCTCTTTCCTGATCTTTTTAGATCAAGATGCCTCCAAGGAAAAGACCCAGCTCAAAGAACACCAACAACCCTCCGCCGCCACCACCTCCTCTTCAAATCGATCTAGAAACACTTCAGGCAACCATTTCTACCACCATATCAGCTCTCCTACCTCAACTAAACCCCAATGGTTCAGGAGGTGGTTCCCAAAACCAAAACCAAGAAGGTAATCAAGGACACCGGAAGGAGTGTTCCTATAAAGACTTTATGAATGCAAAACCCACATTCTTCGATGGCAAAGGGGGTGTCATTGCTCTAACTCGGTGGTTAGAGAAAATTGAATCTATCTTCGAGATTTGCGCCTGTTCGGAATCTGATAAGGTGAAATTTGCCGCCTGTACGCTCACCGATAAGGCTTTGACTTGGTGGAACGGCCGAGTCAAATCCCTGACTCTACCTGTAGCTAATGCTATAGGATGGGAAGTTATGAAGGAACTACTATGTGCGGAGTATTGCCCTCGGGGTGAAATCCAGAAGCTAGAACATGAGCTATGGAACCTGAAGATGAAAGGTTCCGATATCGCCTCTTACACTTCAAGGTTTGATGACTTGGCACTTCTTTGTCCGGGAATGGTTACCCCGGAAAGCAAAAAGATAGAAAGGTTCATCTAGGGATTAACCCAGCCAAAAAAAAGGGAATGTTATAGCAGCAAAGCCAGATACCTATGACAGCGCCAAGTGTCTGGCACAAACTTTGATCGATCACAATGATGATCAAGAGGAAGCAGGCACCACTCCCGAGCCAACAGAAAAGAGTGGCGAGAAAAGAAAGTTTTGGAGAAAGAAGAAGAAGAGTCAGTCTTCCCCAGAACCCTCAAAGAAACAACAAATAGTGGCAGTCCACGCTGCCACTACCCCTGCTGCTGTTTCTGTTGTCAATTCCACATCTCAAGTACCTGTTACCGGATATGTCGGTACCCTCCCGTGGTGTCACCGATGTAACTACCACCATCACATCCCTGGCCCTTGTCGTGCAAAGTTCTGTAGAAGCTGTGGCTAGGAAGGTCACCTCGCATGAACCTGCAAAACCCCAACCCCGTCAACTAGTCAAGCTTCCGGAGCAGGTATCGGTCAAACCTGCTACAACTGTGGAGAGGTCGGGCACTATAAGCGAAACTGTCCAAAGACAGTAACGTCTGGCAACACCGGGAGAGTCCTAACTATGGGGCAAGAAAGGACAGCCGCCGATCCCACCGTTGCCACAGGTATACTTATTTCCGATAAATTTTGTGCCCGTAATCCTTTTTGATTCTAATGATGAAAGGATTTGTTAACCATTCATTCAAATATCTTTTTAAATTAAATCCGTTGTTAATAATCGAAACGTGCACCGTTGAGATGACCAACTAGTGAGAAAGAAAGCGTTAACGTCATACCCTTAGATCGTATCCTCAATTCGGATGGTTATCCCTTTCCATTTGATCTAAAGGTAAACCTTTCATGGAAAACTTTGATGCAAACTCGACATGGAATAACTTAGTCTCATTCATGCGGTTAGTCTTGTCTTCGAAAGCTTAGAAAGTTTTTCCATACATTCCCCGTCCGTATGATATTCGGGAAAGCGGGAAGCCTATAACTTTTTCCCTGATGCCTTTCCAAGAATCCTCGAGAATTGTTTTCCGAACGTCTAGTCAAGTCTCGTACTAATCTAGTTCCTGGAGCTACCTCGTAGTTGAACCTTTGGAAGATGATGTATCCAATACAGCGACCAGGACCTGATGTGATCACCACGAGTTTATAGTGGTACCCTTCGGTCAAACCATTTTTCTTGATCTTGTAGTAAACAAAGCAGCCCTACTGTGGGCCCACAACCCACAGGTCCCAGAATTCTCTTTCAGAATCATTAAACCCTTAGTTAGTCTGCCACATGAAGATGTACCTTCTTGTTGGAGTTTGTTTTCGGTTCGAAGCCTTATCCTAGGGAAAACATGGAATGCTTCGGAAAAGCGAAATATTTCCCTCATGATACATTAGACCCTTCGAGACCCTTGTGAAATCGATTCCGTAACTTTCAAACTTCGATTGCCCTCGGAACTTAGTAGCACCCATATGATACTTCACGTCTCGGTCTTTGAGAAGTATCCACCCAACGAAATCAAGACGCGTCCCGATAGTGAGGGTTCGCTGAGACGTCAAGCGGAGAACCGATGTCACTTGGGAGCGTGAAAACCCGAAGCAGCAAATCCACACGTATCTCATTCAAATTCATGACTTGTATCGTAATCATTGAATTTCGGGACGAAACTCCCTCTAACGGGGGGATAATGTAACAACCCGAAGTTGTTCATCGCCGAAAACTCATTCTACCCGTATAACTCGCCGTATATCGATTCGTTCCGATGTCGTTTTTGGGTTAAATTAATTAAATTTATATGTTTAATTGATGCTAATGAGTGTCCAAACCTCTTACGAACTCACGAAATTAGCCCAAAATACTTATTCCAAAAATTTTAGAAACATTCCCGCCGAGTCACGAAAACTTAATCGGGTGCGACCAAAAGCCCCGTTTAGTGCCGGTATCGGGTAGAATTCCATCGTGTACAAGTTTGGGACCTATTTAAACGTGTTCAAGCTTTCATTTGAAGCTTTTGCTTCATTTCACAACCATCTCTCTCTAACCTCTCTCTTAAATCCAAGTTTAAGGGTCCAAATCTCAAGTTTAAGGCTTCTAATCACCAAGGTACCTTCCCTAGCTTGTTATGTAACCTCTTTAGCCTTCAAATTCGAGTTTAATCTATGGATTAGGACCATTATCATGTGTTTACGGCCCTAGAACTATCCTAGGCCGTAAACTCATTTAAAGGGGGTTTTTGAGCAACAAAACCCTTCCAAACCACAACTAGAGTTTTGATATGGCTAAATGACTTCATGGATTGGACTTAGAACACTTTAGACATGGATTTTGAGGGATTATTATGAGTTTATGGCCCAGGAAGGTGTCTAGGCCGTAAACACTAAATTATAAGGGTTTTAAGCCCTTAAACCCTTCCTAGACTCAAACAAGGCTTAGATATGAATTTTAGAATATTGGTAATGGCCTTAGAACATCATAAACATAATTTTTGGGGAATAAATAGGAGTTTACGGCCAAGGCACATGCTTGGGCTGTAAACCCCTCAAAAATGGAGAGTAAACTCCTTTTCACATGTCCAAAAGCCTTGAAACTCAACCAATAGCCTTGTGGTAAATCCTAGAACCATCTAAAAATAGTTTGGGGGTCTTAAACATATCAAAATGCAACATATAAGAGTTTACGGCCATAGATCATGCCCTTAGGCCGTAAACTCCCAGTTATGTGTTAAATGATGCCCTAAAATCATAACAAGGCTTGGAAAATTAGCTAGAATCACATGTGATTGTTCCTTGTGCCTCAAAATAATTATTCATGACCCTAGGAGAGTTTAAGGCCATAAACTCCAAGTTTACAGCCGTGAACTCCCTTAAACATGGTATAAGTCCCCTTAAATTAATCCAAGGCATTTTAGAAGTCCATTCCATCATTTCCTAAGTCCAAACAAGCCATTAAGCACTCAAAATCACACCAACATGAGTTCACGGCCGTGAACTCATGTATGTATGTGTTTTATGGTTGTAAACTCCTTAAAATGTTTACCCTTGGGGAGTAAACTCAAATCCCAAGTCCCTAGTACCATTTCACGTCCATAGATGTCACCCGGGTCACTCCAAACACTCGTTTTGAGGTGTTTAATCTCATTGGAGTATAATGTTCCATATAATTAGTGATTGTAAATCTAATTAAATATATATGGACATTATTTCATTTTACATAGGGACATCGCGAGTAATCAGGCCCCGAACCGACGTTTAGTGTCCGAAATCGTCGCATTTCCGAGTCCGATGAGTTCATACCCCTACCCTTTTTACGTGTTTTCATTGGTTTTTCAATGTTTTCAGGGGGGGATACAAGCAAAAAGTACAAGTGTATTTTGTACTTATACTGATTTTCAACTCAATGGTTTTACTTACTAAATGTTTTGATTTCCAAAGATTTGTGATAACTGGCGTTTCGAATTGCAGGTTAAACATAGATTTCTTTTAAGAGTGTTGTAACTATATTCTCTTTGAATAAGAAATCATACTAATCATATTTAAGTTCGATACGAATGTAATCTAGTACGAATACGAATACGAATTACGAATATGAATACGAATACGAATACAAATTACGAATACGAATACGAATATGACTACGAATACGAATACGAATACGAATTACGAATACGAATACAAATACGAATTACGAATACGAATACGAATACGAATACGACTACGAATGCGAAATGACGCCTTTGGTTGACACTAAGACTTCGAAAATACAGTTAGTGTACTCCTTGAGTGTCACCAGAGTTTCGAATCTGATACGAAAATACGCCTCTGGACCTCTACTGAGTTTCAAATATATCCGCCTCAGAATGTCGACAGAGCTTCGAATACACAACTAATATACTCTTTTGGAACTCAGCAGAACTTCGAAAATACAGCAATGTACGCTTCTGTATGATTCCAAATATTCAAAAATACAACTAAGCAAGTAGATAATAGTAATTCGAATGTAGAATAACTAAGGGTTTAGAACACATAACTAATACTACTCACATGGTAATTACTAGTACTTCGAAATTAGACCTAAGAACCAACCTCAACACATAGGAAAATATGGGATTTTCCTGGGATAACATAACAACCAGTAACGAACCAAGATACAAATAGACAACTCAACACATAGGAAAATATGGGATTTTCCTGGGTAGTACAACAACACATAAACGGATAAAGTAACAAACGAATAACTAAAACTATAAGGAAAATATGGGATTTTCCAGGAATGACATAACCAACCATTTTCGAAATTGTAACAAACGATAACTAAACCGTTTTCATAAGAAAATATGGGATTTTCTTGATCAACAACTTTTCCAGAAAGTAAAGGAACTCGTTCTTTTCAAAACTAAACCGCTTATGAACTCACCAGCTTTATGCTGATTTTCAAACCGCTTGTATTCTCAGGTCAACGTTAGACAGGTACACCGCAACCATTTGGAGAAGACGGAGCGTCCCGGAGACTCGTCTTTACTTTTGTTTATATTACATATGTAAAACACTTGTACAACTTTACTTTCAAACAGATGTAATCAATATTATGTAATGTAATGTTTTGCGTTTACTGTTTTACTATGTGCATTGGATTTGATACTCAACATGGAGTCAACCCCGGAAATGTTTCCGCCTTCGGTTTTCGAGGTGTGACAATTATTGACGACACATCTTGAAGCTCGAAGAAATACGGGCTCCCTAACAATATGTTTTGTTCTACTCGGTGGCGTATCACAGAGAATTCGATTATTCGTGTCCTCCTCTCTCTCCTGTCGTAGTTGACTAATGTTAGTGGAATGTGTATTGTTCCGAGGGGACATAGGTTGTGTCGTGTGAAACTGACCATAGGTCCCCCCTGTTGGGGGCTTCAGTTCTTCCTTCCAGAACTATGCTAGTTTCCGGAAGCAATGTTCGTATAGGATATCCGTGCTACTGCCGTTATCTATGTAGACTCAATGGATTTGTTTGTGACGTATGCATGCAGTTATGAGAAGCGTTATGGGTTTTGAGCACTACAACATTCATATGGTGTACATACAACCCTAATGCTTTGTGAATCTAGTTTTTTCTCAAGTTATACATGCAAATTAATATCGAAAGCATAAAACCTAATCTAGCATACAATTTTCAAAATTTATAACTAAAACAAAGTTAGATGAATACCTTTTCCTTGTAGCTTGTACATCTTGACCTTCAAGAGCTTAATGCCTCAATTGTTTCACCTCTAATGAGTCATAAACACCAAGTAGCACTTGGAAGATTATGAGATAGAGGGTGAGGCTCTAAAAATTAGCTAGGGTTCTTTCTTAAGTGCATATGCCGATTTCAAGGAGCCAATGGGTTCCTTATATAGCTGAGGATCTTAGGGTTTTTAATGGAAACCCTAATCTGATTGCTTAAGCCTTAAGCAGTTCATGGAAACGTTCTAGAAGGCCCCTTGGACGAAATCTTCTATGGGCTTCCCATAGATTTCGTCCAAGCCTCTCCAAGGTGATCCAACATCCCAGTTTGCAACTATCAATGATTTGAACAACCAGTCCCCTTACTTTTTTAATTAGTTCCTTTAATCACAAATTTAATTCCAAATTAATTTCTGATTAATAGTAATTAAATAATAGGATTTCTCAATTAATATTTTATTCTTGTAATATATTAATAAATCACAATTAACCTCTTTCTTCATAATTCATCCTATCAAATTGCTATGGTGAACACAACCCAAAAGGACCATGCTACTATCGGGTCAAGTACATACAAATTATGGTTATGGGCTTAGATACCTAATCCAACAGTCTCCCACTTGGATAAGTCTAATAACTTTAACTGCAAGTACGACTTCAAAATTCAATTAGCAATTTTAGCTCTCAAAAGCCGCTATCGAACTCTAACCTAGTCAGTGACACGTCATTTAGATAAGAGATCATATATTCCTCCGTTCTGCAAGATATCATATGGACAAAGATATGGAACATAATCGTTCTCAATGTCCAACAGTTTGTTTCCCGACTTCTAATTTGTTTGACATAGAACTCAATCGAACACATCAATTCAGTCCTGACCGGGCCCGACACATAAGTCAACATAAAATCATCGAGGGGCCCAAGGTATTGCTTTTACCATCCTAGGATAAAAGGAACAAATAAACTTTCAATTATATGCTTATGCTATTTACTTGTTAAATCGCACACAACAACACGTTTTATAGCAACAAGTTACTAATGCGTTTACACATTATCAATGCACAATCAACTTTTAAACAACTCATAGTCTCACAATCATTCGTGATAAATTCCTTGAAGTGATTCATATGAGCGTGGGTTTAATCCAACACTCAAATATTATTTTAGAAGTACTCATGAACGTTGCAGCAAACTTTTATTATGTCTAAACACTTAGAAAATCTACAAACCAATTCATGACAGTCTAACCTCGTAACATACTCCCAAAGTATGATCGGGTGTGGATAATTTGAACAATATAATTATTCTAGAAGTAAAACATGCAAAAGTGAAACTATAGTAAACAACTGACACAAGACAGTAAACTTTACTCATAAATAAAACTTCTTTATTTAATCATCAAATGTCAATTACATTTTATCTATTAAAAGTTTCTAAATAACTATCTAATCACTAAAACTAATATCGTCCTTCAGGACAATGCTCCTCACATGCTGTAAGTGCTTAACTCTGCTCAAACCCTTTGTGAGGGGATCTGGTGGGTTCACCTCTGACCATACCATCTTAACTTTGAGGATTCCCTCTTCTACCCGATGTTTGATGAAGTGGTATTTTCTGTCGATGTGACTGGATCTTCCATGATCCCTCGGTTCCTTGGTTAAGGCAACCACTCCTTCGTTATCACAAAAAATCTCCATAAGCTCCTTTATGGCTGGTACAACTCCGAGGTCTCCAATGAAGTTCTTCAACGATATTGCATCCTTCTACGCTTCGCTCGCTGCTATGTACTCTGATTTTCACGTTGAATCAACCATAGTCTCCTGCTTGGAACTTTTCCATGTAATCGCTCTTCAATTTAGGGAAAATACCCAGCTCGATTGAGAGGGAAGTTATCTATGTCGGTCTGAAAGTTGTCGTCACTATACCCTGTCACTATTAGGTCATCACTCCCACCAAGTGTAAGGACCCAGTCCTTAGTTCTTCACAGGTACGTGAGAATGTTCTTCACTGTGGTCCAATGAGCTCTACCCGAGTTCCCTTGATATCGGCTAACCATACTCAACTCAAAAGCCACATCAGGGCGAGTGCATGTCATAGCATACATGTTCGATCCAACGGAGGAAGCATATGGCACTCGAATCATTTCCGCTATTTCGGCATTGGTACTCGGGCTCCGAGTCTTACTCAGCTTGGTATTGCTTTGGATTGGTAGTTCCCCTTTCTTGGAATTCTCCATGCTAAAACGTTTCAGCACCTTGTCCAAGTAAGTATTTTGACTAATTCCTATTAGTCTCCTACTTCTGTTTCTCAATCCTTATCCCTAGAATATAAGCAACTTCTCCTAGATCCTTCATAGCGAAACACTTCCCAAGCCAGGTATTAACCTCCTGCAAGGTCGGGATGTCGTTTCCTATGAGCAGTATGTCATCAACATACAAAACTAGAAAACTAACTATACTCCCACTAGCCTTGACATACACAGGGGACTTATATTTACTTCTCGAAAAACCAGACTCTTTGACTTTCTCATCGAAACAAAGATTCCATCTGCGAGATGCTTGTTTCAATCCATAAATGGATTTCTCAAGCTTGCACACTCTATTGGGGTATTTAGCATCTACAAAACCTTCTGGCTGACACATGTAAACATCTTCAGCCAACTTCCCGTTAAGGAAAATGGTTTTGACATCCATCTCCAAATTTCATAATCATGAAATGTAGCGATGGCCAACATAACCCTAATAGACTTGATCTTGGCCACTGATGAGAACGTCTCATCATAGTCAACCCCAGGGGTGTGAGTAAAGCCCTTCGCAACCAATCGTGCCTTGAACATATGCACCTCCCCATCCATGTCAGTTTTCTTCTTGAAGATCCATTTGCACCCGACTGTCTTGCGACCCGGTACATTGTCAATCACGTTCCAAACTTAATTGTCATACATGGACTGAATATCGCAGTCCACAGCCTCCTTCCACTTTGTAGACTCTAGGCCCGCGATGGCTTCCTTGTAGTTGTTAGGTTCATCCATATTTATCAGTGTACTATCACTGATAAATGTATCACCTTCAGTTGTTACATGGAAACCATACAACACAGGTGGAACACTAACTCTACTGGAACATCTTAGAGGTAAGGACTCGTCAACTGGTTCAACAGGAATCTCTTCCTCAAGTTGAGCGCTAGTGTTAGAGGTTCCTTCATCACTTGACTCTTGAAGCTCTTCAAAATCAATTTGCCTCCCACTATCCTCTTGACATATGAGTTCCTCTCCTGGAAAACCCCTCTCCTCGCAACAAAGGCAACATTGTCACTCGGTCTGTAGAAAAGATATCCAAAAGATTTCTGCGGGTAGCCGATGAAAATACACCACTCACTGCCAGGCTCAAGCTTGTCGTGACTCTCTTGTCTTACGAAAGCCTCACAACCCAAACCTTGATATGTGCCAATGAGGGAACCTTCCTTATCCACATCTCATGAGGTGTTTTGGCAACCTTCTTTGATGGGACTAGATTAAGGATATGGGCGACAATCTCTAAGGCATACCCCCAGAATGAGATAGGTAACGAAGTTTGACTCATCATGGAACGAACCATGTCCAACAAGGTTCGATTACGCCTCTCAACCATACCATTGAGTTGCAGTGTCCTAGGTGGTGTTAATTGTGAAACAATTCCACATTCCTTGAGATAGTCATGGAACTCGATACTAAGATACGCACCATCTCTATCGGATCTGAGCATCTTTATCTTCCTGCCCAATTGATTATCCACTTCTTGTTTAAACTCTACAAACTTTTCAAAAGTTTCCGACTTGTGCTTGGTTAAGTAGATATACTTATATCTGCTATAATTGTCGGTGAACGTAACATAGAAGCGGTTAGCATACCTTTGCTAGATCTTAAAGGCCCACAGACATCGGTGTGTATGAGATCCAACAATCTCTCACCTCTTTCACAAGTGCTAGTGAAAGGTGATTTAGTCATCTTTCCAAGCAAACAAGATTCGCATGTTTCATCCGAATTTAGGTCAAATGACTCCAACACTCCATCCCTTTGGAGTTAGGCTATGTGCTTCTTGTTGACATGTCCAAGACAATATGCCACACGCATGCCTTGTCTAAACCATTAGATGAATCGATATGCAACACATTATTCCCTAAGTTGTCTACAACCATCATAGTTTCATATACACCATTAGAAGGAAGTGCTTCAAAATATAAAGTACCACTATAGAAAGGATTAATAGAACCAATTTCATTATTTAATGAAAATCTAAAACATTTTTGTACAAACCATGAAAAGAAATAATATTACTCGTTATTTCTAATGAGTAGCAACAATAATTCAACTCTAAACCTAACCCACTACTAACCACTAAAGAGTAAATCTCGATCATGCGACGATTTCCTATTCCTCATTATTAGGTTCATCATCCCATGCTCCATATCCCTACTTCTTCTTTGCCCCTGCAAATCAGAACAAATGAAAAAAACACATCCTATATCAAGGACCCAAGAACTAGCATGTGATGAGTTATTAGAATGAATAGTATAAATACCTGCGAATGATGACTTTATCTTCCCATCCTTGATGTCTTGCAAGTACCTCAGGCAACTTCGTTTCCAGTGCCCTTTGTCTTGACAGTAGAAGCACTTTGCTTCCTTTGGATCGGATGAGGGAGCAGCAGAACCACCTTTTCCTTTGGATCCATTTGAAGAAGATCCATCATGAGAATTTCCGTTGTGATTCTTAAAGGGGGCTTTCCTCTTATTCCCCTTCCTTTGTCTAATAGCCAGGATTGGGGCAACAACAGCAAGAGTGGTTGCGACAGCTTGGCCTTTCACCCCATTTTCAGTAGTTCTCAACAAACCTTGAGGTTTGCTCAAGGCAACTTCCTCCTTGTTCATATGATAAGTCATCTTGAATTGATCATAACAAGGAGACAAAGAGTGGAGAATGATATGAATCACCAACTCTTCGTCAAAGTTGACATTCAACTTGAGCAGACGATCGGCATACCTTTGAATTCTTTGCAAGTGGTTTGTGATGGACTCTGCATCTTTCATCTTGGTCGTTATCAACGAGGAACAATCGCGTACCTTTCTTGATGCGCACTTTGATGGTACTTTTCAATAAAATCTTGGCACATCTCGTAAGGCCAGTAGTTCTCGTAGAACTACTACAGCTCAGGAGTCATAGTAGCTACCATTATACACGACACCTTTGTCGCGTCCTTTTCCTGAGCCCTATACTAAGCTATTTCTTCAACTGAAGCTTTAGTTTCATATATCTCTTTGAGCTTTTCATCGAGGACGTATTTATTTTCCTCGTATCGGAGGGCCATGCGAATGTTATAGATCAAATCATTGAAATTGGACCCATCGAAGGTGACCCTCCCACAAATGTTCATAAGAGAAAAGGAGCTTGAGGGGTTTGAGCTTAAAGCGTTGTTTGAGGCAGATATCTGAAAAAGAAAACGAACACAGTTTAGATTATATAAGCAATCCTTAATATATCACCCAAATGAAATATTAAGGCTAAGATCCACCACTATAATTCAGAATTCGGAAGAGGGATGTCGTATTCGAATTGCAAATTATATGAAGGTAGGTAAATGACGATTTACCAATTTCCACGATGAAAAACGAAATAAACAATTAGTTTTTAAATGAAATAAAATTCCTAGATTCTTTTGAGATTCATTGAACTTTTCAATGGCATGTTTAATCTCGATTATGCCCTTCAAGTTTGTGAATGGGATATCGAGGATCACAAACACAGTGTGAATAACCATGCAAATTAGCATGGTACTCTCGAGTCATTTACCACCGAATCAATGTGATGGTTAACCACACACACTGCATTGATCTATGATAATCCTCGAACTATCCTATGCCACTTTGTTAGTCCAGGTTAGTTTGTCGGTTAACCACATTGTTCCTAAAGTAACTAAGATTGGGAATTTATGAAAACATTTAGTTACTTTATAATAATCATTATACTTATTAATGAGGAATTATTGTCCTATCCTACCCGTTCGGCTAACGACCATCCACTAGTCAAGAGTACGGTGAGTAAGAGTGGATACCCAATGGCGGTCATTTTATAGGCTGCTTTCTTTAACACCCCTTATAGACCAGCTTCGTGAAAGAGGCCTACTAATGGTAAGACTGACTCATCTTATATATATATATATATATATATATATATATATATATATATATATATATAAGCTTTTAATATTATAATAGTATAAGGGTTGTATTTTAAACTTTTAAAACACTAGGGTTTTAGAATTTTATATTTCATAATTAATACTTTTTAATCAAATTTTAAATTCCAAAACTCAAAGGCAAGTTTTGAAACTATTCAAACTTCTAGATCGTATTTAAAATAATTAAAATAATCATATAATTTTATCTTTTTCAAAATTTGACATAATCCATTTTTATTTGGTAAGATAAATTCTAATCAAATTTTACAAATAATTAATTTATCACATAATCTTGTAATTATCTTAAAATTTGACCATTATCTTTTAGTTAGATGAGGATATTCATTACCATATCAGAAAAATTGATTTTAATCAGTTAAAACAACTTATGGTAATTATCTTTATCTAATTTAGGCTTGTAATCGAAAATTTTGCAATTAGACGAGTCAAGTTGTCGAGTCAAGCTTGGACTTGTCGAGTTGCCTCAACTCGTCGAGTTCCACATTAGACTCGTCGAGTTTATCGAGAAGGGTCCACATTTCTATTGCTTTCAGCTTTGAACAATTAACCATGGCATCAAATAAAATAGAAATCCATAATCGTCAAGTGGTTGTTGTGATGTATCGAGGCGATGAGATGTAGGTGAAAAGCAAATGCCACTATAGAAGTGAAAGAACCCTGAACCTTTTTAGGTTTAACTGAGAGGAGGTGAGAAGAAGAATCCAGAGCATAGGGACAGAGAGACGAAGCAGTGGCGATGACCAGGTTTAATTGAGAAGAACACTATAGAAGATAAAAAACGGCCACATAGATGGTATAAACACAGTTCATTACACGTGTAATCCACTATAATAGATAAAAATGGATAAATAATAAAAAAACAAAGAAAAAAAATGAACCAAGCACAACAAAATCCGGTTCACCATGTACTTGTAAATTAGTATATATATATATATATATATATATATATATATATATATATATATAGTTTGAATTTTTAAAAGGTCTAAACTTTTAAAAGGGTCTGAATTCTTAGGATTTAAATTTTTAACATATTTTGTTGGAACCTCTGAATTGTTGTATTGAATTATAAAAATGACTATTTTACCATCATGTTTTATTTTTTAGTGTACTTAAATCTATGTCTATAAAAAAATTGAATCAATTTTTAAAAAAATATAAAAAATATATGAACATCATATAAATCCAAATTGAATATAATTCAACATTAAAGAAAAATCCAAAACAAACATAACTATTTTCAAATCCACGAAAACATACATAAATTCAAATAAATATAATTTTGAAAATAATTGATTTTCAATCTTATCACGCAACCATCAATGCACGTTGAAGTCATGCTTTCAAACAATTATATGCAAAGTTCGGGGAAGGAGAGCAGCATGCGTCTCAAAGAATCAACATGTTTGTGTGACTGTTTGGAAAAAAATACATCTTATTATTTGAACATGATAAAATTATTTTTATAAATAAACGAAATACATTTGTTTCTAGTCCCCCCCCCCCCCCACCGTTCTTCTTCTTTGGAAAGATTAAAGGTGTTGGTTATTGGATGTACACATTGCTAGTTTTGTTTTTTAACTTCAAAAAGCACCAAACTTTAATTTTAGGTAGTAATAATGGTTCTTCATTTTCTTTTGGTCGTTTATGAAATTATGTTCACCCTTTAATTTGTCAACAACATTCTTCTAAGAGAGTGTTTTTAAGCTACTCTATTCATGTCCATTGATCATAACTTCATGTAAACATGCTTCTAGAAAACGTTTCTCTACACCTTCAACCTTCCAACTAATCATATCCTTTTTATTCTCACATGTATTTGATCCAAACAAATGCATATTTTCAACAAATAAAATCAGTTTTGCAAGAACTATAATATGATGTTAGATCAAATTTTCAACTATTTATGTAAGATATATATCATATACCAGTCAAGCACAACAAAGCAAAGCACATATCATCTTATTTCAACATCAAAGAAGAACATATGATTTCAGCATAACATCAAGAACATATGATTTTAGAAAAATTAACAATTCAAACTGAAATCTGATTTTAGCAGTGATTTTAGAAAAAATAGTTCAGCAGTGATTTTCAAGCACATCAGAACAAACCACATATGATTTTAACATAAAAATTTGAACATCTACATCAAGAAACAAAAATCTTATTTAAAAAAGGACCAAAACAACCTTATCTTGAACTCGATTTTTAGAGAAAGAAGAAAAGAAAATAGCTTCTGATAGTCGATTTTAAGGGGGGAAAAACCTTCTCAATTCAATTTTCAGATGAAAAAGAAAAGCAAAACCCTTACCTATAGAAGTTAGCGGAGGCGAGTGTAACATCCGATCCTTGTAGGTAAGTTCCTTCCTTTAAATTAATGTTTACTGTGGGATTTTTGACCCTACGTGGAGCATAGTGTAGCCTCCTACACAACAAGTAGGAGGGAAACTTGGACACGGGGTTTGAGTGACCTACGTGGGGCGTAGGTTTAGTTACGCAACACATAGCTGCCAGAACCAAACAACTATAATTGGGGTTTGAGGCCTTCCGATCATCAACCTCCATCCTTCCAAACAGTCTCCTTTGAAACCTAATCCCAATTTTTGAGTTTTGAGCCTTGAGAGTGTCTTGTGTTCACTTTTGAAGGAAGAATAAGATTTTGGAACCACTTGGGAGCTTAAATCAGTATAGATAAAGAAGGTTCATCCACTCAACCATCTCCAGAAAGTATACAGTTCCCACATTGATGTTATTTTATGATTAGATATAGTTATGCTAAGTGTTGCATTCTTGTATCCCCGTATCCATGGTGTATATGAGTAACAACAACTCCAGACCATTGGAGTATCATTTCTAGATGTTTTTAGGGTTGTACAAAAATGAGAGTTGTGTCACTCTCATCCATCCATGCATGAACTATTGAGCATTAGGTGACATTTTGGACTTAGGTTATGATTTTTTTTCCCTTGGTATGCATGCAAATGGATAAAGTCAGAGATTTTATCCATTAAGACATTTATAAAATAGAGATTTAGAAGTTGGAATAGTTGTTGGTCTGTATAAAGTAATTAATAATTAAACGATTGGGGCAAGGAAAAGGCGTGATCGTACACATCTTCTTGATCGATTATGTTTTGAGGGATTTTGATACTTTGATTATATGGTTTTGTGTTGAAACAATGGATTACTATCTTATGGTTTGTGGAATAAATTTTATAAAAGTGAAAATTTTTTATCACGGTTTTTGGAATGTTACAAGTTGGTATCAAAGCCCTAGTTTGAGAGAATTGGATGAACATTTGTGTGATTCCAGACTCAAACTATGGATCTACAGAATATTTTTAAAATTAACTATAAGATGATCGACGGAGAGGATGATATGCCTACTGTAACAACTTGAATTTCCAAAACAATTTTCTTTTCATTTTTAAAACATAGTTTCATTCATAAGAAATATCAAAATACAATGTAACACATGTCCACCAAATAAAACAATCCCAAGATCTCAAATACAAAAAACTCCATCAATGTGTACAGATCATGCCGGCGCCTTCCCGCGATCCTCGCTGGTACCTGAAACACATATCACATAAATGGTAAGCATAATGCTTACTGAGTTCTCCAAAATACCACATACGCACATACGCCACTCAAGGCTATAGCTCTACAAGACCTTCCGGTCCATGTGTCTCATGCGACTTCCGTCCCATAGTCCTGGTAGACCTTCCGGTCCCACTTCTCTGACCTTCCGGTCTGTATCATCTTGACCTTCCGGCCCATACATTGTTGACCTTTCGGTCCATATCATAATACTCATAACATAACATACCACATGTATATCATATAAAAGCATGCATCACATACTCATCATAGCACATAATACCTTCCGGTCACACATAATTACCACTATAGGTAAAATATAATGAGAAGACTCACCTCGTACGATGTCGGATAACCTCTTGTGCTCGATAACCCGACCTAGCCTCCTCCTATCAACATAATAACATCTCTAATCAATACTTTCTCTTTTCCTCATTTCTAAAGAATAGGTAGAAGATCATTCTACCCCTCCCTGACCTCTCTTGAACCAGCTTGACCAAAACCCTAAGGTCAACCTTAGTCAATGGTCAAACTTTGGCCAAACTTGTCGAGTGCACTTGTTTGACTCGGTGAGTTCATGCATGTCCTCTTAATCCTCATAAATCCTCACTCGACTCGTTGAGTTAACCTTTCACTTGACGGGTTACCACTAGTCACGAATCGCGGGGCAACCCGACTCGACTCGTCGAGTCCCCTTATGGACTTGGTGAGTTCCCTCCATGCAACACTCAAAAGACCTTTTGAGGTCAGATATGCTTCTATAACCTATAGATCTGACCTTCCAATACACAATAATCACATAAAGGTCCCACCATTACACTCATGAAACACTCATAGGGATTCTTTTGGTGAAATAGCTTCTAAAATGGCAACCCAGGTTCATATCTCCAAAGGAATAGCATAAAGCAGGATAGATAGGACTCTCTGGACCTCTTAAGGTCCAAATCTAAGAAGAATTCCATCTAGGGACCTGATATGCTTTGAATCCAAGCTAAAGAAGGCATAAGAAAACCCTATATTCAAGTATACCACCATATACATGAGAATGAGCATAGTTTTATACCTCTAGCAGCCTCTTCTGATCAAATGGTAGTAGATCTGAGCTCCTCAATCTGCCTAGCTTATCCTCCTTCCTTCTTTCTTGCCAAATCACACTAGAAATGAAGAAAATGGATTTTTTTCTCACTCACAATGCTCTTAGGTTCTCTGGTGCTCTCAAGGGTGAAGGTGGCCACAAATGAGGGCCACAAGATCCCTTAAATAGGTAACAGGCGCAAGGATTTAGGGTTTCTGTCCACAGCGCGGACTCGTCGAGTCAACTCGCCGCCTCGTCGAGTCCATTCATCAAATCTAGTCAGCAATCGCGATCCTACTCGACGAGTCTAGGCGTCAACTCGTCGAGTCCCTCTTCTTGACACAAACTAAATAATTAAAATATGATACCTGAAATTCTGGATGCTACATGTATAATCATTCGGAGCTAACGAAAGTATTCTCCAACTTGTTTTGTGTATTGATGATGTGACAGAATTGCATGCTAGTTTATAGGCTAAGGATCTTCAGGAGTTACATGTTAGAATTTCCTAATTTAAGATGCCTGATAGCCTAAGAGAACTTCTTGGTATGCTATATGGAACTGACATTATTACTTTGTTTGCTTAGTGTATATATCGTGGATATACATAACTAAGATTCTATAGCGTGAGAATTGTAACACCCGATTCAATGTATTTTTCATTTTCACCCTTGGTGTGTAATTAGTTTGCAAATTTGATCCCTAAGGGCATTATTTTAATTTTTAGGAAGGGGGAGTGTACGTTAGGCATACCTCTTATAGGCGATGCGTACGTAATGAAGGGACAAACCCTAATTTTAGGGTTTGGACCCTATTTAATCAACCTTATACCCAAGGTTTTCTCCTTACCAGCCTCGTTAGCCTCTTTTGAGTCCCATTTCGAAACCCTAGCTCATTTCAAGAGAGAGTTGACACTTGTGTGTGTTTGGTGTAACTCCAGGAAGAAGAAGCTTGGTTGAGCAGCATTGATCAATTAAGATCTTGTAGATCCAGTTTACATTCATTATTTCCAGCTTCATAAAGGTATAAAGCTTTGACCTTGCTCATTCTATGTTAAGCTCTAGATCGAGTAGAGTCTTGGACACTTTTTGGTCCCATGTATGAGTGCTAGTGGGGAATTGTCACTCCAGAACTTATGAGATACTCCTCTTGATGTTTCTAAGGTCCCTAGTCCATAAAGGTTGCATCTTGATGGTTAAAGATAAACCATGCGTAAGTAAATGCTCATTTGGTGGAAGTAGGATGCTAAATCTTAGGTTTGAGTCCATTCGTGCCATGCAAAGGCACCAATTTAGTCACTTTATGGATTAAGACGTTCCCCGAGGTTTGGATCTATAATATGGACGTTTGTTCTTTAGTATTAAGTGCTTAATGGGCAATATGGCTTAATGGGGGCCTACTCTACACGTACACATCTGGATACCCGACTCCATGTAGCAACCTAGTATATCGGGCGTACTAGGGGAACGCTTAGTGTATGCGATCAGGATGGGCTTTTGAATTTTGGGCTACCATTGGGCTTTAGGGTCTTGGGCCCTTGTTGCGCCACAACTCTTTTTGATTTTGGGCCACTATTAGTACTTCTTGGATTTGGGCCCATATTAGGCTTTGAGTGTCCTTTAGGAAATGGGCCATTATTTGGGCTTTTGTGCCATTGAATTTGGGCCTTGGCTCTTAGGCTAATTAAGGAAAGGGTAAAATGGTCTTTTATCCTAAGAGTCGGGATTAGTTTATTAAAGTCCCGATTATGGTTTATGACCTAATTATTAATTAGGTTTTTATTAGATTGGTTAGTGTGGGGATTCTCTGGTTCAGCAACCTGAGCATGTATTTGACTGTCAATAGACTGAGATGAGTTTTGCTCACTTTATTGTAGGACACTAGCGATTATAAGTGCTTGTAGTCTTTGTGATTCCTGATGTATGTATTGTATGCATGTGTGCCTGTTGCTATATGTATGTGGGGTGAAATAGACCCGGTACAACATTATGCTGACATATGAGTTGAAATAGACTCGGGGGTAAAATAGACCCGGTACAGCCTTAGGCTGACATATGAGTTCAAATAAGCTCGGGGGTGAAATAGACATGCGGGTGAAATAGACCTAGTATAGCCTTGAGCTAATATATATATATATATATATATATATATATATATATATATATATATATACAGTATTTTGGGGAACTCATTAAGCTTTGTGCTTACGGTTTTCAGTTTATGTTTTAGATACTTCCAGATCGAAAGGGAAGACCTCGGGATGATCGCATTGTACGCACCATGATTTTCTGCTTTATTTACTCTGATGTACTTTTGGGGTGTTTATTGATATTCTCTGAATACTTTATGGTTCTGTCAAACATTTTTGGTTGATGGGTTCTTTAATATAAAAACAAAACTTTGTGTTCTGAATTTTGGGACTTTACAAGTAGACATCAAATCCTTGGTTTGAGAGATTCGGGCATACTCTCGGGTGTACCTGAACTCAAACTAAGGATTTGGTTGATTTTTCAGAAGCAAAAATGTTTTATAAAAGAAATTTGTAATAAAAGTAAGGGGTGTGGTGCATGTAATCGACCAAGCTCAATTATGTTTTCCCAAAATACCCATACTTGCACTACAAATAAAATTACATTTAGTGGCACACATTTTTAGTGGCATGTTTTATTTTGTGGCACTATAATATGTTTTTACTGGCACATATTTGTTTTGTGTCACTATAACTAACATAAAATTTATAATTTGTTTTATTCCCGCGCTAAGATTAAAAGTTCTACCAACTAAAATTTCCTAATTTTCGTATTCCCTCTATGATTAAAAGTTCCACCTAACTAGGGTTTTATATCGACTGTTAGCAAGACGCCGTCACACAAGGCTGGAATTCTCTTAAAACCAGAAGGAACAAAACCATCCCGAAGCTCACCATTACGCAATCAACCATCGCCCTTTGTCAACCCTAACCTTTCGTCATTGATATTATCCATCGTCAACTCCTCTGCTGCTTCAATCGTCGACAATTTTACTGATGGACGATATCACCATCGTGATTTCTATCTCTATCACAAAATTAGACACTTATGTGGTTCCTGCCATAGAGCATCAGCAACCCTTTCGCCCTTGGCCTATGTATCTGGTAAGCTATGTTTCTCAATCTCTCATTTTATCATTCTATTCACATTCGAACTTCTAAGAATTATCTTAAAACAAAAAGTAAATTCCATCAAATTTGTATTATATACCTGATTCAAGGTTCTCTCTTCCTGATTTTCATTTTGTAAGTCGCAATTTGTTATGGTATTAAATTTGATGGTTGTTCTCCTAGGGATTCAACTCCCATGTCGTGGCCACACTGTTATTTACGATACAAATTTTTCCTTACTCGATGACACGACGTGGTCGACACTTCCCATGTCGTGGTCACTATACATTACATTAATCTGCAATCCTTTGCATCACATTTCAGAAGTCAGTGTTCTTGGTCTTATTTTCCATTACATTCACAAGCAGTAGTTCTAGTTTCTAGTCTTCCAACAATTTATGGAGCAACTTTTAGCAGCCTCATTCGATCTCGCCACTACTACCCCAAGGGAGTCTGTTCTAGTTCTCTCTGTTTAATTTTTTGTTCTTTAATTGTTTTAGCATGCAATGGGGACATTGCATCAAATAAGTGTTGGGGAGGGGATCGAATATAGGAATATAAGCTTATTGATAAATTAAATGTGAAAAATGACTAGGATTTAAAATTTATTAGAAAGATTTGAAACAATAATCTAAAATTGGATGTAGTTAAAAAATCGTTGTCTTGAGATCTAGGTTGCTAGCGTTGTGTGAGACGATCTGATGCGAGTTTCAAAGTTTATTTGAGCCAATATATGTTATAGTGTATTTGTGGCTTCCCTATCCTAGTGAAATCATGGAACAAAAACACGACCTTGCTTAGTTTTTGGGCCGCAATATGTTTAGCATTGTGTACCAAAATTATATCCAGGAAAGCTTATGTAGTCATTGCACATTAGACTAATATCTCTAGCCAATAAGGGTTGAAGAGTAAGTTCCCTTGCTTAAGCATATATTTTTCTTAGGTTTTAGTTTTTGAGTGAAAAAAGTGAGTTATGAAAAAAGAGAGAGAGAGAGAGAGAGAGAGAGAGAGAGAGAGAGAGAGAGAAAAGGTGAAAAAAGAGTTGTGAAAAAAAAGTTGAAAAAAAGTTGTTGTTGAGTGAATAAAAGCTATTAAAGGATGAAGATCTTGAAGAAAGTGAAGAAACAAGGCAATTTTCCAAGTAATTATTTATTGCAATTTTTTTTCTAGGTTATTTTTCTATATGTATGCTTGGGAGCTTAATCAAAAATTACCTTGAGGTTAAGAAAGAATTTTGAGGATGGATTCGGAGGGATGCATAAAATGAGCATTGTTCAAAAGAACTGGGCAAAATCTTTATGAAGATTGTGAGTATTTAGGATTGGGGAGGTTTTTAGGAAACTTTAGACACAAATTCATGCATTGCGGTCTTTAAGTAATGGAGATGATCAAAATGGATTGTCGTATGTGATGTTGGTAGCTAAAGTCTTGATATGATAATAATAATAAAATCAGCTTTGCTTGGGGGCGAGCAAATGGCTAGTGCGGGGTAGTTTGATAACGTCTATTTTATGTATATATTTATGATGTTTTCTTATTATGTGATTACTATGTTTTTATGCTATTTAGAACTAAAAGATACTTAATACTCTTTGAAATGTTAAATTACAGTTAAAATGGGAACTGGAATGCAAAAGGTGGAGAAAGGAGCTAAAAAGACACAAAAAGGGTGTTGTTGGACAACTTGACCTCTCTTCAGTGTTTTGGTCATATCTCATCACTCATAACTCTGATCGATGACATTAAAAATGTTCTGAAAACTAGATACAATTTCGGACGACTTTCGTGTTTTGAGAAAATGGTGATTCCTAACGAACTGGTCGAGTTTAACAAAAACTCGCTGTATTGTGTAGAAGCTTCGCGGTTCTTGACGTTGACTTGGGGAATACAGGATTTTAATGAAGAAATTGTCAAGTTGGTGTCCGAACTCATCGACTTGACGCTAAAAACTATAAATAGAGTCGTAAATTAGCTATAAAGTGAGATCTTACACCCTAGCTTGATTCCTGCGATTATAAACCCCCCAATAAGTCGTTTTGAGGGTCTATAAGCCGGATGAAAGGTCGTTAAGCTGACATCAACGAAGATCTGACTGATTGGAGAGCGGATTCATGCCATATATCATTTGGTTCGTTGTTCTTACCACGATTAACATTCCAATGTGGTTTTTTATGCATTTACTTTCTGATTTGGGTGTTAAAACCCTTTGCTTTGTGTTTATGATTAGATGAACCCTTGATTTTGTGGATTAACTGATATTTGGATTGTTTTATTTGTGTTTAATTAATCTTGTTAAGCTTGTTAAAAGCTGTTAATGACAATTATTTTCTATTGGTGACTGAGTATATTGAGTTGTATGAACATCTGCTTGATTACTTGAACCTTATAGTTTTGTGAAAACACGATTGTAAGCCTAGTGTTGTGAACATATCCTAGAGTTAACTAGAAAATAAGTAAATTAATGTGTGAGCATGTGTGATGACCAACCACATATGAGTTAATTGAACCGACCAATTTGATTAACAATTATTACAAGTCTTTCTTGATTCGAACTAAACACTAGGAAACCTGTTAGTTTAATCAACTGACAACTGCTTGAATTGACTTGTTTGCTAAAGGATTAGTACTAGTTGTGACATCCCCAAAATGACGGCCAGAAAAGACCGATTTCATTTATGTTTTTTAAAATAATTTCAGAGTAAATCCTTTTGATTTAAAAGTGTTGCGGAATTTGTTCCCAAAACAAAACATGATAAAATAATATTTATCAAAGCATTTCATCAAGAGATGCATTTTCATTATATAGTCAAAACTCGGGATGTCATGTTCCGATACAGACCATAAAGCATAAACGATAACATTACAAGTCATTCAACAATTATATACATATACAGATTTGTAAACAAAACAACTTGATTATTCATCCATCTTACGCCCTTGCGCCACTTCCTGTAATACAAATAAAACTGAGTGGGTCAGGCTTGGGAGCCTGGTGAGCATATAGGGTTTTCAACCTACAATAAATAAATTATATTTAATTTCACCAACCAATCACTATCCCGATTACCCATTCCCGTTATCCTCACTTTACGTCCCTAAAATAACATCTATCTCAAGGGACCTAATCTAGGATTTTCATCGGGACGGACATTACTGTTAAGGGGTTTCCTCAACAATAGATATCCTAAAGGCAACCATGAGGGGGATACAGTACACCGGTGAACACATCGTTCACAACACCTACAGGTTATGAACCTGCTAGCGTTCCACTGGACTGTGTAGAAAGAGTCCGTGGTCGTTATCCATACTCCGCTGAATAACTAGATCAACAACAACAACAACATCGAGGCCTCTCATCTGTTTATTACACACCAACTATCTACCAATGTTCTACCCAACATATTAGTAGATAAAATAAATATTTTCATACATAGTTTAAAACCTGTATATCATTTTCATTCAATACATATTCCACATAACAGATGAGGCACACCCACATAACACGTATTTCATAGAAAGTAAATCAGATCTATGAGATAGAAGAGAATGAATATACATTCACACTTATAACAACAAAATTATACACATAAACAACAATATACTTAATACACTCAGACCATACTTGTATTATTATCGTGTTTATGAAAGGTAGTATACACTCACTTGATCAGAAGACGATCAGACAACACTACGACTTGTAGAAGTAGTATCTCTCCGCAGATCTGGAAGATCTTCACAAAAATCGAACTTCTCGCGGGCAGAGCTTCGGCTCGGGAATCACACTCTTCGGGATTCTCGGGGCTTCGGATCTTGCTTCGGGACTCGGGAATGATACCGGGGCTTCGGGGTACTTCTGGCACGCAAATCGATGCAAAACGGGAGAGAGAAGAGAGAAAAATAGCAAAGGAGTCGGCTGCCCTCGCATCCTATTTATAGGAGGCTGGAGCCTCGGAGTACGCGGGGCGTACTGCCTCAGAATCGTCATTGCTTACGTATCCGAAGAACTCGAGTGCGAGGTGTGTCATGCTTCGCTATACGCGGGGCGTACGCTAGTACGCTAGGCGTACTTCGGATGACTCCGATGACTCCTCTTCGGATAATGCCGGATTTAATAATTAAATTTAATTATTAATTATTTAATAAACTTCGAAAATTCATATCTTCTTCATACGAACTTCGTCTTCGACGTTCTTTATATCCACGCGTAGGTGAGACTACGCTCTATAACTTTCATTTAGACTCCGTCGGCTAATTTTGACTTTATTTTTAATAAGTCGGGACAGAAAAACTTTGTTATAAATTCATAACTTCTTCGTTTGACGTTCGTTCTTGCCTAACTTTTCATCGCTTCGATACCAACAACGAGATCTTCGATTCTCATTTAGATTGTTTCGGCTAAAAACCGCTCGATCTCAAATCGAGTATTTCAGGCTGCATACCGCTAAGTCGAAACTTCATAAAATCGTAACTTCCTCATACGAAGTCAGATTTGGGCGTTCTTTATATATTCGGAAACCTCGTTTCAACTACTACAACATTATCCAAAGATATCAAGTTTATTTTACACTTAAATTTTGACGCTTATTTTTATTCTTAATTAATCCAACCACATAATTAAGCAATTAAGCACAAAACACATAATACTCAAATAATACACTTCTGTTATTTCAAAACGGGTTACAAAGGTTAACCTAGACTATTATATCAACATTAATGACAGGCCCAGAAACACAGGCGTTACAATTGTCTCCACCTTAGAATGATTACGTCCCCGGAATCACACATCAACAAACAACTGCGGATAGCGACCCATCATGTCACTCGCCGTCTCCCAGGTGAGATTCGGCCCATTCGTGTGTTTCCATCAGACAAGCACTAACTCGACCATCTTACGTCGCAACTTCTTAGTCTTTCGGTCAACGATTGCCTCTGGTTCTTCAATCAACCTTTTTTTCTCATCGATTCTCAACTCCGAAAGTGGAATCATGTCGGGAACTTCCCCCGTGAACTTCCTCAAATAACACACATGAAAAGTGTTATGAATTCCATTCAGTTCTTCTGGTAGTTCGAGCTTGTAAGCTTGGTTCCCAATCCTCTGAAGAACTTTAAACGGTCCAATAAACCTTGGACTCAACTTTCCCCTTTTACCAAATCTTATAAGTCCCTTCCACGGCGAGACTTTAAGCAAAACCAAATCTCCAATTTCAAAAGTCATCGGTCTTCGCTTTTTGTCAGCATAGCTCTTTTGACGATCCTGAGCTGCTAACATTCTTTCCCTAATTATTTTCAACTTTTCAGCAGTTTCATGAACCATCTCCGGTCCCATAAACTGCTTTTCCCCAGCCTCAAGCCAACAAGACGGCGTACGACACTTGTGTCCATACAAAGCTTGGTAAGGTGCCATCTTAATGCTCGAGTGAAAACTATTATTATAGGAAAATTCTACCAAAGGTAAATGTTCATCCCAGTTACCTAGGAATTCCAAGGTACATGCTCTCAGCATATCTTCAAGCGTTTGTATCGTCCGTTCGCTCTGACCATCAGTCTGCGGATGGTAAGCTGTACTTAAACACAACTTGGTACCCAATTCCTCTTGTAGACTTTTCCAAAATCGCGAGGTGAAACGGCTATCACGATCCGACACAATCGTTAACGGAACACCGTGAAGCCTCACAATTTCCTTCACGTAAGAATTTGCAAGCTTCTCCATAGACCATTTCTCCTTGACTGCTATGAAATGCGCACTCTTAGTGAATCGATCAACGACCACCCAAATCATGTCGTGACCATTCATTGTTCTGGGCAGTTTAGTGACAAAATCCAAAGCAATGTCTTCCCACTTACCCATAGGCACAGACAATGGTTCTAAACTCCCGTACAGTTTCTGATGTTGTGTCTTTACTCTCGCACAAGTCACACACTCAGCCACATACTTTGCAACATCAAGCTTCATCGTCGGCCACCAGTAGTAGGTTTTCAGGTCCCTATACATTTTAGAGCTACCGGGATGAATCAAGTACATGGTCTTGTGAGCTTCTTCCATCAGAAGATCTCTGACTCCTCCTATCTTAGGTATCCAAATCCGATCTTGGAACACCTTCAGTCCATGACTGTTTACACCGAATACCAACGTTTTGCCCAAACGTTCCTCCTTTCGGTCATTCTTTTCAGAAGCTTCCTCTTGAGCTTTCTTTATACTTTCCATAATGGTCGAGACAACTTCAATTCTCAATGCTTTTGGCCTTTTCCTTTCAAGATTGACTTTCCGACTGAGAGCATCAGCAACAACATTAGCCTTACCGGGGTGGTAAAGTATCCCGCAGTCATAGTCCTTGAGCAATTCTAGCCAGCGTCGTTGCCTCATATTCAATTCTTTCTGATTAAAGAGATATTGGAGACTTTTATGATCAGTAAAAAGTTTGCACTTCGTGCCATTGAGGTAATGCCTCCATATCTTCAGAACGAAAACTACTGCTGCCAACTCCAAATCATGAGTCGGGTAGTTCTTTTCATGCTCCTTCAGCTGTCGAGACGCATATGCTATCACCTTTTCTCTTTGGGTCAAAACACAACCCAATCCAACCCCAGACGCATCGCTATAAACAGCAAAGTCTTCAACCCCATCGGGTAGAGAAAGTATCGGTGCCTCGCATAGCTTCTTCTTTAGCTTCTCGAATGCTTCTTTATGCTTATCACTCCAAGCATAACTAGCTCCTTTGTGGGTCAAAGCTGTTAATGGAGTAGCGATCGAAGAAAAGCCTTGGATAAACCTTCGGTAATATCCGGCTAATCCCAAAAAGCTTCGGATCTCCGTGGGACTTTTCGGTTATTCCCATTTCATCACAGCTTCGATCTTCGCTGGATCAACCATTATCCCTTCTTGGTTGACCACATGACCCAAGAATTGGACTTCACGAATCCAAAAATCACATTTGGAGAACTTTGCATACAGCTTCTCCTTCTTCAAGACTTCTAACACTTCTCGCATGTATCTGCCATGCTCCTCTTGGCTTTTCGAATAAATCAGAATGTCATCTATGAACACTATCACAGATTTATCTAGGAACAGATTACAAACTCTGTTCATTAAATCCATGAATGCTGTTGGAGCATTGGTTAGTCCAAACGACATAACCAAAAACTCGTAGTGTCTATATCGGGTTCTGAATGCAGTCTTCTCTATATCCTGCTCTCTTACTTTAAGCTGATGATATCCTGACCTTAGGTCGATCTTCGAGAAATAACTCGAACCTTGCAATTGATCAAACAGGTCATTAATCCTTGGCAACGGATATCTATTCTTTATTGTTGCCTTATTCAGCTCTCGGTAATCAATGCACATTCTCATACTTCCATCTTTCTTCTTCACAAATAACACCGGAGCTCCCCAGGGCGATGAACTAGGTCTAATGAAACCTTTGTCCAATAACTCCTGAAGTTGCATCATTAGCTCCTTCATCTCCTTCGGTGCTAATCGATAAGGTGCTTTTGCTATTGGCGTTGTCCCTGGCAACAAGTTTATTCTAAACTCCACTTGTCTATCAGGCGGTAATCCAGGAAGATCTTCGGGAAATACTTCCGGATAATCACACACAACAGAAATATTCTGCATCACCTTCTTTTCCTTCTTAACATCGATCACGAATGCTAAATATGATGTACATCCCTTGGTCAAACATTTTCTGGCTTTCATTAGGGAAATGATTCTAGAATTCACTCTGCGTTTGTCCCCATACACCATAAACGAATCTTTCCCAGGCGGGTTTACTTTAACTATCTTCTTCTTGCATAAAATTTCGGCATCATTGGCGCTAAGCCAATCCATTCCAAGCACGATGTCGAAACCATTAAGTTCGATATGAAATAATTCCTCGTGGAACTTATTCCCATTCAGATCAATTAAGATGTTTTTCATACGATGGCTAACAGGTACAAACTTGCCACTAGCAACTTCGACTAATAAGGCATTATCTAGTCTATCAACAGACAAAGCTAGTTTTCTACCAAATTCATGCGATATAAAGGAGTAGTTGGCTCCAGAATCAAATAAAATTTGGGCAGGCAATTCGTTAACGAGAAAGGTACCTGAAGCGACATCAGCTTCATCTTTAGCAGCTTCCAGTGTCATCTGGAATGCTCACGCCTTTGGCTTTGGCGGAATGTTGGGTCTTGCTGCTTCTTTCTTCTTAGGGCAGTCCCTCGACATGTGACCCTCCTCACCACAACCATAGCAAACTTTCTTGGTAAGTGTGCATTCGTTGGCATAGTGCCCTGGCTTTCCACATTTGTAGCATGTGGCCACCACTTCACACTTCCCATGATGCTTCTTCTTACATTTGTCGCACCATTTCGCTTCGCCTCCACTTCCCCTCGAACCAGACTTCGAGAACTTGTTTTTCTTGTTGGACCCTGAAGTTCCATCGAACTTCCTCTTTTCACCAACATTTATCCTTTCCAGACCCTTTTCCTTCTGCTGGGTGCACGAACAGCCGTTTTCAGAGTAGTTGCCATCTTGACTGTTGGACCAAAGTCGGCAGGCAGTCCATTAGCAAACCTCTCAATCTTGGAGAGTTCCGTTGGCACCAGGTACGGAAATAACTTCATTTTCTCAGTAAATGCAGTAGCATAGTCATCTATGTTCATCCTCCCCTTCTTCAAGTTTTGGAACTCATTGTTCAGATCAATCAGATCTATCTCTGAACAATACTGCACCCTTAGTTGTTCCAAGAACTCCTCCCATGACATTTTCAGGGCTTATCTTCGTGGCATAGTATCTGCCAACAACTTCCACCAACTCAATACTCCAGTCTTCAGTTGTCTAACTGCAAAGACGATCTTCTGTTTGTTGCTACAGTCGCAACTTTCAAATACCATCTCCATTTCGGAGATCCAATCCATTATCTCAACAGGCTTTGGGCTTCCAGAAAGACTTGGCGGCTTGGCGCCCAAGAAGTTCTTGTACATTCGCCCATCCTTGTTGTTTCTCCTTTCCGGATCGTTCCTTCGTTCTCCTTGAGTCCCAACTTGACTCAAAATGCGACTATTGTTCCCTTCCTCCGATTGCTCGGGAATCAATTCGGATTCCTCAATAGGTATGATAGGTTCGTCCCTATTATCATGCAACATTTGTCGCATCTCATCCCTTTGTTCGGCTAGCATAGCCCGAATCATGGCTTGCACCCCAGCCATTGTTATTGGTTCTGGTGCTGCTGCTACAACAGGTATTTGCTCAATCACTGGCGGTTGATTCCTGTTTTCATCTGCGTTTCCAATGCCACTCCTTGTTCTCACCATTTTTGATCTACACACCGAATAATGTGAAATTAGATCCTCATTCACGATAGATATTTAAATCATCCTTATTACTCCGAAACGTTTACATGCTAGTTCTAATAACGTAGGCATACGCTTAGAATCCTACACACATAAGGTTTCCAGATCCGGTCGGCAACAGACCGTAGATCTGAACAATTAATATCATATATGGCAACATATAACATTTAGCACATAAAAGCATTTTAGGCAACTTTCCTAAAATAAACTAGTGCTCGTGTCCATAATATATCAGACACACTTCTCACAATCTCCACTTAGCATTCTAAGTTTAAGTCTAGAAATCCTACAAATTCCTAGTTCGCTTAAACTAATGCTCTGATACCAACTGTGACATCCCCAAAATCACGGCCAGAAAAGACCGATTTCATTTATGCTTTTTAAAATAATTTCAGAGTAAATCCTTTTGATTTAAAAGTGTTGCGGAATTTTTTCCCAAAACAAAACATGATAAAATAATATTTATCAAAGCATTTGATCAAGAGATGCATTTTCATTATATAGTCAAAACTCGCGATGTCATGTTCCGATACAGACCATAAAGCATAAACGATAACATTACAAGTCATTGAACAAATATATACATATACAGACTTGTAAACAAAACAACTCGATGATTCATCCATCTTACGCCCTTGCGCCACTTCTTGTAATACAAATAAAACTGAGTGGGTCAGGCTTGGGAGCCTGGTGAGCATATAGGGTTTTCAACCCACAATAAATAAATTATATTTAATTTCACCAACCAATCACTATCCAGATTACCCATTCCCGTTATCCTCACTTTACGTCCCTAAAATAACATCTATCTCAAGGGACCTAATCTAGGATTTTCATCAGGACGGACATTACTGTTAAGAGGTTTCCTCAACAATAGATATCCTAAAGGCAACCATGAGGGGGATAGAGTACACCGGTGAACACATTGTTCATAACACCTACAGGTTATGAACCTGCTAGCGTTCCATTGGACTGTTTAGAAAGAGTCCGTGGTCGTTATCCATACTCCGCTGAATAACTAGATCAACAACAACAACAATATCGAGGCCTCTCATCTGTTTATTACACACCAACTATCTACCCATGTTCTACCCAACATGTTAGTAGATAAAAATATATATTTTCATACATAGTTTAAAATATGTATATCATTTTCATTCAATACATATTCCACATAACAGATAAGGCACACCCACATAACACGTATTTCATAGAAAGTAAATCAGATCTATGAGATAGAAGAGAATGAATATACATTCACACTTATAACAACAAAATTATACACATAAACAACAATATACTTAATACACTCAAACCATACTTGTATTATTATCGTGTTTATGAAAGGTAGTATACACTCACTTGATCAGAAGATGATCAGACAGCACTACGGCTTGTAGAAGTAGTATCTCTCCGCAGATCTGGAAGATCTTCACAAAAATCGAACTTCTCGCGGGCAGAGCTTCGGCTCGGGAATTACACTCTTCGGGATTCTTGGGGCTTCGGATCTTTCTTTGGGACTCGGGAATGATACCGGGGCTTCGGGGTACTTGTGGCACGCAAATCGATGCAAAACGGGAGAGAGAAGAGAGAAAATAGCAAAGGAGTCGGATGCCCTCGCATCCTATTTATAGGAGGCTGGAGCCTCGGAGTACGCGGGGCGTACTGCCTCAGAATCGTCATTGCTTACGTATCCGAAGAACTCGAGTGCGAGGTGTGTCATGCTTCGCTGTACGCGGGGCGTACGCTAGTACGCTGGGGGTACTTCGGATGAGTCTGATGACTCCTCTTCGGATAATGTCGGATTTAATAATTAAATTTAATTATTAATTATTTAATAAACTTTGAAAATTCATATCTTCTTCATACGAACTCCGTTTTCGACGTTCTTTATATCCAAGCGTAGGTGGGACTACGCTCTACAACTTTCGTTTAGACTCCGTCGGCTAATTTTGAATTTATTTTTATTATTTATTTTTAATAAGTCGGGACAGAAAAACTTCGTTATAAATTCATAACTTCTTCGTTTGACGTCCGTTCTCGCCTAACTTTTCATCGCTTCGATACCAACAACGAGATCTTCGATACTCGTTTAGATTGTTTCGGCTAAAAACCGCTCGGTCTCAAATCGAGTATTTCAAGCTGCATACCGCTAAGTCGAAACTTCAGAAAATCGTAACTTCCTCATACGAAGTCAGATTTGGGCGTTCTTTATATATTCGGAAACCTCGTTTCAACTACTACAACATTATCCAAAGATATCAAGTTTATTTTACACTTAAATTTTGACGCTTATTTTTATTCTTAATTAATCCAACCACATAATTAACCAATTAAGCACAAAACACATAATACTCAAATAATACACTTCTATTATTTCAAAACGGGTTACAAAGGTTAACCTAGACTATTATATCAACATTAATGACAGGCCCAGAAACACAGGCGTTACACTAGTGAACATGAACCTAATCATTTTAGAAATCGGTGAACATGAATACATAAATCTGTGTGTGCAATTATCTATGATTTTAAGATGTAATTTGTCTAAACCAAAGTACCTGTAGATATTTTTCTTCAGTCAGTTTATCGAGATTTATTGTTTAATTAATTGTTTGAGATGTAATTCCATAAAATATTTCTTTACTGCTTTTGTGTGTTTTGTGTAACCTATAATCAAACATTCTAAATTAATTCACTAGCGTTCCCCTTGTGTTCGACACCCTTGCTTATCAAAGGTATACTATACTCGGTCAGGTTCACTACCTATAAGGTGTGGTTTATATGTGATAAACTAGGAATTATAAATAAAAAACTAGTGCATTAAATATTCACATCAGTATATGAGACAATCAGTTTAGAAAGGATCTTTATGGAAAGAGCTACATAAGATGTTAATTTCCAAACAGATATAAATAATTATGAATCATAATTGGATTTTGACATCATTATGGAATGAATGGTAAGTTTTATTGGAATAAGGTCCAAGCAAAACATAATGACACAATCTACTATAAGATAAGAATACACTACTTTAGAAGTTGAATTCAAATATGAGTAGATGAATGGGATCATTGAAAAACTATGTTGATTTCTGCCATTCAAGGATTACATAAAAATCTTTGTGACTTCGAGAGTATACTTAATCTAGCTAAGAGACTCTATAGAGACGATAGTATTCACATAATTCACACAAATTAAATTTTGCCAGATCCATTGATAAAGTCATTCTTTTGAGCTAAGTATGAGTGGTCACAGTTCAGCTACAAGACCTTATTATTCTAGAAACGGGTTTTTTATTTCGATTTAGTATTTTTATATTGGAACATTATAACAAAAACTATTAGATAATGTTATGATATATTGGGATATAGTCATCACATTAATACTTGTGTTTTATAGTAACATGTTTAATCCATGAATAATGTTATTATTCTAAAAGTTCATAGTTGGTTATGATTGTGGGAGCAATTATAATGTAAGACTAATATGAATTGGATTGGTTGACTCTCATTAGATGAAAGTAGACAAGTGGTTGTAACCATGTTTTATAGGTACTTGTTATAGAACTAGTATTGAACTGACCCGCATCAAGATCATCTTATGGATCGCTATCATGAATGATACTTGATTAAAAGGTACTATCTTTATATCCTTAACACCTGAGATATATAGTGGGACTTGAGTGTAAGGAGTACTATGCTTTGATATGGTCAAATGTTGTTTCTTAACCGGACAGTTAAAAAATCCATTTATAGGTATGGTGTGAACTATGCAAGAGGCTTATGTAGTCAAGATGGGATTTGTTCCTTTTATGTGTTGAGAGTAAGACATATAAGGCGCCTTACCAAAAGTTGAACAACTAATGAGATTGATCGCGATTTGTATCTCATGTTCAACATGATATCTGTAGCAAAGGGATAACTGATAAACTTACCTTACACACCAATTGTAGCTTTGAGCTTTTTGGAATTGGGCGTTGATAGAATGGCACAAAGTCGTATGTTGTTGGGGGTAGTGAAATGTTGCTAGATGTTCACCACTATCTATATTCGTCTAATATGAGTCTTGCGCAAGTGGGATATTGAAAGCTTTATTATGCTCAAGAATCATATTAAAGTGATATTGCTAATTAACATATGATACTAATGGGTCACACTAACAACAACTTGCTACAATGGATTATTTATTAGAAATTGATTTTAATAAATATTCAATAAACTCTTATAATTAAATTAATATTACATAATTCATATTGTATGAATTAACAAGTCATGCACAACTTCTTGTACTAGTTGAAACCCTTTTGTCTTTTACTCTGAAACTAAAGTTTACATTTTATAAACCTTGAGTTTATAAAATTTAAACTAACTTTCCTCTTTTTTATATAATTTTAGGAAATTGATGAAAATAAAGAAATGTATGGGGTTTCCAATAATTTATTCAAAAGAAATGAAGTATGGGAGACATGTTTATGACATGGGGACATATGTGCTTAAAGTGTTAAGACCTAATGGTTAATACTTTCACATTATGCATACAAATAAGGCACTTGCACTTGGCTAATTGATTCATTCTTTTGTTTGATGCAAATGGACGAATCCTCCTTCTCTTCTCCCTTTCTCTCTAGTTTTGGTTAGAAAACTTGCATATTCATGCCCTCTTTAAGTGAATATTGGTTATGAACTTAAAGCTTAAGGGTTTAAGAGTTTTTGACTAGCATCTACATCAATTTGAGTTATTGTTGGTGTCTCAACCTTCCACATTCTTCATCAACTTCGAAGCCTCCCAAGAGGACCCAAAGAACTATAAAGGTTGTTATTTCTTCACATCTTCTTTGGTTGGTATTTTAATCTTTCTATAACTTGCAAGAAGATCCTTGGTGAGTAGAAAATGTTTATGTTATTTCAAAAATTAAAGTCTTCT
The DNA here is from genome assembly GCF_051521515.1 of Lactuca serriola. Classification (NCBI taxonomy): domain Eukaryota; kingdom Viridiplantae; phylum Streptophyta; class Magnoliopsida; order Asterales; family Asteraceae; genus Lactuca; species Lactuca serriola. Next base: position 108,541,378 of record NC_136414.1, read on the forward strand.
ATTGTTATATTTTTCTAGTTTATGAATTAGTTTTAAAAATAAAACCCAACAAGAATGCTAGGAGAGATACCTTTATATGCCTATTGTATGAGTGTGTAGACTTCCATGTTAGTACTAGTTCAATCAATGCAAGGATGGCTTGTTTAGGTAATGATTTGATTTAGATTACTCATTTCTCGAACACTGCTTGCTTTGTGCTTTTAGGATTTCCCATTAACATCAGCTAACTAGTAAGCGAATATGCTAAGTTAAATATCACTGAGATTAGATAATTTTAAAAGTTTAGGTTTAACCCTATTGGACAGCTCTTGTTTGATTCCAATTGTTGTAGGGTGAGACCCTTCATTCAAATAATTATCTAGTGTCAGTGATATGTAATTGTGTTCGTAAGCTAGTTAGAGGGTGTTAGAGGGAGTTCCATTTCCAGCTGATGGTTGGGAGTAGTGTGCTGGTAGCCCTAGGAAAACCTATAAGGTGATATAGTGTCGAGAGCTTTGCTTTTCTGGAGGATGTTTGGATTGATAGGGAGGTAAGTTGGGGGATTCAAGGCAATCTCTGAGGAAAGTACAAATATATTTGGAAGGTAGTATGGGCCCGTACTACTTGAAGCAGAGGATCTGTACTCGAGTCAAGGAAAGTCACGATGATACCAGGAATCTCGTAGAATGTGGGATTCTTTAAGTATATATTCTGATGGTTTAAATGGTTTATTTTAAGTATGGTGGTCACTCGAGGAGGTTTTGGTAGTGGTTCTGTTGCTGATGATGGTTTGGGTTCAGGCTCTGGGGCTAGGTTTATGGATAATCAGATGCAGGAGTTCATTTCATCTGAGATTACCCGCAACTCCTGTAATCTTTGATACAATCAAAGAGTGTATTATGGAGATTCTGGATGAGCATCTGGGCGCTTTTCTTTCTGAGATGGTGGCGATGATGGGAGCCCGTTCTTTGAATTTTTGAGAGTTTCGGGCATGCGGGGGCTCCGGAGTTCTTCGGGAAGAAGGACACGATTGCGAGCAATTGTTGGTTAGCGGATGTAACAAATACCTTCCATACCAGCTGTTGCCCTAAGGGGGCAAAGGGCAGACTAACATCCTGTCTTCTGAAAGGTAGAGTTCAACGTTGGTGGGAGGAGGTTGGACACGCCTTGGGAGGCGAGGTGGTTGAGTCGATGATTTAGTAGGATTTCATGATGAGGTTTCGGGCTGAGTTTTCACCTGTGATTGATGTCCAGTAGTTGGCGAGGAAGTTTCAGGACCTTCTCAAGACTATTGAAATGGTGGTGGAGATCATCGCTATGTTCCGTGAGAGTTCGATATTGGTTATGTAGTATGTAACGGACGAGGAGATGAAGAAGGTAAGATACCATGATATATTGAGGGGCGATATTAGGTAGTTTATGATTAGATCCAGTTGCAAGGCATTGGATAATATTATGGCACAAGCTAGACAGGGAGATTGATCTAGAGATGGAGAAGAAGAGGAAGTCGGCTCAAGTTCCGGGCTTTGAGGGTTCAGGAAAGAAGCCCAAGGTTTTTTATTCGAGATCGAGAGGCCAACATGGTAGGGTCCGTTGTGGCAAGTGCAACAAGATGCATGATGGAGCTTGCATGGGGGTGGTTCAGGCTGCTACAAGTGCGGAAAGACTTGGCACTTTAGACGGGATTACACATCCACCACCTAGGGGTCGAGTCTGATTTGCTTTCATTGCAATCATAGGAGCCATAAAAAGGCCGATTGTACAAGTTTAGTAGTGGCATGACCAGTTGTAGCACCCGCTCCGGCGACCTTTCAGATCATAGATGGTTGTCAGGGAAAGGTGGAGGCGCTTGTTATGAGGATCAGGGAATTCAGATGACAGCCGAGGAGGCTCGTGCAACACCAGATATGGTGATGAGTATGTATCTTCGCCTTATCTCTTTATTTTTGTTGATTTTACTTCTTATATCTGTGTTTTACTTTTAGGGTTGTTCCTCGTGAACGTTATCTGTGCTTTGGTTTTGTTTGATTCGGGGGCCACCCGATGCTTTGTATCTATCGCGCTCAGCAAGAGGTTTCCCGATGCTTCGGGGGAGCTGGATTATGCATTAGAGGTTGAGAGTGCTGATGATCGTCCTGTGCGGGTATCAAGGGTTCATCGAGGATGTATATTGGAGTTGTTTAGTGAGCGGTACCCAACTGATTTGGTTCCTATTCCTCTGTGTGAGAGCAAAGTTATTATGGGGATGGATTCATTTAGCCCCAATGGGGCAATCATTGATTGTGAGCATCAGATGGTACGCATTTGGACCCCTAGTGGGGGAAAGTTAGTGACTCAGTGAGAGGAAGTTCAGCGTGGGTCGATTCTCTGTTCAACAGCTAGGGTTAGGCGTTATCTTTATGTAACACCTGTTATGATAAGGTTCATTTCTAACCCCTAACTCTTTAAGTTTTTCACTCATGTTTCGTACGTCATGCGTATTTGAGGTGTACGCATGACACACTCATGCATGAGGAACGTAGGTTTGCGACCGTACGCCGGACGTACTCAGCATGTACGCGAGGCGTACGCTGTTCGGACCAAAACCCTAGTTTTGAGGGTTTACACCCTATATAACCCCTTTATGGCCCCAAGACCTTCGCCTTCATCAACCTCCATCTAAAAATCGTCCCTCTAGCTAACCCTAATCGTGGAGAATGCACCTTGGGCTCATTTGTGTGTTTTAGGTGGTATTCTTGAAGAAGAAGAAAAAGAAGGTGGTGGAAGGACTTTGGAGCTTGGAAGAAGTTTGGATATGGGATTCTCACTTTGCTAGCAACCTTCAAGAGGAAAAAAGTTCCTAGCTTGATCATCTTTTCTTATATAACTAGTTATTCCTTCATTTAGGGCATTTTTGGTCCCAACCTTGGTGATTCTTGAGCATGGCATGCTCTTAACCAAATAAGCTATCCTTTCAGACCCATTGAGGGGTCTTGAGTCATAAACATTAGATCTTGATTCTTAGTTCTTCCCATGCATGATTTAGAATGTCTTTAGGGATTAAGAAGTTACGATTGTTGGTATTAAGCACTTAATGGGCATGGAAAGTCATAAAGTTGGAACCTTTATGACTCTCAGCGGCATGTGGAGAGGTGCTTGACTTGCAAGAAAGTCAAGCCTTAGCATCTTTGGACCGCAAACCGAAGGCGGTAAACTCCTTGGCGGTAAACCTTGGTCTTATCCACTCAGTCTGTGAACCAATGAAGGTGTCCCATCTGTTTTGACCTTATATGGGGTCTGGACTGTAAACCCTCATCACTTCTTCACTTCTGGCTGCAAACACTACTTTCACGCTCAAGAACATCCAACCGAAAACACCTATTTGCTCTCAACTATCATCGAGATTTCTTTGTATCTCCTTCGGACCTTGCCAAGATTATCAAGTGTTTTTCATTTCATCCAACCGTAACACTCTTCGGACCGCAAATCGAAGGCGGTAAACTCCTTGGTGGTAAACCTTGGTCTTATCCACTCAATGTGGAAACCAACGATGGTGTCCCATCTGTTTTGACCTTATATGGGGTCTAGACCGTAAACCCCTCATCACCTTCTCACTTTTGGCCGAAAACACTACTTTCACACTAAAGAACATCCAACCGTAAACACCTATTCTCTCTCAACTATCATCGATATTTCTTTGTATCTCCTTCGTAACTTGCTAAGATCATCAAGTGTTCTTCCTTTTCTCAAGAGCACCAAGATCCACTTTGGGTGTGAACTCTTGGGGCTGGCCGTGAACTCATAGCAACCTTCCAAATTTGCTTCTAACACTCTTATTTGAATCGGTTTTGCTACGGGACTTCACTCGTGAAATTAACATCCTATGTCGAACATTAAATCGAATCATTCACTTACATGTGAGTTCATGCCCCTACAATATACCTTTTTCAATGTTTTTAAGGGGAGAATACAAGTAGAACACAATAGAATTGTGTTAACTCTTACATATGAAAACAAACAAACAAAGGATTTCTTATGCTTACAAATATTGTTAAAAATAATTTTCAAATTGTTTTAAACAAATTTAGATTGTTGTTTATTATCAAAATCGTATTCATTTATATATTTATGTATAAGTATGCTTTAACGGACTTAGGACTATTGCTAAATACCATGAATCGTGTTCCTTGTTTGGTTGTGGGCTTAGGGTAGGATCACTAGTCCGACTGTCGGTTAAATCATAATTATACATGCTAAATATATACATGAATATTAAATCTCCTTTTCAAAGACATACTTAACTCATTTGTATATGCTGATCAATTGAGTCTTTTCTCCAAATCATTTACAGTTCAAACAACCATACTAGTAAACTATATTAGGTATACTTTAGAGGATCAATACACACTAATTTCTAGAACAGTGGAACAATACATGAATCAATACATACATACTACTTCTATTCATTACAAAGTACACTAGTCATTTACAAGAACATGAACGAACTTACATACTATACGTAAACAAGTTAACTAGAATGTGAAACACTATTTCATGGCATATCAATATTCTTGCTAAGTCATGTTTTGTAACCAGAGTCTCCTTGAGGGAGAGTGTGAGTTTGTGTATAGATCAATACGGGATTGACCATCCCACACCTTGTTGCTAGCTACAGTGGGACCTGCAGGTCTATGGGTGACAAATGTCATATCATTTTCGACGCTTGAAGAGCGTCGTGTTTTATACTACTCAAACAAGCATGGTTATAACCTAATCACATTTAAACCTTAAGTAACCAATTTGGTTACAAGGCAGTTAAGTCATCAGTAGTGTATTTTAATCAATACTACTGTAAATCTTCAATTTCCATTACACACATACAATGATTTTCTCACATGAGCAATGCATGCTATTATTTTTAGTAAAGATAGCTTACAATTATGGAAACATACATTTTATACTATTTCAAGTACAAACATACATTTTACACTATTACAAGAGAACAAACATACAAAACAGTCGGGTCTTGGGTAGAAGACTACTTTTCATTTTAAGAAGAAAATATAGGATTTTCTGGGAAGTATACTAACATTTTCATGAAACAACTACAAACATTTAACACTAAATACTTGTGAATTCACCAACTTAAATGTTGATACTCTCTTTCAAAATAACTTTTATTCTTAGGGAACCAGTAGACAGGTATAATGGATGTTGTTGCTTGTTTTACTATTGTGCATTGTTATGATACTTCTTGTTTACAGGTTCATAATAATTTTCACACCCCCAAACCAGGATGGCTGAAACATCAAGGGGCAGGTGACTATCGTGTAGTGTATCATAACAGTTGACTATAAATGCTCAAAGCAAACACAACCAACATATATATAATTAAAAAAGTTACATCATTTGTGTGTATTACATATTTCAAAATATCAATTACAATATGTCATCAAAAGATTTGTTAGACGCCTAAGCGTCCCCTCCTCAAAGCTAGTTGTTACTTGATTTACTGATTTCCTGATAATACAAGTTATTTGAAAAGAGAGTATCAACATTTAAGTTGGTGAGTTCATAAGCATTTGTATGTATATTTGTAAACCTTTTCTATGAAATGTAGTAATGTTTGTTTTTTGGAAAATCCTATATTTTCCCTAAAATGAGATGTGGTCTTAAATGAACCAAGACCGAAGCGTATAAGTAAGTATCCTACTTAAAATGATGTTATGCAGTTTTGTTTGTATATAAAATTATTTGAAGATTGTCTTTGCGTAAACTAAAAGTGTCGTTGTTGTTTTATGTGATTTTTCGTTTTTATCTTATAACCATGCTTGATTGACCTAGACTGCCTTGTTCGCAACGATCTTTGGGTGTCAATTTCGTTATGACATTGGTCACCCCCAAACTTGTCGGTCCAGTTGTTGCAAGAAACTAAGATGCGAGATTGTCAGTCCTAGTATAGATCTATACACAACTATCATGCTCTCCCTACAAGAGACTCTGGTTATATTTAACAGGACTTTCGTGTGTACTTTATAAGGTACCATGAAGACAAAACTCACTAAATTTGATCAACGAGTTTACGTGTTTTTGTGCTAAAAATGTTTGTATAAATGATCATCCCCTAAGATTGGGATAGCTATGAAAAATGACGTGAAATCATTGGATATGCATTTGATAATATTTTACCCTTTGCTCAGGATACAAATGGGGTAAAGCTTCGTAAAATATATTTGTATATTTTTGATCCAGAAGACAAGTTTTTAAACAAAACATATATATATATATATATATATATATATATACACACACACACACATATATATATATATTAAAAGATGATTTGGTATGTTTCGTAATTGTTCATATTCTTACGTTTTTTATTAGAAACTTTGCATGAAATAATCCTTAAGTTTGACCGTAAAGACCTTTTTGTACTTATCATTTTTGTTAAAATAGTAATTAAACGTATTTAAATGATTGTGTTTGAACTTCCTTAATGTATAAACCTTGCTCAAAAATCTTACAAGGTGTTAATAAATCTATAAACCACTTTTGACAGTTTTAGCCTTTACTGTCACTGTTTTTAGAAAACTTATAGAAAAATCATCGTAGTCGAAAACTGAATCTGTAACCTCTGAGAGTTTAGAAAATGAGTCTACTTTGTTCCTAATTTTTGTTATGACTTTCAGTGGTCTCAAACTAGTGTGAAAATGGTCATCTTCACAGACTGGTCCGAAATCACTTCTGAAATGATAGACAGTTTTATAAAAATCACCATAAATTATATAACAATCGTATGAACGCATGCGAGTAGACCTTAGAAAGGTATAAACCTGAGCTATTTTCATATTGTACAGTTTTGAGGGTTATGAAGTTTACGATGGTGAAAATAGTTTGTGAACAGAACTCAACTTTTCTGTAGAAAGTTGTTTTTTAAATTTAAGTTATGTTTAGTGTTCTAACTTGTATCCCCCCCCCCTTAAAACTTGATTTCTTGTAGAGTGGAAGGTTGAGGATGAAGAACTTTTGGGTGCTGGTTTGATGCTCCAAAACAACCACTATTTTGGCTATGTTAGTGTCACGAAAACTTCACAGCAAAGAGTAAGAAAAAGGTAGTTTACTCACTGTTTTGAATTTCAAATTTTGAGTACCATAGAACTAATTTCCAGGGGGTATTTAGTACTTAAAATATAAAGCAAAAATGAAGGTATAGATAGGTGAAATGGTGGATGTAACACAAAAGGGACAGCAGCCCTTTAGTTGACGGTTTTGATAGCTTTAGAAGGGAGTTCTTGTGGCTGAAAATGAGATGGAGGTTGAGAGCTTTTTCCCTGGAAATATTAGCTGGAGAAAGAAGAGTAAAAAGAAGAAGAAATCTCAAAATTGTGAAGGAGGAAAGAGTGGAAGAGGATAAGGAGACAAACCTAGACTAGCTTGTGATGGGATGTGAGTTTAAGTGATGTGATCTTGTCTAGCCACTTGCTTGGTTGGTTTGTTAAAGATAGAATTAGTTAGCTAACTAACTACTAGTTAGTTAGAAGTTCTAGTTATGGAGAGAGAATGTGTTAATCTCGGAAATTAGAAGAGGAATTAAGAAGTATTCTTAGTAAAATGTTATAAGTGATTAAGCACTTATTAGATAAGTTGGCACTTATCTCAACAAATTCTCTTATCTTAATTGATTTAAAAACCATATTCCTTACATGAAATCACTTTAATTTGTGACCCATAACTAGTCATCCACTAGATAATAATATATATGTACAAATACATACATGTATAATTAGTATAAAATAATAATATATATCAAGAAAGTGAAGAATTCCAAAAAAAAAGCTCTTTATTGGCATCGAAAATTGTAATTTTCTAGATTATGTATGATTGGGTTGCTCAACCAAAAATACATTGAGGTTAAGGCAGTTTTCTGAGGATGGATTCGGAGGGATGCAAAAAATGAGCGTTCTTCGAAACAAGTGGGCAAGTGTTTATGAGGACTGTGAGTATTTACGATGAGGGGGTCATTTAGGAAAAATTTAGACACAAATGCATGCGTTGCGGTCTTGTCATAATGGTTGGTTTTGATTGGGATTGTCTCATGTGATTCTAGTGTGCTAAAATTCAGTTTTGCTTGGGGGAAAGCAAAGGTCAAGTGTGGGGTATTTTGATATTTGCATATTTACCCATATATTTAGTATAGACTTTTATCAATTATTAGTAATTATTTGCATATTATGGAGAAAAGGTACCTAAAAATGTTTAAATTATATTTTCAGTCCAGAAGTCATGCTTGGGAACAAAAAGGAGGAAGGAGAAGCAATTGGAAGCTGGAGAATGAAGAAAGAAGTACAAACCTGAAGCTACTCGGCGAGTCCAATCATCTACTCGACGAGTTTCCACGAATGTTCGCGAAGCAATACGTAGAGTCCTTGTCGTACACGGATTTTACAAAGAACTCGGCAAGTTGGGTGTCTACTCGACGAGTTGCCCTGTTTTGAGGATCTTATAAATAGAAGTCAAATTCCGAATCCACTAGCTTTTCTGGAGGATACTTTGTGACTAAGAAGACCCTTGGAGACCTAAAGAACGTGAGAAGAACCCTAATCTCTCATTCTTTGAAGATTCAAGGCAACTTAGGTTTAATTTTCCACTTTATCTTTGAATTGAACAATGTTTGAGTTGATTACTTTCGTTTTTAGCTTTTTGACTACTGTAATCATGAGCTAAATTTACTTGTTTCTGTTTAGGGAAGACAATTTTACTCCTATGGATTAATTTTATGGTTTGATTAAATGTTTATTGGTGATTTTGTTAAACTAAGCTTGTTAAAGATCCTTATGCATTAACCACAACTATTCTCTGTTAATAGGAAGGCAATTAGGCTGCATGAACATCTCTTAATTGTTTACCTCATATGATTTATGTGAACACTTTGTTATGTGCCTAGGATTAGTGAATATGAAACTAGGACTAATTAGAGAATGGGTAAATTAATGTGTGAGCTTATTGATAAACCAACAACAAGAGGCTAATTGAATTAGTAATTTGATTAACCAATTACAAGTCTTATTTAATCTGAATAATTGAACTAGGGAATTAATTAGCTTAAACACTTTATCACTGCTTAAATTAATTGATCTTCTATGGATTGGTAATAGCGAATGCGAATCTAATCACTTTAGTCTGTAACCAATAATAATTAATCTATTGCTTTGCCATAAAATTAACCATAGGAGTGAATGAGTTGAACCTAAGCGGAAACCTTTTCTTAAATTTGGTGAATTTTTACTTAGTTTTAGTTGATTACTTAATTGCGTGTTAGTTAGTGTGCCCAAGTTTCTAGTCTTGTAAAACTAGAGAAAACCCTTTTACTTTTATTACTTGTTGGTTAAAATTAGTTATTAGCTTAATTTCCGTTCCTCGAGTTCGACACCCTACTTATTCAACTATACCACTAAAAGACAGATTCACTACCTTTGTGTGTTTAAATTATATTTTTAGAGTAGGAATAAATCGAGTTGGTTTTACACACATCAAGTTTTTGGCGCCGTTGCCGGGGAACGGTTCAAAAATTAATTCTAATTTCTATGTTTTATTGATCCTTTGTGTGAGTTTATCTTGCACAAAGTTATTTTTTATAGTGATTTAGTAATTAGGTTAAGTTTTAGTATTTATTTGTTTTTAATTGTTTTTAGGCTTTTAGGCAGTGTACTCGTCGAGTGCAGTCGAACCTACTCGGCGAGTTCAGTGCTGATTTCCACTTTCATTTTTATTTTCTTCCTGTAGTTTTTGTTCTTTTTACATGTTTTTCTTGTTTTTATTGCATAGTGTTTATGACCAGAGGAGGCAATACACCTTTAATTCCACCACTTGAAGACCCGAAAGCTACTTTAAGGAAGAACAAAGGCAAAACCGTTGGAGAATCCGCATCTTCAAAGAACTCACCTTTAAAGAATCTAAAAGGTGTCTTTAGTAAGAAAAAGGGCAAGAAAGTAGGAGAATCCAACTTCTCTTCAGTGGCGGACGAAGACTTGAAAAAGGAGGACACCGGTATGAAACCGAAAGGGAAGAACCCGAAACCAAGGAAGAAAGCGACTTTGAAGGCAAATTATCTAACCCCATGGCTAACATCGATGAAGTCCCCATGGGAGAATGGAAGAAGACGATGTGTGATGATACCGGCCCAGGACTAGTGCAACCCGTGATTCCCATGACAGCCACTTTCGAACTTAAAGGAAACATACTCGCCCAACTTATAGAAATTTCGTTCTATGGAAAAGATCACGAAGACGCGTACAAGCACCTAGAAGAAGTCAATGACATAACCGACTACTTTAACTATCCTAGTGTGGCCCGCGACACCATTTTGCTTCGTATGTTACTGGTCACGTTTAAAGGCGCTACAAAAGATTGGCTAAAATCACTCCCTCCAGGATCCATCACCACATGGGCTAAAATGAAAGAAGAGTTTATTGATCAATTTTGCCCGCCATCAAAGATATACACGTTGAAGAAAGCTATAGCTAATTTTGAGCAACAAGCCGGAGAATTACTTTATGAGGCGTGGGAGAGGTACAAAGGCTTACTAAGGAATTGCCCACAACATGATCTTAATAGTCAGCAAGAAGTCTCCATTTTTTATGATGGAGTAAACGTAACAACAAGGCAATTACTTGACTGTGACATCCCCGAAATCACGGCCAGAAAAGACCGATTTTGTTTATGCTTTGATTGAAAATCAGAGTAACATTTTAAATAAAAGTGTTGTGGAATTCGTCCCAAAACAAAATATGATAAAGATTTATCAAAAGCATTTCCATAGAAATGTATTTCATTAAAAGACTTGGGATGTCATGTTCGTACAGATCAAAAGCATAAACCGTACAATATAAGCCTTACTACATTATTTCATATCTACAGGCCTATATCCGTAATCACTCGTCCAAACATCATATCTATGCTCAAGCGCCACTACTTGTAATACATAAAACTGAGTGGGTCAGGCTTGGGAGCCTGTTGAGCACATAGGGTTTTCAACCCACAATAAATAAGTTTATTAATTTCATCAATCAACAATAACCCGATTACCCATTCCCGTTATCCTCACTTTATGTCCCTAAACACCTATCATAAGGGACCTAGCCTAAGGATCATCATCGGGACGGACACTACTGCTAAGGGGATTCCTCAGCAATAAATGTCCCAAAGGCAACCATGTGGGGGATGGAGTACACCGGTGAACATATCGTTCACAAACACCTATAGGTTGCGAGCCTGCTAGTGTTCCACTGGACTGTCTAGAAGAGTCCGTGGTCGTCATCCATACTCCGCTAGATGACAGAATCAACAACATCAACATCGAGGCCTCTCATCATTTTATCACACATCACTTATTACATCTACCCATGTTTTATCCCAACATTTTCGTAGATATAAAATACATATACAGTTTAAATCATTGAAAACATGTATAACAATGTTCATACAACATAAATAGCAAGTATTCAGATGATATGCACACATAGCACGTAAAGTCACTCACCCTAATTAGGGTTTAGGTTGTTGAACAAATAAAGCTCCTAAGTGATACTTGGTATTAAGATAGAGAGTTGTACATTAGTTAACATAGATTAAGCCCTAATATACATGTACTAGTTGAGTTGACCGGTTTGACTCGTTGACTTAGTTTGACTTTGACTTGACCAGAAATTGACGGTTGTCACAATAATGATAATGAACTTAAATATAAGTTACACTTGAATTAAGGTAAATACATCTTAACTTACAAAAATTTAATCGAAAACTGGGAAATTGCATGGGCAGAACTCCGACCCAAATACTCCTTCTCGTCAGACTCCTAGGTATGCTACGGCCCCACTAAAATACTAAGAAACTCCGAAAAATAGGATCAAAAGGGTGGAAGGTCTCTAGAAAATTCTAGAGTGATTTGAGGAGAATGAATGAATTTCAAAGGGCTTTTATGGGTTAAACAAGTGTGTGCCGCAACCGTCGAATGTATCGGCCCCTCTTAGCTGATGTCGCGTGTCTAATTCACCTTAGGCCAACTCAACACCTTCTAGGACTTGCCACATGTCCTTTTTGTGGCACCACATGTCTCATTCTCATGGTGCCATGCCATTGTGTCTCTCGGAGGAGTCGGCTGTCTGACATGCCACGTGGCGCACTCTAGTGTTGCCACGTTTCCCTCAACAAGTATTTTCTCGACTCTTCGAACGTCCATAACTTCCGCATATGAGCTTCATTTTTTACGTTCATTATATCTACGAAATCCTCCCAATGAGCTCTATAACTTTCCTTTAGATTTAAATAGCTATGTCTTACTATAACTAAACTTCATATTTAGACCGATTTAGACTACTAAAGTCCATGCAAAATTCATAGTTCCTTCATAAGAACTCTGTTCTTGACTGCCTTTATATCGACGGGTTCATATTCATAAGATCTTCAACTCTCGTTTAAATTCTTTCGGCTAACAATAAACCAATTTGAATTTGGATTTTTGTGTCGACACCGTTGCGCTGAAACTTTGAAAAATCATAACTTCCTCGTATGAAGTCAAATTTAGACATCCTTTATATGCACAGTCTCACTTTTACGATTATGACTTCCATTTAGATTACAAAGGCTAATAAGAGACCTATCTACGATTCACACTTTATGCCACAAATGGCTTAGTTAGTTTGATAACGGACATTCGAAGAAGCATAACTTCTTCATACAAAGTTGGATTTAAGTGCTCCTTATATCTATGATATAGTCGTTACGACTACCACATCATTAGCTAAGATTATCTTTTATATCTTAAATGTCAAGCCCAAATCTACAGGCGTTACATGATACCTCATCTCAAGAGCTTACACCTCTCTACAAATAAATGCAAAGTTGTATTATAGGAGGCTATTTATTCAAACCATGGATTGCTTCTTGTTAGTAGCAGCAACATTAAAGATGTTTGGTTAAAAAGATATATAAGGATTGTATGAGTCTACATGGACTGAGTCATTCGTGTCACCACTCTGATGGTCTAGTTACGTTTAATGATGGGGATGATGATATGAGCGGACATATTGTTGGTATTCAAAAGCAGCCACCCAATGAGCCAAAGGTTAACCGAAATGAGGGGTTGGTATTGGATGCTCAGCTCCTTGGTCGTGTTTTTAAACTACTTGTCATCATATTCAAAAAAATCCACCTAAATTGACATATGGATTTGTCTCAGACTTTAAAGGCAACCCTTTCCAAGGCCGTTTATCATCTCAGGACCATTAAATCATGGTTAACATTGTTTATTCTTCCTAGGTGTACTCTTCGGTTATTTAGGCCCTAGAATAAGCAAAAAGGTAGGTCTGGGAACAGGAAGTCCTTGTAGCATTGTAATAAGCACATAGCTACATGGGGGACAAAAGAGGGTATAGCCAAGCTTGTTAAAAACTTGGTTAACAATGCAAGACTGAAGCAACAAAGCAATAAAGAAGAGTACATTTAAGAGGAAATAACATTAAGCAACACCAATGTCAGGTAATGTCTCCATAAGGTTGCATATGGACATTTTACAACAACAGTGAAAGTTTGATGTTCCTTGGGGGTTTCTATATGTGGGAGTTATATGAAGCTCGTGTGGGATAGATGGGTTGAGAGCTTAACACATTTTTTATGCACATTGTGGATAAGGTTCAATTATGATAATACACATCGAGTGCAGTAGGCACTATATGGAGACGTCTAGTGCAGTAGGCACATCAAGTTTAGCAAAATTTGTCACCTTTGCTCCTCTTACGCCGCTCTTATAACTCGACAATAGTAAACGACCTAGTACAGTAGGCACTAAATGGAGACGTCTAGTTTCCAAGTTGGCTATGAAAGGTGAGGGTAAAGAAATAGCCAACTATATCAATGATTTTTAGTTCAGGGTCGAAGTGTCATTACACACCGAGGTTGTATTACATAGCATCAATAGGGTGTTGAGTGAGCGCTACGACGACGACTCTCTTTCCGTGCTACTGTGGACTTCTCTAATTCCTTTAACCTTGTGGATAGATCTATATTACTTCATGACATCAGATTGAGGTACCCTTATATAACCTTGTGGGTAGAATTCTTATATGGTCAAGCAGCAAGGTTGTATATAGGAGACACATATTTGGTCCACCACTCAGGCTCAAAAAGGAGATCCCTTGGGACTACCTATCTTTGCTCATGTTTTGCACCCTCTCATACATAATACTAGAGATAATTGTAAGCTTTTTCTCCATGCATGGTACCTTCATGATGGAACGCTTATTGGAGATTCGGAGGAGGTGGCCAAATCATTATACATAATTAAGGTGATTGGTCCAGAATTAGGCTAAGTTAAATATCAAGAAAACAAAGAATTTTTGGCCCTCGTGTGATGGTAGGAAGCTTTGTGAGAGGCTATTCCTGGTTGGCATTAGGAGGCCACCATTGGGGGTGAAATTTCTTTGGGGAGTTGTTAGTACGGACGCTAGTTTCATTAGCAGCTTAGCCATAATGAGAGCTGAAAATGCTGTGAATTTGATGCACCTTCTACCACAACCGTCTAACCATCAAAGTGATATCCATTTGATTCAGTCTTGTATGAGTATTACTAAAATTTTCTTTTCAATGAGGGTGAGCCAATCCATTCACATGGAAGAGGCGACAACGTTTTTTTGACAAAGGACTGCGCAGGGTGATTGGGGACATCGTGGTTTGTGGTGGACTTTTCTTTATCGACAATAGTGACGAATTGCTTCCATACCCATTAGGTTTGGTGGTTCGGGTTTGTACTCGGAAGTAGAGGCTACGTCATATGGTTTTGTTTCCTTAAGGACCCAATCTTGGGTGTCACAAGACCACACCTTATGGGATAGCGACATATAAGGTATGGATTCTGATTATGCTTGTGCCTTGGCTTCTCTTCGTAATAAGATTTCAGACATTAACTATAGCAGTTTCACTAATAAGGACACCGCCCTCCCTGAATCCTAACATACACTACTAAGTGCCCTTTTTAGTAAAATTGCCCTAGATATGGAAATACATCTAAACATGACGGTTCGGTAGAAACAGTTTTTCAGTGTTTACGAGCACTACATGTTCAAGATTTTCTTCAATCTATCCCTATAAACGGGCTTGACGAACATATGTTGTGACATCCCCATTTTCACGGCCAGAAAAGACCGATTTTGTTTATGCTTTGTAAAAATCAGAGTACTTCTTTTCATAAAAATGTTGCGGAATTTGTTCCCAGAAAAACACGATAAATACGTTATTAAAACATTTTCGAAGAAACGTATTTTTTATTCATCTTAAAACGTTAGGGATGTCATCGTTAATACAGAAACATAAGCATAAACAGAACTTACAATTATTTACACTAGTGATCTACATCTCTTTAAATCTCTCAGTGTAATGTCACGTCATATCGTCACCTGTGATATAAATAAACTGAGTGGGTCAGGTTGGGAAACCTGGTGAGTACATAGGGTTTTCAACCCACAATAATATACTTATTATGTTCAATCATCAAACAATTAACCCAAATACCCATCCCCATTATCTTCTTTATTCCTAAGTACCTTCCCTAAGGATTCATCCTAAGGGTTGTCTCCTACATCATATTTTACCTCTCATCTCCTTACATCGCATCTCCTTTTATGTTTGTTCCTAAGGAATTTCCCTAAGGATCATCACCTACATCGCCTAGACGGTATTGATTCAGGGATTACTCCCTCAATACGTGCCCACCAAGGGTTAGGGTATCATCTCATGAATACGTAGTTACAACATCGCCTGAACTCGTAATTCATAGTAAGGGGGTTAGAGTATCATCGCATGAATACGTAGTTACAACATCGCCTGAACTCGTAATTCATCACCTACAGGTTATGAGCCTGCTGGTGTTTCCACGGGGTTGTCTATAATAGTCTGTGGTCGCCATCTATACTCTGGTAGATGACTACATCTCCAAATTGTTGGACAAGGTTGTAGTATCCTACATCACCGATTCATCATCACCTATCTATCCTCACCTAATTATCATCACCTTCCTATCATCACCTATCTCTCATTATTTTATTTCATCACACACCAACTATTTCATCTACCCATGTTTTATCCCAAAATATTTGTAGATATAAAATAAATATACAGTTTAAATCATTTAAAACATGTATAAAATCATTCATCCAGCATAGACAACAAGTATCCAGATAATATGCACACATAGCACGTAATTTATGTAAAATACTTCATATCTATGTGTAAGATGAAAGGGACCATGCACTCACCTGAAAGGTGATGACTCAGCACTCGGACAGCGCTTCGATACTCTAAAAACGATTTTCCTTCGATAAAACCTAGTACCAATACCATTAGGGTTTAGTCTAACGATAACCACGACAAATTAATTAGTCTGACTATTATTAAGCGTTAATAACACTCAATATAACTCATAATAATAGCTCAAATAATTATTTTAAGGACCTAATAACATTCCTATAATTATTTGAAAGCTATATTAAAAATTGTGTAAGCGTAGCACACTTACAACGAATTTTATCGAAAACCGGAACTTAATTGGAGCAGCGTTTCGAAACCGAAAGTCTCTTTTTCTCGGGACTCCGGGAGCCTCGGGGCTTCCCTCGAGAGCTAAGGGGTTTAACTAGGGCTTAGGGGGGTTTAGATGAGCTAGAGAGAGAAACTAGTGAGAGAAAGAAGTGGATTTGGAGTGAAGAACAATGGCAGCCTCGCACATCTATTTATAGGGCCAGGCTTCGGTCATTACGCTGGGCGTACTCCTCGGATAAGACCACCAGCTCGGACCCAGCTGTCTTGCACTCCATCGGATGGATCAGATCGGACCTATGCGGGGCGTAACCTCTTCGTACGCGGGGCGTACTGCGAAGCGACGTGTCGTAAATCCGAAGCGAATCGTGATCAGCAAGCGACGACCCTGATTGAGCCACGTCATCACCCTCGCAACAGATTTCGCAAATTCACTTTCCGACTTCTAAAAATGATAACTTTCGCATACGAGCTCTGTTTTCGACATTCTTTATATCCACGCGAAGGTGAGAACGTACTCTACAACTTTCATTTAGACTCCGTCGGCTAATTTTGACTCGATTTTAAATTTTATATTATTAACAGGCCGGGACAGGATTGGTCCGTTAAATCCTCATAACTTCTTCATCCGACGTCCGTTTTCGCCCATCTTTTTCTCGTTACACTACTCTTAACGAGATCTTCGATTCTCGTTCAGGTCATGTCGGCTAATAACCGCTCGATCTAATATTCGAATTTCGGGTTGTACACTACTAGTCCGAAACTTCGAAAAATCATAACTTCTTCATACGAAGTCAGATTTGGGCGTTCTTTTTATCGATGTTCTTAGTTTAACATATTCTACGACTTTCATTTAGAGCGCTAAGGCTAAATCTCTCTCTATCGTAAATTTACTATTTACGCTACCCGGTGCCGTGCCGGTTCCGTCGCGAAACTTCGACGGGTCATAACTTCTTCGTTATAACTCGGATTTCGGCGTTCTTTATATGTACGGAAACCTTATGACGTATTCTACAACTTGGTTAAGATTATTTATTCTAAATAATCTTTTGTCGAAAAGTCGTTTTCGACTCCTATTGCCTCTAATTGACTAGCTCGGATCTACGGGCGTTGCATATGTCTCTTGTAGAATATTATACTATCCTCAAATATCGGCTCATGAACCCAATATTTACAACTGAGAAGATATGTCTGGTGTTCCGCAATGCATGTTTGGAATCCTTTGGAGAGCATCCAGTTCATTGTTAAGAACTCCCGGGGTTCAAATACGGACACGACATGGTTATGAATGTTTTGTTCGAGCTATTTAAGCGTGCTAGGGTTTTCGCCAAGAAAGAGACGCCTGTGAATTTCTTGACTGATCCGACAGAAGGAAGTTCAACCCGTAGAACGACTGGCATATTGGTTTTTTGATGGGTTGGAGGGAGCACGCTTGTGTGGACCTTACACGGGTATCCCATCTCGTGGGCTTGAGGGCTGGAGGTTTCAAGGAGAGACAAACTGCTTTAAAAGATGCTACATGCAAAGTTACAAAACATGATAAATCGTGCATGTAAAATCAACATGTATGTTCATACCATATGTGTGTGACACATTTGATTTCCTTGTGTTGGATGTGGTGAGGCTTTTTAATAGCAGATAGTGGATCATGCATAACAATGTTATGTCTCATAGAACTATAGATGTAGTTTTCAAAAGAATTATCTTTATCATACAAAAAGGTTTAGAGGTACATCTTATTGTCTGTTTTTGTTTCACTAATTGTTTTGTAATCATTAATTAGTTATGAATAATAATATTATTTAAGTGGAGAAAAAAAAACAGGAGTTAATATTCGGGTTCAACTGCAACCATTCAAATACAAGTTGATGCTCGTCACAAGTAACCTACACCACATCATAAAATCCATTTCTTAGTTTTGGTGTGCTATAGGGGTGAGCATGGTGCGGTTCAGTGCGGTTTTTGACCAAAACCGAACCGAAAACCGCAACTTCGGTTTTTTGAAATTTAGAAACCGCACCGTTCGGTTTTTATGCGGTTCGGTTTTTGCGGTTTTTTGCGGTTCGGTTTTGCTTTGCGGTTTTTTGTTAGTTCTTTTTTTTTGGTTTTCATTTCACATTTTTACTAAAACTCAAGTAACTCGGCGAGTTACTTTGACTCAGATGAGGAGTGTTAATCATTTTTTGGAGATGAACCGATACCACCACCTCTTGGTTTGAAATCAAATTACATAACCACTCATTTAACATATTTCTAATGCTTGGACATAATACAAATTTAATATAATATTTGTTTCACATGTAAATGCAATAATATTAATGAATTCATAAAAACGATACTATCATCAATAGTACTCTTCACATTTAAATGTTAAAAAATGTCATAAACATTATTTGTTATTGTAAATATCACTGAATGTATGCTTAAAAATATACAATCATCATCCGATAGATAAGATCGATATTTATATTTATAGAAATTTTAATTGTCATAAGTTCTTGGTTCTTACAAATATCAACACTTAATATATATATATATATATATATATATATATATATATATATATATATATATATATATATATATAGTGCGGTTCGGTTTTTTGCGATTTTTGCGAGAGTAGAAACCGCACCGCACCGAGTATTTTTGGTTTTTGCAAAACTAAAAACCGCACCATCGGTTTTCATTTCGGTTTCGGTTTTTCGGTTTCGGTTTATGTGGTTTTTTCGGTTTTTTTGTTTGCGGTTCGGTTTTTGCTCACCCCTAGTACTGTGCTAGATAGTATCTTCTAAAAACCAGAGATATTTTATTTAAGCTTAAAAAATCGACAAAATATTATTTGGTTGTGCAGCGCCAACATTGAAAATTTCATTTGAGCAACGTTTGATGAGCTTTTTATCCGTATTAATTTATTTTGTTTGCAAAGTCATACACGTTGTTGGTTTTTGGCCAAGATGTCTAACTTTGAAACGTACATAAGTTATCTTTGATTATATCCTTTCTAAATAGTTGTCTAATAGATTTCTAAGTGGAAAATGAAACGGGGATAAAGACACAAAAGTGATTTTATATCTCAAATAAGGTTCAACCCATTGAGTGGTCTTCCGGTTAAAATTAGAATATTATTTTAAGGAAATCCTGCCCAATTCTAGAAGCAATAAAAATAAAAACTAATGCATTATTAGTTGAATGACAAGAATGACATTAAATGGTCTAATCCATGTATTATTTATAACAAGACATGGTGCGTGTATGGAGGGATTGATTTCAATAATTTACAATGCAACGGAATATTTAAGATTAAAGACAAGAACACGACATTATAAAATAACTTGCGCAACAAGAAAGCAAGAAAATATAGAAGTGATAAACAATCCAGACCTATAGATTGAGTATCGATGAAAACAAATCAATACCCATTGATTTGAGTTCGTATTAACCTAAAAACAGAATTTAGAATCGACAATGACGACTAAGAAACTCAAAAGAAACAAAGTTATTTATTCTGAAATCATCAAAACAATCATATCTCCAAAAGGGTTCGACTTGTTTGTTCGGGATAGCCGAGGTCTCCTGACACAGTGTTATCGGGTTTGGGTACCACTAACTGGAGGAGTGAGACAGAAGATATTGGAGGAGGCACTCAAGTCTAAGTTCTCTATACATCCAGGGGCTACAAAAATATATAGAGACTTAAGACTGAGTTGCTGGTAGCTTTGCATGAAGTGGGAGATCGCTTTATTTGTGGAGCGGTGCTTGACCTGCCGGAAGGTCAAGGCCGAGCATCAGCGGCCTCATGACAAGGTTCAGCCGCTACCCATCCCCATGTGGAAGTGGGAAGAGATCACTACACTACTAGAAAAACAGCCTTTTACGACGCTCATTGCGCGTCGTAAAATGCTCAGACGACGCGCAAATGCGCGTCAAGGAAGGCTCTGTCATAAAGAGAGACGACGCGCATTTACGACGCTCATTTACGACGCGCGTTTACGACACGCAATGCGTATTAAGGAAGTTCCTGTCATAAAGGAAGACGACACGCATTCGCGTGTCATAACCTTACGACGCGCGTGTTAATGACACGCAATGCGTATCAAGAAAGCCCCTGTCAAGAAAGGCCATGTCATAAATGAAGATGACACACATTTTTGCGTATCATAATTTTATATGTTTAAAAAAAATATTATTTATAGATTTATTAATTTTCAAATTAAATTTTCATTTAATGTCTCTTAATAAATAAAATGTCATATACAAAAATACAATCCATTGCACAAAATATAATGTCATACAAATAATCGTTCCATGGAAAGATAAAACAAATCAATAAAAGTTGTAACGAAAATTTACAAACTAATTAGATACAAGAAATAAGAAAAACTTGAAATCTCTAAGATTAATAATTCTAACAGAAGCTTCACGTGAGATACATACAGTTGGACCAGTAAGCAAGGATGTTCCCGAATCCACAATAGCAGCAGAAGAACACGTACACGATATCTTTTGCAAGAAGGTGCCGGTCCAAAACTACTGTTGAAGGTTGCCATGATAGCTGTTAAGATTTAAGCATAACAAGAAACCAATCAGTGACTATAATAAGCTAGAAAACAAGCAACTAATAAACAAAATAAGCAACTAATTAAGTCAAACTATGACTATGTATTGTTCATACAAGAAAAAGAAGGAAAAAAATGTTGATTTATTGTTGTTCATACAACACTCTCCAGACAACACCTAATTGAAGAAAAGAATAAGGCTAAACTTACAAAGAAAAAGAATTCAGGAAGAAGACAAGTTTGAAAGCATACAGAATAACGTTTAGCCAAGCAAGTGTGATCTACCTGTAAAGTTGAAAACGCAAAATTCTGAGTAAATGACCTAAATACCCTCAAAATCATAAATCATAATAACCTTGTAGGAGGCAATGCAGAGGTCTGGCCAGATGGGTTTACCTGGCAAAAATGTTGGAGCACCAGGGAAATTCTGATCACATGGATCCCAATGACCACCATCTTATCATTCAACCAAGCTAAGAGAAAGCTATCAACCCTTACATATATATATATATATATATATATATATATATATATATTTAAAATTTAATTGAAAAACTTGTAGTGTTTCTGTTTCATCATGTATTAAAATAGCATGAACGGTTGTACCTCTCCATCAGGTGAGAAGCTCAAAACAGAAATTGTTGTATTCCCATGCATATAATATTAACCAACAACTATAACACATGCATATAGTATTATAAATTACAACATTACCCCTTTCAAAAGCGAATGTGCTTCACTTGACAAGAATCCTGGAAGCTTTATCTTGTCCTTCACTATTTTCTCCTGAATCTTCTGTCTGTTTCCACCTCTAAACAAAGGCTGCAAAGATACAATGTCGAACAAAATTACATTATTACCCTCACGCTAAAAGTAATGGGAATTTAATAGTGATTTATTAAAAGTAATTAAGGGTGACAACACACCAACCTTTCCAAAAAGCATTTCATACATTAAAATTCCAACACTCCACCAATCAGCGGCCTTATCATGGCCCCTCCCTTGTACAATTTCAGGTGTCATATATTCTAATGTCCCACACATGGAATTTAACCTTGTGCTTTCATCAAATTGCTTTGCTACCCCAAAGTCAGTCAACATAACCTGAATAATAATAATTCAGTAAAGTTAAACCAAAATATTTTACCACAATAATAAACATCATCTTTTTAGTGACAACTGCCAACCTGGATGGTTAATACAAGTGCAGGGTCAACAGCCATTGCTTCATGGTCAATGTTGTTTAATGTCTCACCTGATGCCTCCCATGTTGAGGAGTTTGCTTTCACTTGACGGCTAGGAACAACGGGGGGAAGAACACGAATAATCTTCAACATAATACAATCCTTGGTTGTATCATGCTAAACAGTAGCAGAACAGTAACTTGTAGAAGACAATGTAAAAGAAGAAATTGCAGAAAAAACATTGATATGATAGTGTGTAATTAGATTAAAGATTATGAGAAGATAATAAAGTAAACCTTGAGTTACTGGATTTGGGATCTTAGTTGACTTCTTTCAATGCTGGTCAACGAACATGAAAGCACCGGTTTTTTAACTCCACATGCTCTCCCCAACTCTTCTTTTGAAGGAACAAAAATATTAGAAACATACCTTATATTTAGTAAGGAATGGAATATGGGAAATCATTTCAAAATCTTCAGTGTCTGCAGCCATCACTACAAATTCAGAAAACCCCTATTCAGGTCCCTTGTAACTGTTTAAAAAAAAAAGAAAAAAATAGAAGTTAGAACCAACATTGAGAACAAAATATCAAAAATAAATATCAAAACAAGTCAGAATAATATTCACAAAGTTGATAAAC
This sequence comes from Lactuca serriola, assembly GCF_051521515.1. Taxonomy (NCBI): domain Eukaryota; kingdom Viridiplantae; phylum Streptophyta; class Magnoliopsida; order Asterales; family Asteraceae; genus Lactuca; species Lactuca serriola. The sequence continues at coordinate 108,564,303 of NC_136414.1, forward strand.
TTTGGTTAAGAAAAAGAACAAGAAACATAGCCAATTTAGTTAGGCATTGATGTGGTGAACAAAACAAAAGGAAATAATGGAATTTTTTTTCAAAAGAAGCTACAGGGGGGAAAAACAGTTTTCGAGTCAGGGGCATCAAGGGAATTTCTCGAAAAATGAAGGTTCAGGGTTTTTTGCTGGAAACCGCAAGCAGGGGCAAAAAGGGAATTATCCGAAAATTGGAAATTATGGGGCTTCTGCTGGAATTCGCTATCAGGGGTATAATGGGAATAATCAGGAAAATTTGGAATTTAGTTTTGATAGAGGTGGGAAGACAGGAGGTAAAAATGTATTATGGGAATATTCAGCCAATGAAAGGAAAGTCTAATGATTCAAAGATTGAACAGGGGCAAAGTTGGAAAAGTAACAAGGTTATGGGAAAGAACAAGGATGGGGGTAATGTTTCGGAAGTCAAAGGGTTTGTGGGGAATAATTCTATGAGTCGGCCTGACCAGGAAGCTAAAAAAATCAGAAGCAGGGGTGATCTGGAACATCGAATTGGAAGGATTGGGACAAAATTAGCGATCAATATGAACTGAAAAACAAATTTAGCGAATCACTTTGTTCTTCCATTTCTGTCGAGGCGATGCTTAGGGTAACAACAAATTTAGCTCCTGTTTCATGATCACGTCTATTTTCAAATGTCCGAAAAGGGTAACAACACGTATTACGGACTGATCTACAAAGAAATTTATCCGAAACTAAACTCACAGATTACACTGAGAAAAGTTGTACCTGAACGAAATTGGACATCAAAGTGGTAGTTGCAGCGACGATGAGCAATGGTCTGCGAGGATCTGTAAGGCGGAAAGGAGAAGAAAGCTTAGCGGCGAGCACTGGAGGAGATAAGGTTATACACAAACGGTGGAAGAAGGCGGTGGCAGGGACGGAAGTGGTTGTAGAACAGAGTAGGGAAGAAGATAGAGGATCGATAAGCGGAGGAATTGAAGCCATCTTCGGTGGTGTTTGTCGGTGTGTTGTTAGATAACAAGTGTCGATCGATCCCCAGTGGAGATTTCACGAAAGTGGTAGGAAAAAACAAAACCCTAATACACGCCTGGATCGCACAGTCGATAAAATCGCTCAACATCTGCACAATAAATGAAAATCATTAGAATTCGAAAACATGTGCACAATAAATGAAAATCGTTAGAATTCGTCGGTTGTAAATCACCCAAAAAAACTGTAAAATAACATGCAGTTTAAGAAGCAATTAGCGTTAATTTTGAATTGGGGAAACAAACCTTAGTTCTTTTTTCTTCGCCATGGAAAAGCACACAAACGGAGGATAAAAAAGAAGCGGGTTTTCAAAATTTTGGGGATTTCATTTTCCCCAGTATCTACTAAAACCCTGGCCTAGCACGTGCTAGAGAGAAGGGAGGTGGCGATGGCTTAGGGTTTATAGAGAGACGGGAGGTAGAGAATGAAGGGAGATCTAGAGGAGAGAGTATCAGAGAGAGGAGAGTGGATTGCAAGGATGAAAGATAGATAGAAGATAGAAAAAAAAGGCGGGTTTTCAAAATTTTGGGGATTTCGTTTCCCCCTTGTCTACTAAAAGCGCGTTTCATTAAAATTATAAAGCGACAGGTAAAGACGACGCACGTTAAGATAAAGCACCCTCCGTGTTTTTAATTTTTTTTCTTGAGACACTAAATTAAGGGCACGCAGTAATGCGTGACGTAAATCCTAAATTTTTTTGAAGAGATGACACTATTTTAAGGGCACGTTCTTTTGCGTATCATTAATCAGCGCGTGTCATAAAAAGCGCGTCATTAAAGGTCTATTTTCTAGTAGTGCTATGGACTTAATCATGAAGTTACCGAAGATAGTCAGGGGTGTGGACGCCATATGGATGATTGTGGACACGTTGACGAAAAGTGTCCACTTTATTCCGATCTCTGAGAGTATCTCCGTTGAGAAGTTAGCGGATATTTACGTGCAAGAGGTGGTGGCTAGACACGGGGTTCCAGTTTCAGTAGTCTCTGACAGAGATGTTCGATTTACATCTAGATTCGAAAGAAGTTCCACGAGGAACTGGACACTCAGTTGCATTTTAGCACGACATACCACCCCCAGACATATGGCCAAAGTGAGAGGACGATCAAAACACTCAAGGATATGCTTCGGGCATGCATATTGGATTTTGGAGGTAGTTGGGATACATACCTCCCATTGACAGAGTTTTCATACAACAATAGTTACCATGTCAGTATTAACCGACCTCCGTTTGAGATGATGTATGGTTGTAGATGTAGGACCCCGGTTTGTTGGGGCGAGTTTGGACACCGAGTCATAGGGAGCACCGAGGTAGTGCTCAAGATTATCGGGTTGATTCAGCATGTGCGCGACCGGCTGCGAGTCGCACAGAGCCGTCAGAAAACTTATGCTGACCGACGTCAATCAGATATGGAGTTCCAAGTGGGGGACTTTGTGTTACTAAAGGTGTCGCCATGGAAGGGAATCATCAATTTTCAGAAGAGAGGCAAGTTGGGGCTGTGATATATTGGCACGTTCAGGATTTTGGCCCGAGTGGGCAAGGTGGCTTACCGTTTGGATCTGTCGGACGAACTTAGCCATATACACAACACCTTCCTTGTGCCTCGGTTCCGAAAGTGTGTCACAAATAGGGCCACGGTCGTTTCTCTGGACGACATTCAGGTGGACGAGTGCCTAAACTACATTTAGAGGCCCGTTGCAATTTTGGATAGGAAGACCAAGGTTCTTCGGAACAAGGAAGTGAAGCTTGTAAAGGTGCAATGGCAGCACCGAAGGGGCTCCGAATGGACATGGGAGCTGGAGGATAAGATGCGGGAGCATTACCCCAATATATTTGCGTCTACAGACTTCGAGGACGAAGTCTAGTCCAAGTGGGGGAGAGTTGTAACACTCCAATTCAGGTGTTACTCTTTAGACCCTTAAAAAGGAAATGATGGCGTAAAAGGTCCCTTAGTATGTGGGGCGTACTCCAGGAGTACGCTTAGCGTACTAAGGATGCATGATCACAGAAGGTGGCCGTGTACACAGGGCGTACGTATAGGTACGAAGGGCGTAAGCGACAGAGGGCTAAAACCCTAATTCTTACTTGACACCTATTTAAATACCCTTAAGCCTCTTGGACTAAACCCTAGTCAGCCTCTCCAGTCTTATTTCTCCCTTCTA